>NC_138945.1:12932500-13497500 GCF_965226115.1 Aulonocara stuartgranti | reverse complement strand
CCTTTTCACTGTCCTCACTGTCCTCATTTCCTCCTTACTAATCCTCTGGACTTCCTGATATCATTTTCCCATCCATCGCCCTCTCTATTATTATTTTTTCATTCATCAGCTCCTCAAAGTACTCCTTTTTATCTTCTCACCATACTCTCATCACTTGTTAACACATCTTTCCTACTATGTGACAAATCACTGCTGCACATCCTTTCCAGCTCAGTCTCTCTCACAAGTTCCCTTATCCTCACAAGTTCCCTTATCCTCACAAGTTCCCTTATCCTTAGCTCATTGTGAGGCTGTTAGTGTCCAGCCTCACAATGAGCTTTTAGCCTTTGCCTTTGACACATCTCTTTTTGCCATACACCTAGCCTCCCAGTACTCCTGTCTGTGTTCTTCATTTCCCTGACTATTCCACTTTTTCTTTAATAGTCTCTTCCTTCACATACTTCAGCTCCTCCACGAACTCTGTATAACATTCTTCCTTCTTTAACTTTTAGCATTTAATCTTTGGCTTTTCCTTCATGTGCTTACAAGCTATTGGAATCAAGTTAGCCCACTAAAAATCATTATTGACATTAATTAGCAAGTTTAATTTAATTCATTAACATTTTAAAATATGTATTTTCTTGCTATGTGCGTTGGTGTTTACATTTTTAGTTCATATACTGTGGTACAGGTTAAAGGTTTGGGACCAGTTTAGCTATATTTGTGGCTGTGAAAGGTATCGAGATTAACTGGAAGCTGGATTATGGAACAATAAAGTATGTGTTGACACTTCACCCTGTGTAAGCAGTATACTTAATTTCATAAATGGCCCGTAATATTGCTGTGTAGTTCAATTAAGGTACATCATTATTATAAATGTCATTATATCATAACTGCTGGTATGAAGACATATTTCATAATAATTTCATAATAAACGTTGTTTTATGCTCTTGTACCTCTTTATACCCACTGTGCCCAGAGCACACTAAGAAACACTTATATGTCCTTTAAGTTACATTACAGAATGGAATAAGCAACTTATTAAATGTCTGTGCTGTACTGTTCATTAACATGGATGGACCTGACACCAATAAAAAGTTCAAATGGTTCCTCACCAGTTGTTTTGTCTCTGACTCTCGTATGGTCCGGTTGTCTCTCGTTATAGGTAAGTGAATATCTTTGAGGTTTTAATAGACAATTCTATCTCTCTGTTGTTGCTTTATGGTCATTTCACTCACTTTGTGGAGATTCTGCATTACTATGTTACTATTTTACAATCTTTGCTGTTATTTTGTGGTTTATAAAAACAAACAAACGAAAACAGAAAAAAAAACACATGAACGAATTAAAGTCACATTTCCAACTTCACGTGAACGGCACGGCGTCTGGGAGACGTTTTTGTCTACGTCATTACTCTGCGACACGTCAACCTGCCTTCTGCAGGATGAGCTAATGGTGTGTAAGTTGGAAATAGTGACAGGAGCAACTTTTAGACAGAGTTCAGCGGGGTTTTGCTGCCATTCAGAGTGGGGCTGACTTAAAACAATATTTCAAGCGCTGTGAATATTTTCGTTTGAAAGAAAGAGACAGTGAGCGGAGTCAGCCGCTCTGGCATGTGTTAGAAAGAGCGCACTGACTGAAACCTGTAGAAATCTTCTGTGGTTATCTTTTAGGCGCTGTTGTTGCTTTCAGGATGAACAACGAAGGTAAATTACTCTATTTTAAAAATAATTTTCTGCTTTTTGTGTTAGAAATATTAACTGGATATCTCTGTGCCTCTATCTCTGGGACAGAGTTGGTGGAGTATTTCAGGGATCAGATGAAGAAAGACCCGGACATGGCCTCTGCTGTTGCTGCTATCCGCACTTTGCTTGAATTCCTAAAGAGAGATAAAGGTTAGTGTTAAGCCCTTGGTGTTAATATAGACACCTCTCGGCTTTTCTTATTCTCGCTTGGATGTGGAGAAGAAGACGTGAAATTTAGCCTTTTTGTGTTTTCTCAATTTGTAAATAGTGTTTTTTGTCGTTTCTCTGCGATAATCATGTGGGCCAAGATCTGAAAACAGCATCTAGAGTGCTTTAAAAAGTTACTGAAGCCCACATGTCAAGTACAGTTTTAATAAGAATTATTATTTTTCTACCATAAATGAAATAAAGATTTCACAGATTTTTGTATGTAATTTGTATAGTATTTTTTTTCTCTCTTATTTCTTTTCTAAATGTACTTGTATATTGTTCACATGTTGAAATAAATTACCAATCAATCAATCAATCAATCAATCAATCAATCAAAGAGCACTGTAAGGAACTACTAGGATGACAAAGCTGTCTCTCCCCCTTCAGGTGAAACAATCCTGGGCCTGAGGGAGAGCCTGACGTCAGCCACAGACTGCCTTACAGGAGTGGACTCCTCTGTGGCTGTCTCCTCGGGAGGGGAGCTCTTCTTGCGCTTCATAAGCCTCACATCTCTGGAGCACCAGGTGAGTGAAGACAGTTTGGCGTTGGACATTCAAACATTGAACAAGATTAAGCGTGAATAACTTGAGTGAAATCATCAGAGCACTACCAGATCTGTTGTACGTTATCGAGTCAGACCTTATGGATGCTGTGCAAGTGCTACTGTTCTCGAAAGAACTTTATTAAAAGACACACTGCAATTCTACAGCAAAATTGTGGTTCATACAGGAGAACAAATATAATCAAAGTAAAGAAAATACTGTTAGGTTTGGAGGTGTCACAATTTGACAAATGAAAGTAGTTGTGACTATTTTTCATACTTTTTTGCAGTCGATGCCTGGTTGAAGCCTCGAACTTACAGACATCACCAAAGAATGTGTTTCCTCCTTCATGACATTTGCCAGGCCATTACTGCATCTGTCTTTAGTTACTGTTTGTTTATGGGTCTGTATTTTGTTTTGTCTTCAGTGAGTGAAACACAGTTTGATCGGGTTAAGATAACGTGATTGAACCAACAGCTTCAGGATATTCCATTTCCTGACCATCAAAAACTCCAGCGCTACTTTTAGAGTGTGTTTTGGGTCACTGTGGGACTTTGCTGGATGTGGCTGTTTTTTGCTGTAAGCAGAAATTGTAGCTCTGCATACCTCAGTATAGATTCAGCTCTGTTTTTCACATCACTAATAAAAATTTGTGACCTAGGGACACTGGAAGCCAAGCTCACTAGGGACCCCTCCCGTTATGCTGCTTCCACCATGTTTTATTGAGCCTTTTATTTGTCGTCCTTGGCAGTTTTGAAATGTCATTCTCCTTCCCAAAAAGGAATCCAAATCAAAGAAGTTCTAGCACACATTGTAGATGCACAAATGCAAGATTTTAGAAAAAAAAAAAAGACCATTAGAAGGAACTTAGAAATAGCAGTCCTGCTGGAACTGCTATGGAGATTGGCCAGATTTAAAGAGGTTGCATGATCAGACCTGTTATCTTAATCCAAGGCAGATGCTAACATTTATTCTTTTCAGGACCTGTCTCGCTGTAAGAAGGTGATGGAGGAGAGAGGAGAACTATTTTTAGAGAAGATCTCCATGTCAAGGACCAAGGTTGCCAAGCTCTGTCACACCTTTATCAAAGATGGCGCTGTAAGTATGGAACACAACCTAATTCTTGCTCTGTACAGGGAAAAGGTTCAGTGATGCATTTTTTTTAATTTTTGGTTTTCTCCCTGTCTCTCTCAGAAAATCCTGACTCACTCCTACTCCAGAGTTGTCCTCAGGGTGCTGGAAAAAGCTGCAGCTGAGAAGAAACGATTCTCTGTCTATGTGACTGAATCACAGCCTGATGCAGCTGGGTGAGGGAGCAGTCTATATACTGTACTGTAGTCTTACTCTGAAAGGACACAGGCTCAATAATGTCCTCTTTTTTTTTTAATTATTCAGGCAACACATGGCAGAAGCCCTGAGGAAACTCAATGTTCCAGTAACGGTGGTGCTGGACGCAGCTGTGGGGTGGATACAGATGTTAATAACGTCTGATTTTAATCTCATGTCTCTTGTCAATGTCATTTGCATTAGTTTTGTATTTTCTGTCATTCTTTACAGATACGTCTTGGAAAAAGTGGATCTAGTCATCGTTGGTGCTGAGGGAGTTGTGGAGAGTGGTGGGATCATCAATAAGGTGTGTTCCAGTAAAAACTCAGATGCTCTTCAATTGAATCAAATTCAAATCAGTGTTAAAATGCTGGTTATTGCTTCTTCTTTGGGCCTCTCTTGGCCTCCTGTTTTTCTTTACTTGTTTTTGTATTAGTGCCGTCAACTCCAAACCATACGTCACAACATTTTGTAGTCTAGGCAAGCCATAAATGACGCTTTATGATAAACCAAGTGTGTTGAAGGTGATCTGTAGTTACATTTGTAACGTGGTGCATGTCAGGTTACAGCACAGGGTTCTCTGTGTTGTATTCTGATCATTTTATAAATTATTGTCTCCATCAATGTCCCGATAAAGCAGGGTATGCTTTACTGTGTGGCTCTGCTCACTTTTCATATCTTGTTTTAAGACACCAACATGGAGACAATGGAAATGTTTAGTTTGCAGCTTCATAACAGGGCTTCGCTAACCAATGATGCCTCAGTGATATCATGGCAGCTACATCTTTAATATAGAGCAGGGGTATCAAACTGAAATGAGCAGTGGGCCACTGCTGGCACTGTCATCTCATTGGAGGGCCACTTTAGTGTTTGAGTAGTACAAAAAAACCCCCAAACAAGCAACAAAACACCCACAGATATTTCTGAAAATGTAGTGTTTTGTTTGTTTGTTTTTAAATTTCAAATATTGAATAACAAGGCAAAAAAAAAATGTTTTTCTCACTCTTAACTGAAGCCTTTCAGTGAACTACCAAAAAACAAATTGGTACTTTCTTTCTGACCACACGTGGTAGCAGTTCTGCTATAATTTTGTTCGTATTAAACAAAAAAAATGCAGACATAAGTGTACACATTAGTTTTTGACTGCTAGTGAAAATAGTTTTCTTAACAAATAACTCTAACACAGCCAGCCCTGTTTGTGCTTTCTGCTCATATTGCCTTTGTATTAAATCATTTTTTTGCTTTTTAAAGAACTTAACATTGCACTCAACAACACACAAATCCTCTCTAACAAAAAAGTAACTTCAAGTGCCAAATTGACTTATAATTATTCACCTCAATATATGAGTTTGAGACCGCGATATACAGTCTGTTTAAAACCGTAACTTAATGTTTGCTCGCATGTGTTGTCTTTATGGGACATTTTAAAATTGTGACACGGGTTGCACTCTGTTCACCCTAAAAGTGATAAATGTGACACAGCTTGTGATACAATAATAGACTTTTGTGTTTTGTCTTGCAGATCGGCACTTATCAGATGGCTTTGTGCTCCAAGGCACACAACAAGCCCTTCTACGTCGTGGCAGAGAGTTTCAAATTCGTACGTCTGTACCCGCTCAACCAACAGGACGTGCCAGATAAATTTAAGGTAAAACTGTACAGATTTTCTTTCTCTCCCCCTTATTTTATATTCAGAAGCTTTCCTTACATATCTATTTTGGGGCTCAACAGTACAAAGCAGACACCTTGAAGACTGCAAAGAACCTGTCAGAAGAACATCCAATTATTGATTACACACCTCCCTCCCTCATCACCCTCCTCTTCACTGACCTGGGAGTCCTTACCCCATCTGCAGTCAGCGATGAACTCATCAAACTTTATTTATAACTGCTTCACAATTCTCCAATAAAAACTACCAACAAAAACTAAATGTGTGTCAGAGATTTAATTCAACTCCGGTGGATACATCTGAATAGCTGTTATATTGTCCATTGTCTTCTTCCAAACTGTTACGGTTCTTCTGTTTTGTGTTTCGACTTTGCTCCACTTGTTATCTGTTGCTCAAAGTCCTCCTCACTGATTTGGCCTTTCTTTAGTTTCTTGAGGAGACGAGTGTCATCTAAAAGCTCTTTCAGGTCTTCATCATCCACATCAGAATCCTGCAAAAACACAAAAGTTAAAACTGTAGTCATCAGATGTCTTTAATTAAACATTAATGATGAATGAACGGAAATACCTCGTTGTGCTTTCTCTTGGCTGCCATCTTTTGCCTGCGTTCCTTCTTGCCCTTCTGTTTAGACCAGGCCTTATTCTTTATAAAGTTCTTTTTAGGAAAGGGAGTCTTATCTTTGAGCTCAGCCAGTGCTTTCTGTCTCTGCTTCTCCCTGTTCTTGTCTTTGTAACGGATGGTGTCTGTGTCCACTGTCATCTCAATGAAATCAGGAAACTTTTTGTCCCTCAGTTCAGGCATCCTGGGCAGGCGAAGAAGTGCAAAGCCATGTGCCAAGCAGCCAAAATCCAGATCTAGACATCGAAAATGTGACACATTACATTTGTCTGTTTGTGGATACAACAAATTTGTATTTGAATAATATTTAGGATGCTCTACACATGTGCTTGCTGTTTTGTTTTTTTTAACCTTTGGTCCTGAAGATGAGGCTACATTCATGTTTGGCGTAGGCCTGGACGTATGAGACAAATGCTTTCATCCCTCTTTCGAACATGGCCCGGTCCTCCAGAGCCATGGCCTTCACTTTTGGCAGAACATCCACCACGTCTTTTATTGGGGACATCCTCTGGAGTGGACACTGGGGAGTAGATGAACAAGATGAGATTTTGCAGGTTCCATATTGTGCACCTTATAATTTTCTGAAGAATTTAGCTGTGAATGGAAAATATTTCCAAGAATTTCCTTTGCAATTTGATGGAAATTATTACTTGAAAATTTTTTTAAAAAAGTAAGCGTGACTACAGTTGAATATATTGTGAAGGACAAGCTGACAGAAACCAAAACATGCAAAAATGTGTACTTTTAGAAATCCTGTGGTAAATATTATCAACAGCAAATTTATTTCTGTTTTTCTCCTTTTTGGTTGCAAGCAATTTTAAAATAATTCTGAGCTTTCATATAAATATAATCCTAGTAAACTTAAACCTTGTACTTGGGTTGGATTTTTAAAGGTGTGGGACATTACTTGCCTACAGATCATTTAACACTACTGAGCATGCAGGTGAAAGGGGGCTTACATTTTCTTAAATGTTGGTTAAAGACCTTCATTTAAAAAACACATTGCTTTTTACAACTGAACAAATTACAAATATGCAACAGTAATCCAATGAAGGAGCTGTGATACTGAGGTTGTTTACTTCCATAGTCCTCATGATCATGTGATCACCTAACCCGACTGCTGATGTTCTGAGTAAATGGTAAATGGCCTGCATTTGTATAGCGCTTTTCTAGTCCGTAAGGACCCCAAAGCGCTTCACACTACATTCAGTCATTCACCCATTCACACACACATTCACACACTGGCGATGGCAAGCTACATTGTAGCCACAGCTGCCCTGGGGCGCACTGACAGAGGCGAGGCTGCCGGACACTGGCGCCACCGGGCCCTCTGACCACCACCAGTAGGCAAACACGGGGTTAGTATCTTGCCCAAGGATATTTGCCATGCAGCCAGGATGCAGCCTGGGATCGAACCACCGACCTTCTGATTAGTGGATGACCTGCTCTGCCACCTGAGCTACAGCCACCCCAGTAAGTGAACCATACAAGTAAAGAGGTCTCAAGTATGCTGAACTAGCACAGACTCTCGGTTAGGAGCAACCAGAGCAGAGAGGTGGTGTGAAAAGTTACTGATCACTTTCAGTTTCTGCTGAACTCACCTTCTGATTGATGGACAGGAAGTTAACATAGGTTTCCTCCATTGGAAGCAGGAAGACGAGAGCATTGCCATAATTACCGATTCTTGCTGTTCGCCCACATCGATGTACAAAGGCACTGAGTCAGACCAAATAAATAAATAAAATGCAAAAACAAGAGGTGCATACAGTGACCAAAAGATCCAGTTATGTAGTTAGTACTGACTCACCTGGCACTGCTGGGAGGATCATACTGCAGCACCCAGTTAACATCAGGGATATCGATGCCTCTGGCCATCACGTCCGTGCACACCAAGATCCCACTGCATGACACACAAGCAAAAAAATGATGTACAAATCCCCCCCCCAAAACAGCCATATTTTCTGTATCTGTACACACAAACTGAATTTTACCTTTTTAGTTTCCGAAAGTCAGCAAAGATACTGTTGCGTTTATGTTTCATCTTGCCGTGGATGCAGTGGATGGTGACCTTTTTGACCAACGTCTCTAGAGCTCGACCGTAATACTCCACACAAGCACAGGTACTGAAGACGAGATGACAAGGAATCGTGTCATAACAGACCTAATCGGACATGTCACGGAGAAAAACATTTTCCAATAAAAGAAACTGTTGTCATGACAATGAGTTTGCAGTCCAGTGGTTCACACAACACACGAGCAAAGTTGAAAGCTACCAAGTTTTTTTGTGTACCGCTTTAACTTACCTAAAGAAGACCAGAAGCTTCTCATGCTTGTGCTGCCTCAGGAAAGCCACCAGGTTGTTGAACTTGTCCTCTGCTCTACAAATCTGAAATAAAAGCATGAGATTTTTTTTGTGTCATTGCTACACTTTTCTACATTAATGAATAAATAATTGTCTCACAGTGTAGTAGTTGGACAGCCTGGAAGGGGTTTTCTGGGCGGTGGCAGCAGGGGCCAGGCCTTTCTCTTTGACGGTGATCCGTACGGGGTTGCGGAGGCCAGCCCTCACCAGCTTCTCCAGCTCCTGGGTCTGAGTGGCTGAAAACAAGCCTGTACGTCTCTGCTTAGGCAGGTAACCTAAGATGGTGTTTAGACTGGATACACAAATACAGACTATTACCCATAACGAGTTAAAACGCACTACAAAATTCAAACACACAAAGTATTTGGATAGTTCTTATTGTCGTGCTCTGTGCTTTAACATTAGACTTCACCAGCAGTGACGCACAAAAAACTGCAGTTCCTCTAACAGTCACTAGACCTTTTTTCAAAACTGAGTCAATTCCCATAGACTCACATGTTAAAATGTCCAACTTTAAAGCATTAAAAAGCAAAGTCCTTTTGACTATTTTGGCAAGTGAAATTCTATTCATTTTGTGGGCTCCATGTTTCATATGCATTTGAGTAGCTTTCTGAAGAGGTGCTATAGGCCTCAGGATAATTTCTTCTGGCATTGAAAACAATAAATGTTAAGAGTTTTTCCATACCTAGCCTCAAATCCCATGTCAAGCAGCCTGTCGGCCTCATCTAGAACCAGCACATCCAGGCTTTTAACTGAGCTGGCCAAGTCCAGACCATCAGACTTTCTCCTGAACATATCTTCGAGGCGTCCCGGTGTCGCAATCACAATGTTTGCTCTGAGACACAGATGCACAAATTCAAGCGGTTTGGATGTTTTTAATATGATTCTGTGATGGATAGCACAGGAGTTTTTGATATAATACTCCTGGGTCCATTGATATGAAGAGCCATTCAGAAAAACTAATTTCATTAACACAGCCCAATTTTTACTTCTTAACAGAACAAGATTGTGGATCATTGTGCTTATAATGGATATATTTCAGTCCAGCTGAAAAACTCTGCTAGTTGTGTGTTAGTGGAAAGGCCCTCAGATCATCGCATACCCTTTATCCTTGAACTTCTCCACATCCTCTGCTGGGTTACTGCCACCGATAAGTAAAATCTGCCTGAAAAACACCAAGTGGGAAAACATGAAAGACTTCTCTGATCATTAATGAAGTAGAGGTTTATACAACCGGTTACTATTTCAGTCACAGTTCAGTTAAAATAATAATTATGTTTTTCAAGGGGTTTTACTTGTATTTTGTGGGTGACATAGGTTCACATTAATAACATGATCAGTGATGCACTGCTATTTGTTTAAGGAGCAGAGTGGCAACTTTACCTATTACACATTGTATATCCTCTGTCTGCACACATTCATCAGTTTTATATTTCTTTCAGTAACTGTGACAGTACCACAGTAACTGTGTCACATATGTAAATGGGCACATCGCCATGGTCTTTTCCTGTCTGCTATATAATGCCAGGTATTTATTAAAGCCAGTATTATATACTGGGATAATTTCGACATTAATCTAAAACACTTTCATTCTTAGATTATGATGATGACGACATTTGACAACCTCTGACACCTCAGTATATATCAATAATGAATTAACAGCCATTAGAATAGTTTCCAGTTTTATCCAAGGATAGCTGTAGAGGCAGAGGCCACCCTCACCAACTTCGGACTTTTCTAACCACACTCTTAAAGGCAGATTTTTTCACCATACGAGCACATCACAAATTTCCATCCACTATTTGCTCTTTCTGACATATGGAGTGCAACCAAACATGTTCACTTTCACACTTTTTTTTTTACCATTACACTTCATTTAAATAGGCTTTAAGAATTTTTCATCTTATTAACTAAGGGGTTTGTATTATATACAACACCCCTTTCACACTGTATCTTCTACTTACTTGAACTGTGGAAACTTCTCAATAAACTGCTCCATCACTTCACTGATCTGTACGGCCAGTTCTCTTGTGGGAGTGATCACAAGGGCACCAACCTGCAAAAGACATTATTTGGGGCTTAACAAAGTGTCCAAATCATATTGTTGAGGCTTTGTATATTTCACAGATTATCTGTAAAATATCAAGAACTATCATAACTCAGAGTTCAGCTGTTCAGGATCAAGGAGGTATTAAACTCTATAACAATATCACAAAAAAGAACAAAAGCTCATTTTAATTACTTCACACCCTGCTAGTCATCCTATTGTTTTTTTTTTTTAAACTGGGGTTAAATGCCATCTTTGCTTCGCTTTCAATCTTACCTGCATCTTCTTTAGCTTCTCTTCCCGCTTCAGGAGGAGTTCTATAATAGGAATGACAAAAGCCAGCGTCTTTCCACTCCCAGTCACCTGCAATCAAATGACACTCAGTGAGCTACAAGAGGCTGCTGCGATAACTCACAGGACAACCACTCTCTACACGTGTGCTGAGCAGATAACCTTGCGGCAGACGGGGGTGTCAGGTTGAGGTGGTTACATCACCTCTGAGATTCCGGAAGCTTATTTCTGCGTTTACTTTCAGGCAGCATCAAAAACCCATATTTAAAATTATTGATGATAAATGAGGTTTTTGAAAAAGTTCACATTCTTAAGGTAAAATAGCATGATTTATTATAACATACATTGAAAATACAACAACCAGCGGATATGTCTGGGGGTCCACTTTTCCAGATTGGGTGGATTTTATATGGAATGACCCTGTCAAGACAATTTTTCCTGTCCAGTTAAATTCAAATGTCAGTACTTGCAGTGGTGGTTAATCGGTATAATGTATACTGTGCACATGGATGGTCACCACGTTTGTCAGCCCGGGAACACACTGGCGACCTGTCCAGTGTGTGCCCTGTCTGCAGCCCTGGGACAGCTGGGAGAGGATCCAGACACCCGTGACACTGAATGGCTGGCTGGCTGGCTGGATGTGCGGGTGGATGGGAGGATGTTTACCATAACTCTGAAACATCTGCAATAATAAAATTCAGTGATCTTTATTTTTAATGGTTAAATGGCGCACTTACCGCCTCGGCAGCCACATCCTTGTTACTCATGAACAGCGGGATACAGGCAGACTAGAAGGGAAAATTCCAACAGATCAGATTTAGTGTTTACTGAGGAGAGGTGTGAGCCACGGGCTGAAAGTGTTCACTGACCTGTACAGGTGTCATGTGTGTGAATTTCAGTTCATCGAGCGTTTGCAAAATCTTCTCGTTGAGTTTAACTGGTAATCTGTCCCACGTCCCGTCTGTTGTATTATCCATGCTGGAAACCAAACATTCAGCAGAGCTCGAAACTAAAGTAGTTCACAGTGGGTCTGCTACAGTCGCACTCCACGCTGCTCCTGTTTCCGGGTCCGCTGCTGTTTACACGCCGGGTGGGAACAGAAGCTCTCCAAACTGCATGGTTCCCAGTGACTGTACACAAGATAAATAAAACCTTCCTGCAGTTGCTGGTCGTTCTCCTGAACAATGCAATTGTCATTATGATTTAGGATTGTTTTGCCACAGATTCTGGGCACCCTGGTGTTTTGTGGTGGCAAGCGAGAGCTAACAAAATCTAAAAACAGATATCTATAAAAACGTACCAAAGTGAAAGCTGCAAGATGCATACTCCACCAGCACTTTTAACATCTCTGGAAAATCACCTGGTTCACCAAATGTACATTTTTACATTACATACATTTTTCATTCATTTTTATCCTCCTGTAGATGCATACAGTTAACTATGTCACAGTCCTCAATCTTTTTAATTCATCTGCTTTTAAATATACTTAAAAAAAATCAATATGTAGTGTTTCTGATGGGAAAGCTGTTGTGTTCCTCACAGGACAGCCACCACAGACATCTGAGTAGGATCCATTAGTGGACAATAAAGTACTTAAATGGAGTTTAATCTTAAACATCTGCAGCAGCAGCTTGGCAGCAGTCAGGTGTTTTCATATTATATTATTGGTACTTTTGTTAAAGTACTTTTTTCTCTAAACAGTTCATGTGGAAACACTTTAGAAAACTAAAGCTTTTCTGGCTTCCTCTCTGGACACAGTTGCTTTAGTTTCTTCTGCCAGAGATTCTCCTGTTTTCTGGCCGCAGAGGTGCTCTCAGAGCCACAGACTGACATCTTATTCTTTCAAGCTAAGATAACACAATTTAAATCTGCTACCATCAGTCCTGTTCCAAAGACCTCAGCAGCATTCATGCCTGAATGACCATCACCTAATAACTCCTATAGTTATGAAGTGCTTTGAGTGGATTGTCATGGACAAAATAAACAGGACTGAGTTCCTGCCCCTCTACTTTGGAGGAGCTGCTGTAGAGGTTATCACCAGTTTCAAGTAAATGGGGATTCAAATAAAATACGTTGTCATCTGGAAAACTATCTTTACTTACCTAGGATACTTGAGCAGGCTGACCTCTGTATTGTAGCATTTTCATCATGGCTCAGGTGCAGACAGAAAGGCAATGCACTGACCAAGTACCACACAGAAGGTCATTGGCAGCAGCCTTCTATTCACTAAAGACATCAATGCTAGCAGATGCAGGAATCTTCTCACCCTGCTCATTAATGAAGCAGAAAGGAGGATGTGCAGCATCATAGCACCAATCATATATCCACACATCAGGGACACATCATAATACATTACACATGACAATTTCTTATATACTGTAATTCCTAAAGTTTATATTTATATTCATACCAGCCCTCTCTTGCACTCTAAAGCTTAAAGCTTGTAAAGGAAATTTACATCCTAACAGGAAATTCCTTTAATGCCTACACTGCAACCTTCCATGCCATTCCAAGTCCTTGTGGTATGTGTCCACCCGACGTGTGGTTACATTTCTCAGGAAGTGCATATCAAGTTATGTAGAAGGCTAGGACATACTGCTATAAAGAGGCTCTGGTTATGGTGCAAGTTATGATGTAGAGCTTACGCGTAAGTATAATTCTCATGTAAAACCCATTGGATATTAATGTGAATTATTTATATGCATTTTTTCCTCTAAATTTAGATTGGATTGCCTAATTTGTATTACTCATTTTAAGTTAAGTTGATACAGTGTTGCCTCACTAGTCCTTATGTTCTGGGATAATAAACCTCTTAAAATCTTGAAAAAATATAGGAGCAGCTGTGTTCCAAGGAATATTTTAATGTAATGGTGCAATTACACCTGTTGACAAGTCCCTTCTCTCTAATCATAATGAAACATCACACCCATTTATAAAGACATCAAAAATAATTGTACAGAATTTTGGCTTTATTATGAAACCTGGGGCATTTTTTTTTACAGACCACACTTCTACATTTGTAAAGATCCATTTAGCTGATTTCGTTGCACTCACAAAAAGGAGAGACTGTGTACAGAGCAACTTTCCTGCCCGAGCTCACCATAAATTCTTTGAAATACAAATCTGGAGCATATCTAGTGCATGTACCATGGTGTGGCTAAATGGAAACATCTACTGCCTTGGACGTATATACTTGGAAGAAAGACCTCATCCAAACAGCTGTCACAAGCAATGCTCAAGGGGCGGGCGAATTAACAGTTCAAATTTTATACATATAATTTAAAATCCCCAACCCTAACAAAAATAACTATAGAAGCGACTAAAGAACACAGCAGTCAAGTGTTTAAACCCCCTACCTACCCAACCCACCCAAATCAACATGTAACATGGATTTCAGTATTCCTCTATACTTTGAGAGGCACCCCAAATATTTCAGTTAAAATTCAACCCTGCCTCTGCTTTTTATGATCTTACAGCCAGGCCAAACTTTTTAAAATCCAAGAGTTTGAAAATCATAAATGTTAGTTTATGGCAACACAAAAGACTTCCCTGTCGAATTCTATTTCTGAACTATGTGGGGAGTGAGCCACACAATTTCCCCTGGAAAAGATGTCCACCCACCTGTGCCACAAATCGCTATGAATCAATAGACAGTGTTAGAAGCTGTATAGTTTCCCTTAAAGACCAGCTGCAATGTACATTTTTTCAGATAGCTAGACAAGTTCATCGGGAGTGCAATTTGTGGTTTTTGAGAATTAACACATTGGCAGTATCTGCCAGTCTGACTTGGCTTTGACACCTGAAATCAAACTTTTCCTATCTCAGACACTAAACTAATGCAATGATGTTTTCAGATGTGCCATTTTTATCATTTCAAAACGGTTCCCATTTCAAACTTAATATAGGCAACATTCCACTCTGACGCCACACATACCTGTCCATTCATGTGCAATTTTAAGTCTTTCATTTGACTGCGGACACTGAGCCTTACAGTCATTTGCACAGGAAACAGCTGTACTAACTGTAATTAAACAGATCTGTTAAAAAGAAAAACTAATAAACTGAAATTTATCCCACAATCTTTTGGCCATTCATTCCAAACATAAATTATATTTATAAAGAAGAAACCAAACAGATAACAAGAGAACAAAACCTCTGAGATCCAATCACATGTAGGCTTTACTCAAAACTGCCACTCTCATTTCCACAGTGTAAATAACTGTCTTGGTGTTGGAGGGGAAAAACAAAACAAAACAAAACAGTACAGTGGAGGTCACAGAGGAGTATCATTTGAATAGCACTACACCACTCGCCGCACTTCGAAAAATCGCTTCAGGTAGTAAATCTGTCCGAGTGTCATTGCCACCAGAACCAGAGCTTCAAAGAATGACCACAGGACCACTCTGCTGTTTGTGTTGTCATTGACTGGATGGAGAAGAAGAGGAGAACAATTATAAAGATTTATTTACACTTATGATTACAATGGTTATTGGACTTAATGTAAAAGCTCTTACTTGCTCTGTGTATCCTCTCACGGACCTCCATGTACTCCTGCTCGTGCTTCACGGCTGTCATGGCAACTGCCAGCTCGTTGATCATCTCCTCCAGCTTGTTTTGGTGGGCTGAAACAAGAGAAAAGTGACTTGTCAGTGATGAGTCACAACACAGTGGTAAGGAACCCTGCTACCCCCATTTGAAAAAGAAAACCCCAAAAACAAACAACAACAAAAACATGCAAGATGTGCATATCCTTTTCACACCTGTGATGCATGTATCTGCCAGTGCTGTCCCATTATCAGAGACATTTATACTTCATACATGTTCTCAACATGTGCAACAAGTCAAATCATTCGCAAACATCACCACGTCTGTCTTATGTATGCTTAATTAGTTTTTACTACAGAAGCAACTCTGGTTAGAGAAGACTGCAGTGCATCACAAGCTCAAAAATTTATTTCACAACAGTAGTTTAGTCAAAGCCTGCTGTGCCCTACCATCCCAGCTGTCACCACCTACGAAGAGGGAAACAGTGAATCCACATAATAAAGTCAAAAAATAAGAAATTAATAAAAGGAACAATCATTTTAAAAGCAACGGGAATAAAAAGAGTTGCGGTTAAACTACATAAATCCCCACTGTGTACCTTCTGTCTCCATATCCTGGCCTTTGGGAGCCTCTCCGATATCAATGGTGAACATGACAATCTTGGGTGTCATGGTTGACATCTTGTTGCTGAAGCAGAACTTGTAGGTTCCATCCATGTGCGCTGCCACCGAGTATTTCCCACTGGACTCTCTGTCCCCTTTGTAAATTTGCTTACCGTCAGGTCCTGTTATCTGGAGATAGAAGAATTTCTGAATAACTGACATTGCTGCATGACTGGAGAATAACATGACGGGCATGATGTGCTTTAGGAAACATATGGCAGAAACTAAGTCAGACTGCAGAAATAGCTAGATTTTCTGCTTAAAACTAGCGAAAATAAACAAATCCTACAACGTCTACAGCGCATTAACTATTCAATAATCAATAATCGTATTAGCTACATAATTAGCAACTTAGAAACAATGCTAATGCTGCACTTCCTATATCATAATGGGTAATTTAATCATCATTATGCAGCAGCTCTTAGCGGGAAACTAAAAAAAGCAACTCTGTAAGATGTAAATTCTAACGTTTTCCATTCAACTGTATGTTAAATCCTTTACACCTGCTTTGCACCCAACTAGTTTTACCAAACGGTACCGGCTAATAGCTAGCATTAGCACAGGCCTTGTGTTGCATTGCATTTTATGATTTACAAGTACATCCTGCCTCGCGTTAGGTGACTCTTTTGCTATCCGAATGAAACATCTCACCTCGACGTCGATGTCCAGGAAGCCTCCTTCGGCCACTTCAAACATGAGGCCCATCTTGGTGCCGGAGTTGACCCGCTCGTAGAAGCACTCCTCGGCATGGGCGTCTATGCTAACGAAGTAACCAGAAGCAGTGGCCGACAGGACGGCCAGCAAGACAACTAGCTCCGACAAGGTAAACATGTTTCAGTGGTTGTGTGGAAAGCGTAAAAATAAATCTGACGGTATAAAAAATTTCCTCGCTACTGTATATCCAGTTTGTGTGAGTGGACTGTTGCAGGAGAGGAGCCGCAACAAGCTCGGCTACTCTGTGCTGCTCTCAGACTGCCACGTACGGGCTTACTGCACGGGTACCTGCGAGGGCCAAACCTCCGAGGATACGTGACACACACTGAAAAGGAAGTGAAAGGCAACTTTTCGTTTTCTCATTTGTTATTGGAAGAAGTCCCTTAAGTCTATGTAAACTTGCCAAAGTCAACCCCGTAAAGACTCCTTATGTGCAACGCGAATACTTAAAGACTCATGTTCTTTAGTTTACTATAATTTGTGTTTTTACACTGAATGTAAATACTTTTATTTATTGATTTATAAAAAAAATCAAATCAAAATAACATAAGTGAAAATGCACTAATTTAATGAGTAAAATACATATGTTTATACAAATATATAATAAGAATATAATAACAAAATATCCTAAACAACAGCACCAAGTCATCTAAGTAATAGTACACGATTATGAAAACAATTGATATCAGTTGACAGCATTTTGCAATAACAACAATAATAATGATAATAGTAATTTATTAATGTTGCATAGCAGTTCAAAACTCTACTTGAAGATAATACTGCTTGAAGACACAGTGCATCACTGTAAGACTTTTTTGTAGTGTGGCATGAGTGACGGACTTGAATACTTTTTTGTTAGATTTGTAACTTTATAATATTTTGTATTATTTAATTCAGTTTAGTAAGTTACTGTTCTTACTGTCTTGGAGTGACAGTGACCAAATAATTTCCCCTCAGCTTAATAAAGTATTTTGATTCTTCTCCATTCCTCAGGTTTCCTGTCACTCTACAACATTACATTAAACAGTTTGAACCAAAAGACTGTTTAGCACAACCTCCTGGAACACGTCTCTCCTAGACATCTCTATGCCTTCACAGGTGTGTCATCTGGATAAACTGGGTTTGCACTCTTCATCCTCTTCATTGCTGCCCTCACTTCCTCCTTATTAATCCTCCACTCTTTGTGATTCACTAACTTTTCTCCATCTGTTTTCCTATCGTCCTCATTTTCTGGCATTATCAGCACCTCAAAGTGCTCCTTCCATCATCTTAACACACTCTCTTCTATTGTTAGCACATTTTCATTTCTATGGTTAACCACTCTAACCTGCAGCATATACTTTCCATTTCAATTTCTCTGTTTAGCCAATCAGCAAAAGTCCTTTTCTCCTTCCTTAATTTCTAGCGTCACTTACAACACACTACAATCCTTTTTCTTTGCCACCTCTCTCGTTGCTGTATTCCTAGCCTTCCTGTCTATTTTTTTCATCTCCTAAATATGTCACTCCTTCTTTACTAACCTCTTCATTTCAATAGTTTCTTGTACTTCATCATTTCACCACCAGGTCTGCTTTACCCGGTTGTGTCCAGAGGATACACCAAACACCAGTGTCAGCACTAAAGCTGTACTTTCCCAGTCATCAGGTAACTCTTTCCTTCCACCCAGAGCATGCCTCAACTTCTTCCTGAACTCTGTGCAACATTCTTCTTTCTTCAACTTCTTTCACTTACTCCTTGCCTCTGCCTTCACTCGCTTCCTCTTCTTAATGTACAAAGGCATCCTACAGACAACCATCTGATGCTGTTTAGCGACATTCTCCTCTGACACCACCTTTCAGTCTCCTATATCTTTCAGATTGCACATTTTGCATAAGATGTGGACCCTCTGTGTGCACCTTCCTCATCTCTTATGTCACCCTGTGTTCTTCCCTCTTCTTAAAGTACATGTTTAGTACAGACATTTTCATCCTTTTCGCAGAATGTACTATTATCCGTCCCTCTGCATTTCTCTAACACCTTACCCACTAAATACCTCTGTTCCCTTTGTCTACATGTCCATAGAATTTTGCACCAATCACAATAATGCCCCCCCCCCCCGGTGACATTATTGCTTCATCTAACTTACTCAACTTACCCCAGAATTTGTCTTTCTTTTCTAATTGACATCCAGCCTGTGTTGCATGCGCACTGACAACATTCAACATCGACCATTCGATTTCCAGCTTCGGACTCATGTTCCTGCCTGACACTTTTCACCTCCACAACCCTGTTCACATACTCTTCCTTACCCCTACTCCACTCCTCTTTCTATCTACACCATGGTAGAGCAGCTTGAATCCACCTCCAATACTCCTGGCCTTGCTTTCCTTCCATCTGGTCTCCTGCATAAACAATATATCTACCACAATATATTTATACTGCCAACTTTAACCCCCAGACTTCTGTCTTTCCTACGCTCTCATTGCCTCATAACACACCCTCCTCCTCTTCTTTTCCTTTGTCTATGGCCAATATTAGCATTTTACACCAGCACCCTGTTTGAAAGGTTGAAATCTCATCCATCATGACTTGAATGTTGGCCAAGGTTTTAATGGGTTTGTCCAAATATTTATATTTGTTGGATCAAATATAAATAAAAGGATTTAAAAGCAAGATGCATTTTCACCAGTCTTATGGATGTACTATTTTGGGGAAAAGAGTACAATGCTTCAGTGATAAAGTTACTTACATCACCACTTGACTTTCTCCTAAGTTAGTCTGTTTTATGTGAAATATTTTATATGATTTTGCTTACAAAGCAAATGACAAATATTAGATAGCTCAAAGATTGCAAGTAAATGTTCAAATAGAAAAGAAATTGTTATACTAATTTTTTTATCTGTATTTATTTCTACGCGTTTCTAATAACCCTAGACGCCACAACAAAACATTACGAAAGTTTAATAATATCATTTTTAAAATGGTAGCGCATCTAATTACGTCACAAATAACATATGAAATGTAATTTATCTCCCTTTGCCGTGAGTACAGACAGTCAACGAACTGTTCGAGAAGCCTTCGCAGACGTTCTTCGTCGTTTACCGCTTTCGCCGCTGTATCGTAAAAAAACCTTTAAAGAGCATGCGCTGAGTGAAAGTGATCTGGCTCTTTAATTTATCTGACGCCGTTTACCGGACGGACTGAGATCTGTAGCTTTTATTTAAGCGGGTTAAAGCGACCACGAGAAACGGACGCCCAGGGTGAAAAAATCCATTACACCCTCTGTTTTGTCGCAGGTTTGGTGACGTCCAATAATCGACTTGCTGTGAAGTCTCCGGGGCCGAGGCCTAGAGACATTTTTTTTGTAACGGGCGCTATAAAAAAAATTGGTGTCGATGCTTAACTACATTTAAGGTGCCCGTTTTGACCGGATGTGAACCAATGAAGCACTTTATACTGTAACTGAAGCTTTAACGGTGGGAAACGTTAGCCAGCTAATTAAAGCTACTGCTAACTGCCAGCGAGGAAGTGAGGAACGAAAAAAAATGACATCTCGGAGGTAAGCGGGGGCTGTCTGGAAAACAATGTCTGCTGATAATGCTAGCTGAGTCTGCTAACTTTAAGTGAACTCAGCTGTTTGGATCTTGGTATGTCGGTAGACAGTCAATGAGAGTTCCGACGTTTCTGGACATAGACAGAAATAGGTGGTGTAGGGCTGCTTCATTTAGCGTTACACCGGCAACTTAAGGCAGTCTCAACTTGTTAAGTAAACAGCGCTGTAACATTTGTACAGAACATACAAAGCTAAGCTGTCCACAAACTGTAGTTACTAATAGATAAAGTTCAAGTTAACCAACTCTGCTACAGCTGCTGTTAACAGATGCATCTTGCTGGATTGATTTGTTATGGTTTGAGCTGCTGTCCAAGTCAAACCAGCTGTATTTACAAATAACTGAGCATAAGACACCCCATATTGGTACAAAAATTAACGAGTCATTTTAACGAGAAAACGGGAAAACAGCAGGAGTGCATCAGAATAACGGAAATGAAGTACTTTGACGTTGTAGATATGTGCAGAGTAGGAAGAAGTCATAGCAGTTTCAACATTTTAAGTAAATTAAATTCCTTAGGTAATAAATGTAACGCGTTAAAAAGTCATCGTTAGCGAGTGGAATAAATATATTTCACATAGATGGTGCACAGAACACAGACTTCTTGTACAGACGAGAGGCAAAAGATGAAAATAATATTCACAGGGAGGCAGAGGCAGGAGATGACCACAATGGATGCATGAGTGAAACAGGCAGGCAGTCTTTTCGGGGGAGTGCAGGGTGGCAACTTGTAGAAAGAGCGCAGTCAGCCTCTGAATGTCTTTACTGGAATATACAGAGTTGGATAGAGAGGAAGTGAAGAAAGACAGAGACAGTGTGGCTCTTTTTTACCCTTGGTTCCAAATGAGTCTCATTGTCAGCAAGCATCCTGTGCAATAATACCAGAAACATTATAAGAGAGAGACAAGACTCTCAAAGGAATCCTTTATTGAAATCTAGGCAAGAAATTTTTAACAGCAAGGATGGTGATTGGAGTATAACTTCCCCAGTGGCCTTTTGAAATCCTCATTAATGTGTAAGTCATTGACACATTTAAGCTGTTTTAATCAGATTTAACTTTCATGTCCAGGTGAGCATTAAAATTAAACTTGATTGATACTTTAAAATGCCCAGATAAGTGAGTGGAGATGAAACTACATGCTTTTAGAAGAACTTTGATAATACTGTCTCTGAATAGTGGATTGAAAATTGCAAATAATCAAGTTTTAAGCAGTTAATTCATAATTTTGAACACCTCTTAGTACTATAATTGACCATCCACTCTGAGTTATGTCATGTTGTTGTTGTGCAATGTATGGATTTTTGGCAAAAAGTTCACACAATGCACTATATAATGAGTAAAAATGAAATGCATGTACTTAACAGTAAGTCTAAATTGTTATTTTACTTGTCCTCTTTTAGGTGGTTTCACCCCAACATCACAGGTGTGGAGGCTGAAAACCTCCTGCTGACTCGTGGAGTGGACGGGAGCTTTTTAGCCAGACCCAGTAAAAGCAATCCAGGAGACTTCACGCTCTCAGTACGGTAAGTGACGTTACACATGTTTGTACAAAGCACCATACTCCAGAGGTGCATCCCTAGTGTACTGTGGGATTGTGAAAACTAAACAGTGTTACTGGAGCAAACATTTGGACATTGAATAATCTGTCTGCTGATCCAATGTTTTGTTTTGTTTTTTTGTTTTTTTTCCCCTCCCTTTTAATGATCTGGATGCCTTTCTTTGACTTTATAACAGAAGAATTGTTTTGCATTACCCTTTTACAAGTTAGATTAAAATAAAAATAAAACAAAACATTCTTGCTTGTGAAACAAGTAAGGAAACAAGGAACATACAAAGTTGACTGTCAGAGTCAACTTTACAGAGGTTTGCTTTGATATTTTGGCTATCCCTGTGGTGTGCATTAAGAGTTTTAAAAACCATTACAATACAGGAAGCAATGGATGAACTGTGATTGTTCTGCTGTTTTAATAAAATGTGCTTTTTCACTTTATAAATAATTTTTACAAATCAACTTGAGAAAGACTATGAGCTCTGTTAAGGTGATCAAAGTAAATTTTGAATGGTTGGACATTTCAGTATTGCCAGCCTTTAGGTTTTTCCTAATATTTTTTTTTATTTTTTTTTTTGTGGCTTGGTCACAGATGCTGAAGGACTTTCAAAAGACAGGAGTTATACAGCATTATCCCTTCGACTGGAAGAGAAAATATAAATGGATTGAATGAGCAACAAATCGTTTAATTTTCACTTTACATATATTATCTCTTTTTATTATCTCTTTCTCTTTATTCTCTTTTTTTTTTTTTTTTTAAACTAAAATTTTGCAAGAGTGAAATAATTTACTGGATTCTTCTGTTTTATGATCTGCATAAAGCAAGATTTAAGACACACTTTTTGTAGGACAGTGTAGTTTCACAGCAAAATTGTCCTACCTACTTTGCTTTCAAATAGAACCACATTCGTGGTTCTATTTGACTAATCTATTGGACTAATCAGTATTTCAGCAGTAACAGTTAGTCAAAAGACTGTGGAACTTGAATTAGGTTTTGATAAATCCACAGAGAATTATCCCTCAGTTCTGTAGGATGTTTTAGTCTATTCAGTATAATTGTCTGTTTTCCACGCTCTGCCCACATCACATTCGTTTCCAGGAGCAGCAGGCAGGTGTTTTGAGTGAACAAGCACAGATAAACCCCTGCAGCACATTAGGTACCCAGCACTAAACTAACAAGCAGTCAAAGTTGGAAACTAGCACATCTACATCTAGCAGCTTAATGGCCAGATGGTTCACTTAGGAGCTGGTGCAGAGCAAGCCTGAGAGTAAATATTAGACTTATATTTAACAGGTGGACACAAACATGACTGGAAAAGAGTAATAGCTTTGCTTGGTGTGTGAAGAGGGAATTGTTTAAGTAATAACATGATACAATATGTCTGTATTAGTTCTTTATGTTCTGTCCCTTGCAGCATAATTGGACTATTAAATTGTTGTCTTTCCTTTACAATTTTGGACGATAGTGAGAAATCCAGTATTATCTGAAGAAGGCAAGACCAGTGTTTGCTGATGCAAAAAACCCAAACAACTTTGTATTTTTCTCTTGAGGCCTGTCAAGTCATAAATTCTATTTCAAGATAAAGTATCATTAAGTCAGTTTGGCTGATGTAGCCAGTGTTATTTTTGAAACAGCCACATATTTCATCTCTACGGTCTCTCATCTTGCACCATATTTACTTCCTATGGAAACAAAACAAATCATGCTTCTCGTGTGGAAACTGACATTTCCACAAGGACGCTAGTTTAAATCAGCGTGTCTTGTCCTTTTTAAAAAAAATTTATTTATTTATTTATTTATTTTAAACTAAGTCACTGACAGTTATTGAGCCGCATATCTGACACAAGTTCTCCTTTTTTCTATTTTCTGTGTTGATGGCAGTCACCTATAATTACTCAACAGTTAGTCTGGTTTGTATCACCAAAAAACATATGCCAATAGAAATGATACCTATGGTGTTAGTGGTACATGTTACACAGTGTTAAACTGATTATCACTTTGCTAATTTTGTATCATTTCTCGCTCTGCATCAGAAGGGCTGGAACAGAAACAAACCTAAGGGTTGTTTCAGTTCAGTTACCGGTAATATAATGTCGTGCCTGTAACAGTTTCCTAAAGTTGGTGACAGTATAAAATTTTGTGTTCTGTTTGAAAGACGAAAGCTGGAGGCACAGAGTACCTCCATAGAGTAGTTTTCATTATCACCTAATGTCCTGATTGATTGAGATCCAATGAATTACTTCATCTGAAAAATGTCATAAAATCTTGTTTTGTCAGATCAAAAGAACTAATTTTCACAAGTGAGAAATACTGTGAACATCTTAATCTTGGGGATTAATCATGGTCAGATTGATTGCCTATAGCTTTCTGTACTTTCATGACGCCATCTCCTCTTAAAGCTGACACTCACAACACTGTCATTTGTAGGTTCATCCTGTTTGTTATCAAGTTACAGCTTAATGTAACTTCTGTGATTCAAGAGCTAAGAGGCAGTTTATATCCTGTCTGCAACTTTTTGCAAAGTAATCATCTTCTGTTTATACATTTTTTTTAAAATTAAATTCAAATTAAATTAAATGAATTCAATTTCATTTATCTAGTGCCAATTCACAAGAACACCTACCTCATGGCATTTTATATTGTAGGGTGAAAACATCCACCTGCCACGATCATTTGTGAGTGAGGGGAAAGAGAAGAGTGCAGAGGGAAATGGAACAAAAGACACATATGGGAGAAAGATTAAGAGTTTAGTAATTAGTAATGATTTGAATGCAGTAGTAGTGAGTGATGAGTAAGGTGCTGAGTGCGTCATGGAAGTCCTCCATCAGCTTGTTGTGGCATAACTCACCATTAGCTCCAGTTATGTTTTCTTTTCACATAACTGGAGCTAATGGTGCTCATTTTTATTTTATTTTTTAACCCTCCCTAACCCTTTCCCCAAAACTGATTATTAAAGCTATTTTTTAAAATAAAATATTCAGTCATATAATTGAAGACAGAAGAGGGCAGTGAAGAGTGAAAAACAGACCAGTTTTGTGTGTACAAAAATGGACAGAACATGGTGGTAGAACTAAAATAATTAGAGAAAAACACGCTGAAAAATTCTGCAAATTTTATGACTTATAATATAACTTATAATATGTAACATAATATTTTGGCTGTTTAGCTTGTATCTGAGCTCAAAATATGAGGAAAAAATGGATCATAGGCCAGTTGTTCCTACATTTGTAACCTGATGATGATCTTTCATGTGATAGTAACATAAATGTTTGTGCTGTTCTGCAGGCGAAATGGAGCAGTCACCCATATTAAGATCCAGAACACAGGAGATTACTATGACCTTTATGGCGGGGAGAAGTTTGCCACACTTGCAGAGCTGGTGCAGTATTACATGGAACATCATGGACAACTGAAAGAGAAAAACGGTGATGTTATTGAGCTGAAGTATCCACTCAACTGTGCAGATCCCACCTCAGAGAGGTAAGTGTTAATGTTCATGTAATATTTTTTGTGGCAGAAAAGTTCTAAAAAAAACAAACTCCAAATGAGTTGTCAATAATTTCTGAACACCTTGTATATTTTGTATATTAAATTTACATAAGACCATTTTGGACACAGGTGGGTTTTTTTTTTTTTTTTTTTTTTTTTTTTTTAAACTATTTGATAACACTATAGTTGCCAGTTCAATTCACACTTAAACAGTAAGTAAGAACTATAAGCTTCAGATTTTAATGTTATGTCTTTTATCTTTGATAAGCTGTGCTTGCTTCAAGTTAACTAAGGCAGATCTTGCAGTTTACATAATATGAGAGCACATCTCTGTTACGTGATATATTCTACTACCTTCATATTTTCCCATTGCAGATGGTTCCACGGACACCTGTCGGGCAGGGAGGCTGAGAAGTTGCTCACTGAGAAAGGCAAGAATGGCAGTTTCCTGGTGAGGGAGAGCCAGAGCCATCCGGGAGATTTTGTTCTATCGGTCCGTACTGGAGATGACAAAACAGACAGCAGTGACAGTAAACCTAAAGTCACTCATGTCATGATCCGCTGCCAGGTAAGATCCAGATTTTGTACACACTCCGTGTGTTTTCCACACCTAAACTCTGCCTCTTAGTTTGTCTGAATTCTGTGCATCATGTAGCATGCAGGTATACCAGCAGCCACCCAAGTATATTTAGAAATTTAGTTTATCCTTTTCCATCTTTCCAAGGGTAGCAGATTTATTTGTTGACTTTTTTTTTTTTTTTTTTTTTAAAGCCTTGCTAACCAGCTAGCCCTGGCCCTTAATTATTCTTAACTTTTGGCTGGTTAACAGGCCAGACTGGTGTTGTGGCATTACTCAGTATTACTTAGTTGCCTCTTCAAAATCATGACATGGATTACCTAGATTTTTTCTTTTTTGTAATGAAAATTTCGAGTTCAGAAGCAGAGTGCTTTCTTAGAAAATACTTTTTAATAATACCCAGTGGTATAGCTGCTGCTACCCAAGGTGGATAAGCTAGAAGTTGTGTTGCAGTCACTCATTTTCTATAATATAGAGTTTTTGCACATTACTGAAAGCAACAACATCTCAGTATTTTAAGACAAGATATTCAGTCAATTAACATACCTTGTAAAATTTCACCTAGGTCTTGAGGACTGTATACATAGATATGAATTGGTTGTATACAAAAGACATCTGTATCTTGATTCTGGTAACATAAGGCTAGTCTGTTTTTAATTATATTGCTGATGTACCTGTGTCCTTTTGCTCAGCATGACCTGAAGTATGATGTGGGTGGAGGGGAGAAGTTTGACTCCCTCACAGACTTGGTAGAGCACTACAAGAAGAACCCTATGGTTGAAACTCTGGGCACTGTGCTTCAGCTTAAACAGGTTTGACCCATCTCCTGTAGCCATGTGTTCCCAAGCATTTGTGCCTATATTACCTGCCTCAGAATCTGTTCAGTTGTAAAGGAAGAGAAACATTGGAAACATTTCCTGATTTGTTTCTCTTCTGACTCTTGGTCTTTGCAGCCTCTGAACACTACCCGTATTAACGCAGCAGAGATTGAGAGTCGAGTTAGGGAGCTTAGCAAACTAGCGGAGGCAACAGACAAGGTCAAACAGGGATTCTGGGAAGAATTTGAGGTGAGTGGTCCTACGTTTGTGTTAATTTTTATTATTCGTGTACTTTTGTATTATCGACATCTTTAAAAATGAAAGTAAATAGTCATAACTTTATTACACAAGAAAAACAACACATGGATGTGAAGTGAACTGCCTCCTGTTGCTCATGCTTTCATGCATATCTATTTTATGTGCAGACAGTTTAAAATATGGACATAGCTTCTGTAGCATTTTTATGCCATTGTGAAGCCTCATACTTGCATAGACATGGAGTTATAGTGAATGAAGTGAAAGACTTCATTATTTGTCTGCAAAGATAAATTTATAACCATAAATTAGGTGAAGTTAGTGAAAACCGGGTTCTGTTTACATGATAAATTTTTTTTGGTGTCACTATAATCAATGAATAATCATAGGTAATTGTGATCTTAATATTTAACCAAATAATTGTGATAAGGATCACCGTGGAGCCCTAATTATAAAATTGACAGCTGACTAAAATTAATAGTGTTGGACATTAACTGTAAATTAGTGTCATGGATCACAGTAGCCAGTGAAATAATTTAGCAAGCTAGCGAATTAGCTTTTCTACGTACCGTACATGATTTCAGGAGGAATAATGTTAGCAAGCAAATTGCAGTTAGTTGCAACCTTATGCCTGTACTGGCAACATACAGTAATGTAAGCTAATAAAGTAATTTGAAAATGGCAGACTTTGGAATTAGCTGACCTTTTCTACTCAAGATAGTATTTGTTTATATACGATTTCTTGTGATTTGTCTGCATCAGCGATAGTTGTATTCACTAACATTAACCAGAAGAGCGATAGGTTAAGGGTTTGAGTCTTGCTATGTATTGAATTTCCTGTTAATGTTGACAATAATTTTCTCCTGAAGGCCAAATCTCGTGTTCGCAAGGCTTCACTCAACAAATATGCCTAGTGTCGGCTAACTTCAGCTTGCCTGCTAAGGCTAACAAATAACTTGACACCTAACATAATGTGGCATGATTGTTGATGTCAGAGTATTTCAGAAACTGCTCATTTACTGGGTTATTTCCCCCAGAAAACCATCTCTGGATAAAGTGTGATTAAAAATTTTAGAAATCTTGGTTGGAAATGGCATTTTAAAATGTGACTCTCCTCTTTTTTTCCTATTCAGACCTTACAGCAACAAGAGTGCAAGTTGCTCTACAGTCGCAAAGAGGGTCAGAGACCAGAGAACAAAAACAAGAACCGATACAAGAACATTCTGCCTTGTAAGAAAATCACTCATTTTTGTCTATAAAAACCCTCCAGTTTAACTGCTCAAGGACCTCCTGAAGGGACTTTTGAGGCAACTAACTACTGATTTTATTTCCATTTCCAGTCGACCACACACGCGTGGTGCTGAAAGACGGGGACCCAGATGAGCCAGGCTCTGACTATATCAACGCCAATATCATCATGGTAGTATCCACTGTCATGGTAAACTCATGTCATCTTTGGGACACACATTGCACACACTGCATATGTATGTGATAGTATGTAGATGGCTTCATATGTCAACTTTCACTCACGCCGCTATTCATCAGCCTGTGTGATCAGTCAGTTTGTGTTCTTGTTTGCTGTATTTCTCAGTTGCTGATTGTGTCATGCTTATGTGTGTTTATGCAGCCGGATTTGGACTCAAAGTGTAATCAAGGCACCAAGGTGAAGAAGAGCTACATTGCCACTCAGGGCTGTCTACATAACACCATCAGTGACTTCTGGAGGATGGTTTTTCAGGAGGACTCTCGAGTCATCGTCATGACCACCAAAGAGGTAGAAAGAGGGAAGGTAAGCTGCTCAAATTCTTAAAATAATTAATCTAAGCAGACAATATGGTTGATTGTCAGGGATAAACACCATTGTTAACAAATTCTAAACTGTTAGGTCATTAAGCTTGAGTTAGTATTTTATTAAATAAAAATAAGTTAATTAGTAATGTTTATTAATTTGTTAACAGTTTGAAACTACCTTTAAAGTTAAAGCACCAAAACTGCATGACAGGTTTATCATGGTTCAAGCTGAAATGCACTGATCACAACTTTAACCCTGCATGTTTAGAAAATATACTTAAAAGTTCCCAGTGTCTTTAAAAAAAAAAAAAACAACCCCCCCCCAAAAAAAAAACAAAGGTAAAGAACTTCTGTGAGACACTATCAACGCTCCTAAATTGACGTGTTTAAGATAAAACAAGATAGATGCCATCCCAAAAGTTGGAAAATCCTTTTACAGCAGCCAAAATGTCATACACAACCCATGAGAAAATATCTTGACAGTAAAACGACTCAATAAGTTAAATATAAAATTAGAATATAGAGCACAGTAAACAAAATAAAATAAAGATGCACCAAAGGGAACAACAGAATAGAATGCCATGCAAAAAGTTGAGTATAATACAATTAGAACCACAATAAGAAAAATGTACAAATACAAAAAGAAAAACTACAAAACTTCAAAATTTTATACAAAAGTTCAAAGTAAAGGATATAGTGTGGAAAAAGTAAAAAAACAAAAATAGTCAACTTCCTGATAACTAGCTATCTTAGCTAATATTAGCAGTAACTTCTAGTATGTGAAATTTCCATGTATGTATGCATGTATGTTTCCTTTAAAAAAATTAAAATGTGTTTAACATATTTACAGAAAATATCGACATTCACAGGAACTTCAAATGTTCTACTACTACTACTGATGAATATGTAATGTGTAACTATGTGATTGTGTTTCAACAGAGTAAGTGTGTGAAATACTGGCCAGACGTGTCAGCGCTGAAGGAGTATGGGGCTATGCGTGTTCGCAATGTCAGAGAGACGTCTGCACATGACTACATCTTAAGAGAACTGAAACTTTCCAAAGTTGGACAGGTAAGTTGTTTGTTTGTATGAAAATATACTGTGCAAATCTAACATGATGATTCTTTGGAAAAAAAAAAAAAAAAAAAGTTGTTATCCATCATTGAAGTTCACTGCAATAAATGCCAAAAATTACTAAAGATGACAGATTTAAAACCTGTTCAAATCCCATGAACCCCTTTGATTATGGACTCTTTGTTTTTTGTTGTTGTTTTTCAGGGCAACACAGAACGTACAGTTTGGCAGTACCACTTTAGGGCCTGGCCAGATCATGGAGTCCCCACTGACCCAGGTGGTGTACTTGACTTCTTAGAAGAGGTCAACCTTAAACAGGAGAGCATATTGGATGCTGGGCCAATAACGGTACATTGCAGGTACCTCAAATTCCACAGTCAGAACACTTTATCATTGATAATGAAAGAGATATGGTTATTCAAAGTCTTGTTTTTCAGTGCAGGGATTGGGCGGACAGGAACCTTTATAGTGATTGACATCCTAATAGATGTGATCAGAGAAAAAGGTGAGTACACATGCACTCTGTGGCCACTGTAGCACCAAGCTCACAATTCTCCATATTTTCTTCTGCATATTTTCTTAGTCTGTAAATGCATTTCTTTTTCTTTCTTTTTCTTTTTTTCTTTTTTTTTTTTTTTTCCCAAAATTGATTTTTGTTCCAGGCTGCATACATATTAATGTCTGCTCTGAGTCTGAGCATTTTAAGTGTGATTGTGAGGACAGATATATATTTGGTGAAATAATTAAATAACTTTGTATTTAATTTAATGGTACCTGTATCATGAATTTATTTTATCTGTCAACCTTAACCTCTGTCACAGTCAGGGGCTAGGGCTAACACTGATCTAGTCAAAACTTACTTTGGCCTAGGGCCAGTTCTTTCATTGGTTGCTTCTTAATAGCAACTACACAGTTTGTGCTTGCATACTTGCCAGTTTCTTGCCAGTACTTGAAACGAACACTCAGCAGTCTAGACGTGTGAGGATGATGTCTTATACACGTCTACATAACTCTCTGCTTATCCAAGAAAAAACACACACAGATTACATGTTTTTTGTTTTGTTTTTAAAATTCTACTAGACTTCAAAAACTTATAAGAGACAACTGATGTTTAGAATAAATAATCTAAGCTTTGTTGCTCCCTTGTCACAAAGGGTTGCTACAGCAGGTAGCTCCTCATATTTGATATTAGCAGAGTTTTATGCGAGATGAACCTTCCTGATGCAATCCCACAGAGTACTTGTATCTCCCCTTTTGCTTGCCGAGTTGTTTCATTAAAAATATATATAATTTGATCATTTCTGGAGAATGTAGTCCAAATGTTTCTACACTCATGCCTGGATGTCATGAGTGCCTGGTCAGCTGATACCTTGAGAGATAAGGGGACTGTTATGTCTCATATTTTCAAATACGTCGAAGCGCTTTTCCAGGTTCTCTTGAAAAAGTGACCAGCTGTTTGAAGATTACGCTATTACATTGTCATCAACAAAAATGTGCATATTTGGTTTCCCTGACTTATAAACTCTATAAAGAATGGTGTTTGGGACAAGATCTGGACTGCAGTCTGGAGTCTATTTTTGACTATGCAAAATGCATTAAATTTGTTAAATTATTTATTTATTTTTCCTGGTGCAGGAGTGGACTGTGACATTGATGTGCCGAAGACCATACAGATGGTTCGTTCTCAGCGTTCTGGGATGGTGCAGACTGAGGCACAATACAGATTCATCTACATGGCTGTACAGCACTACATAGAAACATTGCAGAGGCGCATAGAAGAAGAGCAGGTACGCAGCACTTTGTTTTTTATTTTTCACCTCACTTCTACTCACACTTATACCATTCATCTGCTTTCTCCTCCACAGAAAAGTAAGATTAAGGGACGTGAGTACACAAACATTAAGTACTCTTTGTCTGACCTGACTGGAGGAGAGCAGAGCCCTCTGCCTCCTTGCACTCCTATTCCTACTCCCACCTGCACAGAGTAAGTGCCTCTTAAATGACCTGTGGCATTTAAACCCTTGTAAAGAAAGCATTGACAGTTTCTTGTTGATTTGTATTTGTTGTCAGGATGAGGGAGGACAGCTCCAGGGTGTATGAAAATGTGGGGCTGATGCAGCAACAGAAGAGCTTCAGATGAGATTCACCTTTTGATACCAGTGCTCTATCAGCTCCAGGTAAATCCATGAAGAACATACGGAGAGAACTGTCATAGCTTTAAATGAGAGGAAGCTGATCTAAAAAACAAAAATACAACCAGTTCTGCTTGTCAAAGAGAAGGAATTAGAAAAAGACAGTTGTCTACAGTAGTTAAAACAATAAAGGTCAGTCTTTATAGCATTAAATACAGAGTTATTGTTAATTAAGGAGAAAACAACAAAACTAGCTTTGATTAACTTTTACCTTTTTAGATTACCTAAAAAAAAATTAAATATTGTGTTCTAATCTTTTGTAGTTTATATATAGCTGAGAAGAAGGTTAAATTTACTGAAGGGAAATTTAAATTATAATAATGGAAAACATTTTTTATATTATTATTATTATTATTATTATTATTATTATTATTGTCACTTAATGCATGAGCTGACATTGTGATTAAGTAAGCACACCTCAAATATCCATGTAACATCTCTGACCATTTCTGCTAAAGACTTGTAATCTGTTTCCTTATTTGGAAGATGAAAAGTGCCAGTCCTTTTTTCTTTTCTTTCCTGCATTTTTTCATACCTACTGTTAGTACATTAAATGTCAAGCAATCAAGTTATTAAGTGGGGTCATTTATCTTTCTCATACCTACACTGTTTCTGTTATCTGTACCTAATTGTTCTAATGCTCTTAACTATGTTTTTAAATCATTTTAAGCACAAAGACATTCCACAAGATCTTTATTCCATTTTTAGAAACCTGCACCTTCCTCTGAAAACTTAACAACTTGTTCGTCCTCACAGAGATCAGTCCTAGAGATAAAGGCTTTTGGATAACTGAGCTATAGGCTTTGTCAAAATGTTGTTGAAAACTGTAGGTTTGTTCATGGTGTCCCCTGCTGCTCTGTTTTTTCAGTTGTTAAACCACATGTAATTCAGGATATCTCTGAATCGTGTTCTAGTCTGTTAACCAATCACTACTGCATCAAAACTACGACATTACAATTTAATCTTGATGCAGGTTTAATATTCCAGGTAAGAAAATTCATTCACTTTACCTGGAAGGAGTGTTTTCAGTAGGAGAAATTTTTTCATCATTCATTCAAATGACTTTTGTCAGTGGGATTACAATGCAGTGATTAGTGGAAAATTGCAATAGAATTAAAGTATGTAATGTTCAAAACATAAATATTTCCTTGAAGCATAAATGATCCTACACGTTTCCTATGAAACAATAACAAGTTGTACATTTTCAATGTTTAAGTGTTCCCTTTCAGTCATTTAAGAGTTAAAATGCAAATAATTAGTTTAACTGACTGATATATCTGACTAGAGAAAAGAAGCAATGTTTAAGCAGTGCCATCCAATGTTTCACCTCAGGATTGTGCTGATATGAAAATGCTACAACTGAAAATTGCCAGTTTGTCACAATGCATGTAAATAATCCTCAGTGCATAAATAACATCTTGCACCCCCCCCACCCCCCACCCTCCACCCAACCCCTATCTAACACAGACCAGTATTGCATCCAGACAATCAAATTAAATCAAGTTTGTTTGTTTTTTTCTTTTTAGGATCTTGATACCTGACAGTTTTTTCGCCAGCCACACCTTGAAGCCTGAGACTTGACCATAATGATATGGAACAATGGGGGAAAGAAAACAAGAACACACACACACACACACACACACACACACACACACACACACACACACACACACACACACACACGATACGAGGAAGACCAGAAACTGGGGTTCCCCTCCTGTTCTTGCTTATTCTTAAGTGAACAATTTCCCTCTAGTTGAATTCTAAACCACTGTGATCGTCAGAAGAGCCTTTGAGAAGCCTAACATGCTAAATCTACTACTAAACCACAGTTTGGGTTTAGGCTTTGTAAATCTCACTGCAAAAAGGGCTGCCAACAGCGAGCACCCTCCTCAGAGGGAAAAGAACCTAACTAATCTTTGCTCATCTCTCATTCTTCTGTGTAATTTTTTTTTTTTTTTTTTTAATTAACCAAAGGAAAGTGAAATTGATCGTTTGTAGATGGAAGTGAAGAGTTTACTGAAAAAGGCCTGTGCCAAACCCACACATAATTTTATTCACATTTTGCACCTAGTTATACAGTCTTTGGGCTCAACAAAAGTGGGGGAAAAACTTCCAGTGGTTTTTACTGTTGATTTGTAACTACACAAATTAATTTTTCTGTGGCAAAAACACCTCAAAGAGAAACAAAAATTCAGGTTCTTGGGAGTGTAATTAACTTCTTTGTCTCCTAGTTCACGAGTTTAGTACGCTTTCATTAGGATTAACAGTGTTGGTTAATCATTCCAGAGCTCAAGCCGAATGTCCTTAATGCTGCACTTTGAATTGGCAGCATTAGTTTCAGTTAAGCCTTGATTCATCTGGTGGATTTATGAATCTGGATTTTTGGGAGGAGTTTCCTGAAGCTATGCACTTATGTTGCAAAGTCAGGATGTTGACATATTAGGACTTCAGGGGAGTCTCTGTATGTCATTTGCAGGCATTGCCATATGCTGATGGCTGCCAAAAAGATGTCTCTTTTTTTTTTTTTTCCCCTTTTTTTTGTAAGTGCATTTTCCCTTTTTTTTATTATTCTTTTCTTGTTAAAGATAAATGCCTTTATATACCATTGCCTATTTTGAACACCACATGTACTTAAGTTTAAAAGTTTGTTCTAGGAAGTAATCACACATCAGTTTTGGTAGTAGATAAATTGTTATGGTTGTGGTCAGTTGGATTCAGGAGCTTATACACACAAACAAACATTCACACATTTTATAGGAGAGTATTTTCTGGTCTTTCTTTTGTGTGTCAATCAAAGTGAACAGTTTTATTGGAATACTTTGACATTTTGGAGAAAAACAATCATTTACTCCAGATAATACGATGGATCCCACTCTCACATCTGTAAACTATGAAGCTATAGCTAGTAGCTATTTGTTTAGCTTAGTTTTGCTTAGAGACTGAAAACGAGGGAACGGCTATATTAAATCTACTTAAAGGTAAATCAATAAAACAAATATTCGGATTAATAGTATTTGTATACATGTTTAATGACATCACTATTCTAAATTATCTGTAAAGAAACGTACTTTCGTTCTATCAAATCCATAAAACCATGCTGATTTTAAGTTACACATTGGACTTATGAAAAGTACTTGTGTTACTTTTTCTATATCTGCTAATGTCTGGGTGCTCTTTATTCTCAGATAATAGTAATAGACACCTGGTTCAAATTGACCCGTATTCTTTTTGGTTTGTTCACTTTTACGTAACTTGTGATGTTTATTGTAGAGTCTGCATGGAGCAGCTATCAGGTCCTCCTTAGGCCCAGCCGGGTATATGAAAATTGTATTGTTATCATGTAACTTACTAATATTTACCATTTGGCATCGCATGCAAAATAAAAAAAGGGTTTTTAAAGATGTCATCACTTTTGTAGATATTCACCAATTTGATCTCATAATGGCACTACATGAGTATCCTCAGGGAAACTTGAATGTACCTTGCATTCAAGATTAGCACCAAATTTAATGGCTGTTCATCTGTTAGTTACTGAGATGATTTAAGTCTGGACTAAGGCAGTGGACTGACTGATTGAAATTGCCATCTATAGTGCAGTGCTCGAAGGATGACTAACATCACCTTGAGGAAGCGTATGGTGGAAGCGATTCTTGACTGTGCTTATACAGACTAGCCTTATGCTAAGCCAGCTTTATATTCAAAGTGCAGATATGAGAGTGGAATCTTATCAGCTAACAGTAAGAATTGAAAATGTATTTTCTTAAATGTCACTGTTTCTTTATCTTCACGATCAGCTTCAATATTAGGATAGTCACTTTTTTCAAACATGTGGCCTCAGTATTTTGTCAAGCATTGTCAGTTTCTGCACATTTGCTTACCATCACTACGCCTTGAGAAACTGCAGTTTTGCGATTGAACTTGCTGTAACAGTGCTGACTCAGAATCTCTCCTTTTGAGAAAAAGGAAGAAGCAGCTTGCCTTGTGAATAGTTCTCCGTAACCACTGATTTTGGACTGAACAGCTTCTTTCTGTGATTTAAAAAAAAAAAAAAAAAAAAAAAAAAATCATGACATCAGTGTTTCCGGGAGCTGCTTCCTCTCATTGGAGGACTCTGCAAATATGTGGCTGCTCCACAGCAAGTGTTCTTTGGAACATCTCCCGTGTAAACGCCATCATCTGACTGAGATCTTCTGTAGTGTGGTGTACTGTATGCAGTTTTTATCGTTGAATGGTTGACTTTGTACCTGCCTAATGTTTTGTGGAATGTGTGCTTACAGTGTGTGTGTGCGTGTGTGTGTGTGTGTGTGTGTGTGTGTGCGCGTGCGTGCGCTGTGACATTGTGGCTGCTGACGGCCATACTTGTTCTAAGTTACATTCTTGGCTTTGTTTTTTTTGTTTTTGTTTTTTCTCCCTGAGATGATAAAACTGCTTTCCATTTATCATGTAAGCAATTTAGATACATAGGCATACGCATAGAAGGCGAGTCTGTGTATGTGATAGCTATTAAAAAGAAACAAACCAACTTAACAGTGCTCTTTAGTTCCACCGCCGTTCAAGAACCCATAACACTTAAATGTGAATACTTTCATCCTTAACATCCTGAACAAAAAAAACAAACAAAAAAAAGGTGATCGCAATGCAAACAAAATCTATTTTTTAAATTGTACATGAGTTCCAGGTAGAGGAGAATGTACTTAAACATATCTACTTGCCAATAAAATATACTGTATGTATATTCCTGCAGCTTTCCTCCTCTGGCATGGGGAGGAACCTCTCACAACGCTTAAAGGTTTATTGTATGACTTTCAATGCAGTTAACCATGTTAACTTCCTTAATTAACAATAAATGGCTGATAAATGCCTCATTAAGTCATTGTCTGTCTTTTTTTTTTTTTTTTTTTTTTTTTTTAGCGAGAAATATTAATCTAAAATGATACTGATAGTCCAAATTGATATGCTTGGTGAAATTTAAGCACTGAAAAGTGTGATAAACTTGAGTTGGCCAAGTAAGAAGCAAAAAGGGGAAGCTGCTTTAAAAGTTAAAGTTTGTTTTGTTTCCTGTTTGGACGTTTAATCGTATACTAATGTTGATGTAGAGGTTTTGTCTTGGTGCTGACACTTGTTCACAAGAATAGTGCAGTGCCTGCATAAATGGTTACTTAATTGTCAGCTGGAAATTAAAATATCACATGGACATCACATGCTGGAACCATAAAGGTTTTAGCCTTGAGGATGACACAAACTGTTGTAAAGTTATGCTAAGCAACACTAATACAGGTGAATCTGCAGAAACATGTTCAGTTACTTCAAATTGACTTCATGCTGCATTCATCTAGGATTCTTCCATACATACATGCTGCTTGACTTTTTCTGGATCAACGTGGGGGCTATGGACGCTGGTGCAGACTTTCCTGCATGTTTCTCACACAGTACGCTGTTGTTCTCAGCTTCCTGGTCTTTGCTATTGGTTGTGACCAACTGGGATTCTGGGCTTGTGAGCTCTCATCACCTCATCAACACTCTGGATAGGTTGCTAATCTGTTGCTGGGCTAAGATGTGGCGAGAGACAATTTTGGAGTCATTAGAGAACCTGCAGTTTTTTGTCTAGACTCTCTGCTCCAGAGTTTACTGCTATTTTTTCACATATATTTAATTAGTATACATAACTGCACTGTTTACCAAATGTGTTGAAATTAATCAAGCATGAACATCAATGGCAGCTCCATACTCTAGTTGAAGCATCAAATTTGCTGCTGATAACTCCAGGGTTGGTGTTGTGGACAAGACTGTTCTAAACTGAACCAGATTAATTGTGACATGAATGGAACTGCAATGCAAATTAAGTTGTACCTTAGTCATAAAAGCCATTAAACCGTCAATTATGAAAACATAATGGATGAAGAGTAAAAGTTGCGGAGCGGCAACTAACTGGAGCTCGAATGTCAGCAGATGAGCAAAAAAAATAAACATTTTCAAGTGTTCATCAAAGTGTTAGTTTGCAAAGAATGAGTGAAGTATTTAAGTTATTAAAGTCAAATCAAATCACTTTTATTGTCACGTCACATTACTGGTACACTGGTAAAGCACACGTAAGTGAGATTCTTTTGTGCAAGCTTCACAAGCAACAGTGGTGTGCAAAAATACAAGAAACGTAAGAAACAAGCCGAATGTGAGAATTATGAGAATAATGTGTCGGCTGACAACTGATGGATAAAGTATCAAAGTTAATAAAGCTGAATAGTTTTTGTTATCGCTGTAAGTGGCACTGTTACAAACTGTTGGTTATGTGGTGTAATCTGTTGCAGTGTGTGAGAGAGAGTTTGTCCATGTTTTCATGATTTATGCTCATAACACACAGCTGGAAACATGCACAGATGGATTCCATTTATAGTAATTAGAGAAAATGTGTCTTTTTCAATTTTAATGTGACCAGTTAAAGAAATGTTATTGTTGGAGTTAAATGTGCCTCTCACAATCAACTCTCAAACCCCTTTTGTTGTATAATGCATGATTGGCATAACCTCTTGAGATCTTTAAGACTTAAATATTATTGTATAGGCTATAAATAGACTTTTTTAGGCTAATCTCATTTACCTCAGAGGGCAAGGCTTAATAAAGCTGACATGAGCTCAGTGCTTAATGAGTAAAACAGCTTTTAGATAGAGAGAGGGCGTGATATTAACTGAGGAGTACCAACCAAAATAACAACAAAGCAATTTCACAGTTGTTGAAAAGTATGTATTCAATTCAGCATCTATCCCAGCTATCACAGTATGGGAGGGCAGGTCGCCAATCTGTCACAGGAGCAGATTACTTTAGACAATTTTAAAAAGGTCAAAACAGTCTATCTCATTGGAAGCAAAACATAAAGAAATGAAGGGTGATTTAATACTTTTTGCACAATTTTTTTTGCACAAAATTTCTGTTAAGCCCTGATCAGCTTATTTAATCTTTTGAATTTTGGGTCATGACATATGTCCAACATCCTCCTGCAAATATTTCTTCTGTGGTCCCATTAGCAATTGATTCTCAGTTAAAATAAGCTTAGTTTAGCTGTAATGCACAAATTATTTAATTTACTGTGTGAAGAAAGATTGGTTAATAAAAAGCAGCAAAAGATATATATATATTTATCGCACAGAAGAGAGAAGTGAAATGACAAACCGCTGGAGAGTCACGGACAGCTCAGAGGGCAGAGGTATCATGTCGGAGCTCTGTCAGTTTCTAAAGATGTTTGTACAGGGTGTGAAGAGAGAGGCTGCAGAGGAAGAGAGCAGCAGCAGAAGCCCCACTCTACCAAAGAAACACTTCAGACTGTGAAGCCATTTCTGGAGAACCTATTTTCTCAAGACTTTAATAGTTTTAAGACTTTGGCACTGCTTCTATGAACTGCGTTGGACATTTGTCGCGGCTGTGACTGGAAGTTGAACCAGGCACATCTATTGTAGAGCCAACTGTAAATTGGTGCAAAATGGACTAAGGATCCATAAAGACAGTGCCAAGTGTAAATTATCCTCTGCTGTATGTTAGCCATCAACAAGAATTAACAAAGTGGTAAGTATTATGTAATGTTTAAGGTTGTCTCTAAAATGATGTCCGAAAATGTTGGAAAACATCTTGAGGTTTTAACTTTTATTGTTGCTTTTCTGCCTTTTGTTTTAAATGCTTTAAATCTAAGAGCTACTGGCAAATCTGATGAGGGTGTGCCCACACATCATCTAAATCACAGAGCTTTAGTCCCTCTCGTACTTGTTTGAGTTTTGGGATCAGTCGCACCAGTTCATCCAATGTGATGGCACTAATAGACAGGGAGAAAATAATACATGAATTCAGTCTGAATGAAGACATCATGCCAAATATTTTTTGACAGCAAAATCTGGAACAAGGTTGGGTTTGATAGTTTTAGTTATAAAACTATCTTGAACTATGAAAAGTTAAGTGTGACCTACTTAGCTCCCACTGATTTTGTTTAGTTTATGTTTTTTGTTTTATGCCAGCTTTTCATTTAAAGGTTTCCAGTTCTGGTCTCTTCACTGTGCTGTGCTCCACCACTCCTGCAACCTAGAACTGGTCTAGTAACTTTTATATAGTGTCTTACAGTGACATATCTCTCAATCTCTTTCCCTAAATATTCATTTTTATTTTCACTATATACGATGTAGGTTTAGATTTTCCCTCCTAAATTGTGATCGTCTCCGCCAGTCGATCTGCTGCTTGTGTGTGTGTTTCTCTTTGTGTTTTTTTTTTTTGGCTCCTCCTTTATGTCTATGTGTGTTTTCCAGTGTGCCAGTTTATAGGCGTCATCAGGCCAGAAGGTCTTTCCCACGCTGAAGCCAGCCACACCTGTCTTCCATCTAGATTCCAGGTGCTGCTGATCACTTTCGCAAAGTGGTTGCTAAACTGTTTGACTGAGCTTGAGTCAACGCTGGATCGTTCAGTTACTGAGTTAGTGAAGTCCCAGTTCTGAGTGGAAATAGTCTGTGTGTTTTTGTGAGTTCACCAAACTGATCTCTACACCTTGTCTTGTTAGGAACTTGGAGAGGAGTGTGTCATGGGATTGGAGCATTTGTAAATATCAAGTGTTGGAGTTGTTTGCCTGTCACACCACGGAGAACGGAGCGGGAGTTGGGAGCACGTTCACGGAAACCACTTCTTTGAAAGCTGTTTCACGATTGTTTACATGTCTCACTGTAAATCAAACGCACTGTCTTTGATTGGAAAGTCCTGCATTTGGGTCCTGTTCTCACCACGCACCTTGACATAAATAATAAACACTTTGATTTAGAAACTGCATTTTGTGTTTAGTTGTGTTATCATTGTCTAATATTTAAATTTGTTCAATGATCTGAAACACTTTTTTACACCAATGTATGTACGTAAAAGTTCTGTTCAAAAACCATCAACAGAATCATTCCAACAATGTGAACCTGAAGCTGTCACTGCAACTCTACTAATGCCCAGTTTGTAACAACAGACATGATGCCTCATGCTACAAAACAGCCCTAAGAGATGCAGTTAAATGCGGCCTCAAAGTCCGAAAACACACACACATATTGACCAATTGGGCAAACTTGTCGACACTGTTCTTCAGAGGATAAAGTGCTGGTGCCGTGTTCCACCACCAGACTTCCAAACAATGTTGCAGAGATGTGCAAACCAGGAAAGAACAAGAGCCTTATGGCCATTTTCAGAACTTTTTTTAAAATTGTAATTCTAAGAATCGTTTGGCACATGGTGTTTTGGAAATGTAAATAATGATCAAATGATAACTACAACAGCAATAATAATAATAATAATAACATTAATGGTACTAAGAGTTATATGATTACTACATTTTTAAGAATTACTGGACTACATACTTATTTATTATATAGACTATATAGTACATAAAATCAAAATTTGCATGTTTTATGTAACTGAAATGTTTAATTATGTGGGTTAAAGAAAATATTACAGTTACAAAGTATATTTATATTAAACATGTCTATACTTACTGCATTTGATGTACTTTAACCATGCGGAATGTAACTCCTGCATTTGTGTAATTATGCCACCCCACTTGATTTCCATGCCACCCTAAGAAAATTTCTTTAGATCTGCCCCTGGTAGTGGATGAGACCTCAGAGATGATGACTAGGATTGGAACATCTGTCAATCAATATGGTAATGCCCATAACTCAATTATCCAGGTGGATGAGTTATAAAAAAGGTGATCCAACGTGTTGGCCCTGGAGTTGTTATAAAGGAAACTATCCTTAGAGGCTAAGATTTTGTTTGATGTCATGTCATAAAAATGCTTTTTAAATCCTGTAATGATAGACATTTCAACATGAAAGTTTAGAGGGGACTGAATCTCATTTGCACCCAGCCTCAACTGGTACCTAGACGAACTGCAGTAAGGCTTAATTTTTCATCTCCAGAGGCTGCCCTTTGTTTCCACAGTGTTGCAGATGAATCAGAAGAAGTGCAGTGTCTAGCGTAAAATTACACACAATTAAAAAGTGCTTCATTAAACACAGTCTAAATAATAAATCACCTAGTTCCTAATCTGTTTAAAGAGTTCCTTGTCTCCTTGCTCCTGGGTGTCTTTGCTCACCCAGACGCTTCTCTGACATCTCACTGACCCGAGGCCAGGATGACAGCTTCAGAGCATGCTGTTGTGACCAGATGAGACATGCTAGACATGTTATTTTCTTCATTTCATACAGCTGAGCAGCCAAAAATACTTCTACTTATTTCTGCCCCTACAGCATTTTTACATTTAGCCATTGCCTTGACAAAAAGTCTTAATGTAAAAGTCGTATATAATGAAATGCTGTTATATATTAAAATACTTTACATTGTTAGCTGAGGAACAAAAGCCTGCTGTTGCAACATAAAAGCTGTTTTAAAAAAAAACGCTTTTTTTTTTAACAAAGCACAATGATTTTCATTGATTCTAGCAATGCTACTATGTAGCTCCAGCCAAGATAACTGTCACATGTAAGGTGCAAAACGTAGCACAGCATTATGAAACTACAGCAATTAAAGGTGTTGTAATAAAGTAGACAGGAGTACCAATGTTGTTTAAGCAAATGTTTTTCCTTCTTCCAGCCAGTAAGACAGTGCTGTGATCACACAAATATATGATCTAATATATGTTCTTCAAGATGCTTTTTTTCCTTCTTCTAGCCATGCATTATTGACTCAATGACCCCTAGTTGCTGCTACCAATTTGGAAAGTTTCATTTCATTCAGTGAACGGTTTTCATTTCGCTCATATGTATGGCTGTGTCATTTTACAACACACGAGCTCACCATTCAGTGGCTGGCCAGCGTCCACAATATAACTTTCAAACACATGTGTGAACCCCAGTCACCACACACTAGACAGAATGTGCTTGTGAAGCAATTTTTATTGTAAATGTAAAACTTTACTGGTACTTTTCAGCTCCAGTTGGACAGCTCTCCAGCTCTCTCCTGCTCTGGTCCCAGCGTCATTTAAATATGGGAGATTTTGATTACTGGATTGTCCACAGCGTCCCTGGCAGCCTGCACAGCCCTGCTTTTTGAGCCTGCCATATCACCCCTCCCCTGCAGCAGAGCCAGAGATCACACCTCTGCCACAACATGGTATATTCGTACACAAATCAGACATGCATGAACAATGGTCCAGTAATGTGATGTCACAATATATTCTGCTTCTTCAAAGTGGCAAACAAAAAACAGAAAATAACACTTATTGCAGTTTAAATTTTTCTAGTTGTAGCTCTCTTTATATGAATTGCCTCTTTGCCCTCCCTCTTTCTCGCTAGGTATTTCAGTGTAACACTCAGTGATGGAGGGAGACATACTGCCTGATTCCTAATGAAAAATAATGTTACTCTTTCGGGACAATTTGAGTTCTGCTACAAGACACCTTTTCAGATCGCAACCACACATTCACAGGATTCAGTGCATTACCAGATACAATTCATTAGGGGTATTTTATGTTGCTACTAAGTTGTTAATTGGTTATGACATCTGTGCTGCAGACACACACACACACTTACAGGGATTCTGGCATATAGAGCAAACCATCAAGAAACTGTACAGTTTCTGGGCCTGGCGTCAACTGTGTTTATTACCAAAGGTGATTAATGACATTACTAGACAGAGACATGCAGTTTTATTCTGGGTAGGCAGGCAGTTATAAGCGCACACGCAGACACACAAACACACAGGGTCCACACGTCATTGACCTTAAGCTCTCAGCATGCCCGATCATGAATTTGGCATTTATCTGTCACTTGTAATTAACCATGGCTCTCTGTCTTTTCCTTTCTCTTTTTTTTTAATGACATAGGTTTTTCATTCCTCTGAATTTTCCTCTACCTTCCTAAATTTAACTTTGACTAAGGATAACTGCATTGTATTTGAATTTATCTGATAAACTATGATTAACGTTTTACTTAACCCCCCAGCTCTAAATCCTGAAAAATGAGGGTTGTGGCAATAATACACGCAAGTGACAGAATCATGTTGGAACCTCTGCCTCAGAGGCTTCTGTAGATGAAAGGATATTTTCAGAATCTCCCGAAGTAAATATCAGCTTGGTGGAAGACCATAATAGTCCCAGGCTTTATTAGTCAGTCACCGTGCTCTCGGAGCCAATGTGAGTGTTCCCATTTGTGAGCCACATGAAGACAAAGAATGCTGTCAAGTGATGTTTCTGCATTCAGCAAAAGCGGTTAATATTTCTAATATCAAAATACAGCCTGAATATCAAAAGACACATCCTCTAGTAAAGAGAGGCTGGTTTATTTCAAACCCCACCATAAAACTGACTAGCTCAACTGTGACTAGTTACAAAAAATTACAAGCAAGAAAAATAATAATAAGTCAATCCATTTAACTTTTCCTCTATTTTGGGGGGAATTTGAAGAAAGTAAGCAATAACTCAAATCCCATAAATTTGGTGAGTAATGTGTGGTTGCAATGCAGATACCTTCAGTCCAAAAACGTTTGACATTGACGTCCAAGACATTCATATCAAACAATTTGGTCCACTGCCTTCTCTCCTACACATCTATGTGCCTCGAAAGGTATATTATCAGGACCAACAGCCTTTTATTTCTTAATTACTGACATGGCTTAAGTGTCAGCTTTCGGGGATCTACTACTCTTCCCTGCTGAGAGAGCTGTGCACCCAGGGGTGGCAACTTTCGAGCCCACCTGTAACTCATTACCGGCAGTAAGGCAGCAGTTTTAAGGAGCAGCCCGGACCTCCACTCTTTGCCACATTGTCTGCCTTACTATGGCGGTAAAATTGGCTCTGGCTCTCTTGTGTTTTCCTTGAGTTGTTTTCTGAGTAGTTGTATGTTATGTTCACAGTAACAGTTCACAGTAGTGGCTTCCTGGTTCACCTTCCACGCCTTCTCAATACTCACCTAGTCAGCCCTGTCGCTGCTCAAAGGCTGCTCATCAGTAAGGACGCTCGCTTTTGCTTAGCTGTATAATCAGAAGAACACTCACCTCCCCTCCTGTTTCCTGTCCGCTATCTTCAGCAGTTCCGCTCAGAAGGACGTTTCTCTCTCGTCTTCCCGACATACCGGACCTTCGGCCGCTTTCCCCCAGAGTACCGCTCACCCTGGTGTCAAGTAAGCCCCCCCACACATTCCATAGTGCGATCACGTTCCCACCGGGGAAGTGCACATCACTAACTCCTCTCTCTCTCCCTTTCTCATTCCAGACCCGCCGTTCCGCGAGAATCGCCGCGTTTATATTCACTGTGCACTAGTAGATAAATTCACCTTTGCATTGAATAATTTTGAATTCAGTGTCTGCTTCTGGGTTTATTCCTGTGCTGCCTGTGAAAGTACGATCTGGACATGGACCCAGCAGACTTACTCTGGACCGCAGTGAAATCACAGGGAGTTTTATTAGGGACTCATGAGCAAGTGTTGCAATATATGGATAAGCAGTGCTAGGCGATCAGTGGCACACAGAAGGAAATGTACACGGTCGTTAGAGACATCCATGCCGCACTCACTCCCGCAACTTCGGCAGCCTCTGCCGGAGCCGTCCTAGTATGCAGGATACAAGAAGTTGCAGGAGTGAGTGCGGCATGGATGTCTCTATCTTCAAACCTCGTTTGAGGAGCCAGTTGCACTAGCCCTTTGCATCGATAATCAATTGAGTGAAAGAGAAGCCGAAAAGGAACCCAGAGTTGGTGACCCTCGGTCAGGGCTCCTCGCCCCACCAGTGTCTTTCGCGCTGGAGTCATTAGAACCGCCCAGCCCTCTACCTTGTTACCAGGGGAGCCTGTTGAGCCCATGCAAATCAGGCAATTGAGGCTCCCTCTGGAGGAGAGAGAGATGCATTTTCGCGCTCAGGAGTGTCTGTACTGTGTTTGCCCTGGGAATTTCATTGCCGCCTGCCCGCCTGCCAAAAAGCCCTGGCTGGCAGTAGTTTCAGGGGTACTGGTGGGCAGCTCAGGTTAGTCTAAACCCTGCTTCCTGTGAGACTCAACTAACTTCAAACCTCTCACGCTCTCCAAGCCTTCGTGGACTCTGGTTGTGAGCAGTTTTAATAGATGGGTCTACCCCTCAGCTGGCTCTCCCATTGGTGTCCCTTGAACCTCCCATCCCAGCCTTGGCCCTCAATAACAAGGTTTTTGCTCACATCACTCACAAAACCAAACCCGTCCAGCTTATCATATAAAGCAAACATCGGGAAACTATAACCTTCTTCACATTCCCATCCCCAGACACTCCACTTATCCTCACTTTTCCCTTGCTTAAGAAGCACAACCCGCACTTGTACTGGACTACGGGCAATGTATTTAATTGGAATTTAACTTTTGATTCCCTCTGTCTTTATCCAGCTCTGCCTTTGACTCCCAGTTCCACTAAGCCCACGGACACAACCTCTCCCGATCTCTCGCTCGTTCCTAAGGAGTATCATGACCTTCAAGGTGTTTTCAGTAAGGAAAAAGCACTCTCCCTGACACTGCATCAACGCTCTTCCCTCCAGCCCAGTACAACCTTTCTTGGCCGAAGAGGCCAAGAAAAATATATTGAAAATATGGAAAATGGATATGGAACAATTCTTCCATCTTCTCAACACACTTTTATTTTTTCTTCCACGATTGCCAAAAATCACAAAACCCCTAAACAAAATGGAAAAAACCCCCAAAAACCTGTGACTGTCTTTTACCCTTAGCTCAGGTTGAATTAGACTCCAGGCAAAACATCTGAGGTCTCTATCCAGAAGATCAGAGTTCTAGGAACAATTAATATACCGAGTAGAATTTCAAAACTCCCGTCCATTATGTAGAGGATTTGAGCTTGAGAAGGACACACATACTACCAGAGCAATTTTATTTCTTGTTGACATGTATGTTTATAATATCTTCCACCAGCCTTACAGTTGGTAGATGACCTACTTTACCACCTCTTTACAACCAAACCTGACTACTTTAGATTTTACCTTCTGCATCTGGTCTAGTTATTCCTTCAGCACTTTGTACTTATATTCTCATTCCTCTTCTTTCTGATGTTTGTCTCCATTCGGATTGCCACATCTATCACAACTGTACCCTTCAGCTTGACATGCTTTGTTAAGGACAGGACCCAAACGCAGGACTTTCCTGGTGAACCACAGTGAATTTAGTTACAGTGTAAGAATAACCAACTTGAAGCAAACAGTGTCCCAAACAGCAATTTCCTCCATGGCAAAATTCCTGACTCCCGTGTGGTGCTCTGTGTAAGAGTAATCCAAACAGCAGTGCTCACTCCTTTCGTTTCTCCTCCCGTGGTAACCCAACAAAACAAGACGTAATGATTTTACAAGAGTTCTTTGCAACATGACGGACTGTGACACACTTCAGTTTTTATGAGCTGGAATTGTACTAATAGATACACTGAACGATCCAGCGTTGATCGAAGCCCAGCCACACTGTTAAATAGCTGACTGTTGACAAGGCTCGTTGTCAGCAGGTGAATCCCGATTGCGATCATGTGTGGTTGGCCTCAACTGACAACCACTCAATGACAACCCATGACACAGCTCCTTGTGCTTGGTCCTGGTCCAAAAGTGCTTTACTGGTCGGTGAAACGTGACATTACACAGGACCTTAGTCCTGTTTTCAACCACCATTGGTTTCTGTACAACCACTTATTCTCTGAGTGTATACTGTCCCAGCTTGCATCTTACCTCCTGCTACTATGTGTTGGCTAGTCTGTGGGTCACCTTTACACAATCTACAACAACCAGCTGTAACCCAGGCAGCATGGACAGACAGGAAGAGGAACCCACAGCACTGCAGGAGTCAAAGGACAGTGCACAGAACTAAAGCCCAGGAAGGACACCAGCCAGCACAATCAGGCCACCAAGGGCTCTGAGGCACAGGCCAACCCTAACCCCATAGGCCATAGGTCTTGTGTTGATGTTATTGCACTAGGCTTCCAGGCACTTCTTAATCAGGGTGGATGTTGGTCTTCTATTCATCAATAGTTCTCACATCTGTTGGATATAAAAACGCTTAAAGAATGATTTAGCTTTTAACAACACGTAATACACAAAACCAAGCAAGCAACCAAACAAACAAACAAAGAGGGGATCAGAAAATATAAAAATACTTTTCTCTGTGTTTACATATAGTTTTACACAGTGATCTAGTTTATTTAAATTATTTATTTATTTAATTTATTCTGAAGTTTCGCTTGTAACAAAAAATCCCCCTAAGTATTCTGTAAATAAAACTGCACCATTTAATTAAGTAATTCATTAATTTTTAAAGTCTGTTTCACTTCCTGTGTGTTTGTATGAGGATGCAAAAATCTGAAATGTGAAGACTAAGAAAAGACTTTTTATTCTTTAATAAATGTAAGCCCAACTCAAATGCCCATTTTTTGTTGCATGACACTTTGCTCAAATCTTGTGGTTTACAAAAACCCTGTTGTGGCACTTTTTTTCAAGCTTGAATTAAGTTATAATTTTGAGCAATTCTCTAAACCAGGGAAATTTATGGTCAATTAAGTCTGTAATATAGTGTTATTACAGGGCATCAGAGAGGGGAACGCCATTGGCAGATAACTCACTGTACAATGAAAGAGCCACAAGAGGGCAATGGCGGGTCAGCCTTTTGCACAGTTTGAATGACTGGCAGCTGTTCAGATTAAGCTGAACTTTTAGATGACAGAAAGCAGATCTGTGGGATTCACCAACCATAATTCAGTAAATCAAAGTGGCTTCACTCACAGTGAGCCTTATTTCACTACTGCGACCCCAAGGTGCATTTCACATATTAGGGTGAATTACAATAACAGCGTTTGGCTTTGTTGCTCCAGTGACTAGCCTAGAAAATTGCTTAAGGTTATCTCTGGGCTACCTTTGCGGAATAATAGAATTACATAATCATTATGGGCCCTAATTGCACAGTGCAGAAAGCCTATTGGATTTGCATTGTATTGCACATAATAAGTGCAGCTGTTTTGCTTGAGGGATAAGAAAGCACTAAAAATAGACCTATTAGAAAATATTCCCATATGGTACATTAATGTAAGCTTTTTGCAGTGCATGAATAAGAAGAAAATTTTAATGGATGGGAGTGGTTTTAAAATCCATAAAACAAAAAGGAAAAACATTCAGTTCCTGTAGAAGTAGCAGTACAATATAAAATATATTTTACTACTACTATTATATATTAAGCTTTCTTTATAAAGCAAGTAAGACCAATACAATTAAGTTACAGACTAATTTTAACGACACCAACAAGCAAAAAATAGAAAAAGATAATAAATACCAGTGAAAGACTAAAAGGACTAAAAGCAAATAGATGAAAAAAATGACAACATGGAATTTGCTTGTATGTGATGTCACGTGACATGATTGTATTGTTAATAGTTATGTGTCAATAAATATGCATTTTATTCAGTAACTATTTCATATAGTTCTGTAGTGCTTTAAAAACAGAATAAACAATTTGGAATGGCAATTCCAAAATAAGGTTGTGGCAAGAAAAATCTAATGTAGTCTATATAACTATGCAAAAACGTATCATTTGATTACATATAAGATGTATCCATCAATACATTAACTGAGATGTAAATGTAGTAGGAAAAAAAAGGCAACATTTGTATCTGAGATACAGTGGAGTACAAATACTTTGCATGGTGAATTGTATTTAGGTTGACTTAAATAGCTCACTTTGGCAGCACTTGTGACCTCACCATTTCATCTTCTGCTGATGAAATGAGAGTGGACGGATTTAGTTGAACAGAGAGAGAGAGAGAGAGAGAGAAGGGGAAATGAAGAGAGAAAGGGAGGAGGGGCGATGCTCTTACTACAGTGTGTGTGTGCTGAGGAGGCTGTCAGTGAGGATAGTGATACAAAGGATGCTGAAGCTGTGCTGTTGGCATTATACCTTGTGTCACACTGAAGCAGCCTGCTCCTGGCAGAAAAAAAGAACAACACAACATCTGTCTGAACACCTCAGGTAAGTCCTCACACCCTCTTTCATGTATTTTAATGAGAAGAAGAAAATGACCTTGGAAAGCTTTTAGTTTAGACTTTTTTTTTCATTTTTGTTTCTTTTACTTCTTCCTTGCTTCACTGCTACCTCTGAATTTTGCGTAGTCTCTGGTTTACTTTAAATGTTATTCAAGCAGTCTTTAAAAAATGAGTGCTAACTCAAAACACTTAAATTTAGATATTTTCCTAAAAGCTCTGATTTTTTTCTTTTAAATAATAAAAGAATGTAAAAGCTCTGACACCAGTTTATAAGTTTAGAAAATTCTTTATCCATATTAGCATATTTTGGATTCATTTTAATACAGTTATATGACATTACATTAATATAGACATGATAAATATTTCAAAAATATTTCTTTATTTTTTGTATTTTGCATTTGACTAAACAAATTACCTAATGCCTGTACTACAAATTCTTGTTTTTTGCTGGCTGACATTTGACTTAACAATGGTGTAGCTGTGATAAGCTAAAACCAGTCAGTCGGGCTCTGTAATATGTAAAAGCTTAGTAGACAAGCAGTCAAGTGTGTTTTATCCTCTTTTACACTAACTACTCATGACAAGCCTTTCCAGTCATGGTTTACATTAGAGGATGGAAACTGCTTTAAAATTTTTGCTTTAAGGGCAACACTGTTTTTATCTGTTATTTATTATTTTAGTTTAGTGTTGGACAGAGCCGGCATAAATGTTCCACCATTTTTAATGAATTATTATATATGATATATAATATAATAATATATAATATATAATTATATTATTATATTTGGTATGTTTTTTAGGTGGTAGGGGCTTTCCCTTCAGTCTGTACTCCACTTCAGAATTTTCTTTGAGTGATTTCTGAAATGTTAAACATATAAACACAGATAATGATCATTTTGATAATGATTATGGTAGACAGCTGCAGCAGTCAATAAAATGACGCAGGCACTGTAATTCCACACTTCATTGAGTTAATTTACTCTATTTTATCACTATAACCTCTAGATAGTCTCCTATACACTATGGGTGTTAGCTAGCTGTATCACGTTAACTTAGCTGAAGTTACCTATTCTACTGTCTTAGCTAGTTTTCTTATCTTTTAATATTCTTGATACTGTAATGATAAGTTTGAGAAATCAATCTAGAGTTTGCAATAATCTCACAGCAGTTGAGAACTGGGCTGGTTCTGCCATCTATTTGCAGAGGGAATGAACCCACAACTTAGTGTGTAATATGCAGTGACACTGAAGAAGTCAACACTGAGGACACAGAGATGAAAGGAGAGGAGGAAAATTTATGTAGAATTGTGTAAAATTGATAAGCAATACTATAACTTTCTTTAATCTTCGTTCTATTGTCTCTAACAGTTGGGTTCATTGAGCCCCCTCTTCTTTCCCATGCAGCCTATAATCCCTGCTAAAAATCCCTTGAAAAGCCTTGAAATCAGGTGCATTGGCTGCAGTTTGAACGAGATGGATGCCTGTGGATTACAGGGTGCTGATCTCTCAGGTCCTGACTGATGTGGCTAATGTGCTTGAGGAGAAATGGTCAACGTTAGCTCTATACACCCTGACTGCTGAAGTCAGGGGAAAACCATCTTACTGCTTGGCTTTTTTTCTTGCGTCTGTGTTTTTTGGGACATTTCCATTCGATACCTAATTGTCCTGAAAGCTGCTTTTTGCAGTAAAGCAGTTTGGTGATAAAAGAGTTGTCAATATAAGGTCAGTTACAGCTATCTTAACCAGCAATACCTGCTTTTTAATGCTTGCACCTTTAATGCAGTGGAAACATTTTCATTCACTTGTTTTTTTGTATCTACAAACGTAATGTAAGTCAGACATTCTAAACTTTGTTTCACTTTTTGGTCTCCACCATCTATTGAGGGATCTGACAGCAGTTTTGTTTCTCTTTTTTGTGAGCAGTATTTTAAGGAATACATTTAGAGTGGTACATCACAGGATTTAAATACTTAGACAAACAACAAGACAACACAGAGCTGGTGAAGAAAAGAGGGGAGGTGTAAATGTGAGTGGGTGTGGTTAATGTGAGGATGCTCATTTCTGTTCAGTCTGGGATGAATGGAGTGAGGAGGGGGAAAGGTTCAAAGTTCAAGTTTGTTTTATTTATATAGCACATTTATTTACAACAGGAACATTGACCAAAGCGCTGGACAGAAGTACAAAATAACTTATAACTTATTATTACCAAATACCTCTCGTACTGTCTTAAAAAAGAAAAAAAGAAAAGGAGGTGAATATTATCTTCTGTTAATGATCATCGCATATGTATATGTATATACAGTGGTGTGAAAAAGTGTTTGCCTCCTCATAGTGTTTTGCATATTTTTCACACTTATATGTTTCAGATCATCAAACAAATTCTTATTATTAGACAAAGGTAACCTGAGTAAACACAAAATGCATTTTTTAAATGATGAATTCATTGATGAATTCAGAAAAGTTATCCAAGCCTACTGCTCGTGTGTGAAAAAGTAATTGCCCCTCTTGTTAAATCATGAATTAACTGTGATTAACCACATGCTTTGGAAAGCTGAGCTCAGTTTCATTAAACACATCCAGGCCTGACCTGCTGAGTCAAGAAATCACTTAAATAGAACATGTCTGACAAAATAAAACAGGCTAAAAGACGTCAAAAAGCAACACTTCATATCACGCTTTAAAGAATACCTGAGAAATAAAGTCACCGACATCTGTCAGTCTGAAAAGGGTTACAAAGATGTTTCTAAGGCTTTGGGACTCTATTGAACCACAGTGAGAGTCATTATACACAAAACAGAAAAAAAGAACAGCAGTGAAGCTTCCAATAAGTGACCGGCCTACCAAAATTACTCCAATGGCACTCAAACCAGGAGGTCACAAAAGAACCCAGAACAACAATAAAGGACTGCAGGCTTCAGATTTCTCAGTTAAGGTCAGAGTTCATGATTCAACAATAAGAAAGAGTCTGGGCAAAAATGTCATCCATGGGTTCAAGGAGAAAACCAGTCCTGACCAGAAACAACATGAAGGCTCATCTCACATTAGCCAACCCCTCCCCCAAAAAGAGCCAAAAAGATTTGACTCCCACACAGCATTTCGGAAAAGGAACATCATACCAATAGTAAAATATGGTGATGGTAGTGAGATCTGAGGCTCTTTTGCTGCCTCAGGACCTGGAAGACTTGCTGTGGTAAATCGAACTATGGATTGTGCTGTCTACCAAAACATCTTGAAGAAGAATGGCACTGTTCAGTCTGTTCATGACCTAGTTCTGCAGCAGGACAATGATTCAAAACACACCAGCAAGTCCACCTCTTAATAAAAACAAAATGAAGACTTTGGACTGGCTTTTTAAGTCCTGGCGGTCCCAACCAGTTATTAGGTTTAGGGGGCAAACACTTTTTCACATAGGGTCATGTAGGTTTGGATTTTTCCCCCCTTCAATAATAAACACTTTCACTTAAAATTGTGTGCATTTTGTGTTTACTAAGATTCTTGAAAAAGTCCTTTTTGACCAGCTTCAGACATTTTTTGTTTAACTTGCATGATACGTAGGATAGTTTCAGTCATGTTTCAGATCACATTACAGCACAGAGACTAGACAACTCTAGAGTTCTGGTCTCTGTACTCATATACAGTGCGTATTCTGACACTGGCTCTGAGTACGGGCTGATAACAATGATGGACTTGCAGTTGTGTTTATTGGTTTTCAGGAACAAGAAGTGACAATATTTGGATGACAGGGTGGACTTGAGCTAAAACTAGCTAGCTTGGTTAGTAAGCAATCCATAAACTATACAGATGCAACACAGAGACAAAAAATGTAATGCTAATAAGTGCACAAATTTTTCACAGCAAGCCAAAGTATTAGTCAAAGTATTATTTCCTAATAAAGTTAAGATAGATAATAGAGTTAAGTATAAAACTTAAGCATAAAAAATGTGAATGCGGCATGTTGTATAAAGGATTTTGAGTGCTCTAGGAGAGTACAGGCGATCGTGGCTCAAGAGTTGGCAGTTCGTCTTGTAATTGGAAGGTTGCCGGTTCGAGCTTCAGCTCCGACAGTCTTGGTCGTTATGTCGTTGGGCAAGACACTTGACCTGTTGCCTACTGGTGGTGGTCAGAGAGCCCAGTGGCGCCAGTGTCTGGCAGCCTCACCTATGTCAGTGTGCCCCAGGGCAACTGTGGTTACAATGTGTGTGAATGGGTGGATGACTGAATGTAGTGTAAAGTGCTTTGGGGTCCACAGGGACTAAGTAAAGCGCTATACAAATACAGGCCATTACCATTTAGAGAAGCGCTATATAAGAATCATTCCATTTACCAAAATGGTTTCTTTTACCAGGCTGTATACATGCTTTTTAATGCTATTTTAGTTGTGCAGTTTAACATGGGCATCTATGGGGACTGACTTGCTCTTGAAACTGACATCAAATGCCCATTAGAAGAACTGCAGTTTTTGGCACAAAGGCCCCAGAGGTTGCCTTGTGGGTCAGAGAATAAAGGTGCTTTTGCGGATATCTGGAGATATTATAGTTGTTATAATTTAAATATTAAACAATAATACTGACTAACTAAAAAAATCTTCCACCCTGAGAAGCTTGTATTTCCTAAAATCCAATGCCTCGAGAGCATAAGTATATGTGAACCTGCCTATGAACACAGAAAAATAAACAAACTAAAAAAAATAAAACCCTAGTAGGACTACAGAGATGGTAAATAAAAACAAAACTGTTGAGTATTGATACCAGCTGAAATTAATGAAAAGATATGTTTTTGTTATAGTTCCAGCCTTTAATGATAAAATAATTGTAAATTAACCTACCATTAGTAGAGTTCCCTTAGAGTTTGTTGCAACCTGACTTATGATTTCTACATGCAGACATTTTATTGCAAAGTCTAAGAGACAATGTTACAGTTTTACTCTAAAACTGATTACAAGAGAAATGCTGCAGCATTAGCTTATGGCAGAGTATCTAAGACATCTTCATTCTCCAACTTAGGACCTCATCTAATAAATATCAAATGCATTCATAGGGCACAAATCTTTTGTATGTTTTAGGGTAAAAAATAAACAGCTGCCATATGTTTTGCACCATTCCAGTTAAGTGAGTGAAATCGCCTTTTTGATGATAAATTGGTGCCGCGGTAGGGGTCGTGTCCATTTTGCCCTAATCCATTACAACAATCAATTGAAACTGATGAATTTCAGATTTCCCATTACTTCCAGTGGGGGCTGTTTCCACATGAGCTCATTCACTGGAGCATGTAGCAATACTGACCATTGAATTGGTTATACTCTTCCTCATTTCTGCAGTTGAGGCATTATTGTTTTCAGTGGGAATTGTCTCAACACAGCAGGAACAGCAGATGTGCTGCACAAATCCACTGTGGCTAGGATTGTTTGATTAGCTGTGTACTGTGAGCACACTTAAATTGTTCACAGACAGGAAGAATAGGTGGGCAGATGTGATTATCTAACAGAAGCACAGCTGTAAACAGAAAACTGATATGACACTTTTATGTGCTGCTGTTGTCTGTCCCTTGCATGACCCAAATATTATTTCAGGAGCCTCAGGGCAAAAATGTCCAACACATAATATGCCACCAGCGATCTGTGCATCAACTAACAACAAACTGTTATTTGGGTTGCTTATTTAGTTAAAAAAACAAACAAACCCTACATACAGGGGTCCTAGTGCCAATGGATTCCAGAAGAACAGATGCATTGAATTAAATACTTCATATGCTTTTGCAAGGAATGTTCCTTGTTTTGTAATTACTAGAACACGTCAGGAGACCTCCATATCATTGCACTAGAAACAAGCTAACACAAAGACAAGAGGCAAGAAGAGCCTTGATAGAAAAGTGACTAACTTAGCTACCAAAAATTAGCATTCACCACTAAAAGATGCAGTTGAAACTGAAAGGACTTTAGATGTCTTCATACTCTATGGGTACACTACAGAGAGTGCAGAATTATTAGGCAAGTTTATTTTTGAGGAATAATTTTATTATTGAACAACAACCATGTTCTCAATGAACCCAAAAAACTCATTAATATCAAAGCTGAATCTTTTTGGAAGTAGTTTTTAGTTTGTTTTTAGTTTTAGCTATTTTAGGGGGATATCTGTGTGTGCAGGTGACTATTACTGTGCATAATTATTAGGCAACTTAACAAAAAACAAATATATACCCATTTCAATTATTTATTTTTACCAGTGAAACCAATATAACATCTCCACATTCACAAATATACATTTCTGACATTCAAAAACAAAACAAAAACAAATCAGCGACCGATATAGCCACCTTTCTTTGCAAGGACACTCAAAAGCCTGCCATCCATGGATTCTGTCAGTGTTTTGATCTGTTCACCATCAACATTGCGTGCAGCAGCAACCACAGCCTCCCAGACACTGTTCAGAGAGGTGTACTGTTTTCCCTCCTTGTAAATCTCACATTTGATGATGGACCACAGGTTCTCAATGGGGTTCAGATCAGGTGAACAAGGTGGCCATGTCATTAGTTTTTCTTCTTTTATACCCTTTCTTGCCAGCCACGCTGTGGAGTACTTGGACGCGTGTGATGGAGCATTGTCCTGCATGAAAATCACGTTTTTCTTGAAGGATGCAGACTTCTTCCTATACCACTGCTTGAAGAAGGTGTTTTCCAGAAACTGGCAGTAGGACTGGGAGTTGAGCTTGACTCCATCCTCAACCCGAAAAGGCCCCACAAGCTCATCTTTGATGATACCAGCCCAAACCAGTACTCCACCTCCACCTTGCTGGCGTCTGAGTCGTACTGGAGCTCTCTGCCCTTTACTAATCCAGCCACGGGCCCATCCATCTGGCCCATCAAGACTCACTCTCATTTCATCAGTCCATAAAACCTTAGAAAAATCAGTCTTGAGATATTTCTTGGCCCAGTCTTGACGTTTCAGCTTGTGTGTCTTGTTCAGTGGTGGTCGTCTTTCAGCCTTTCTTACCTTGGCCATGTCTCTAAATATTGCACACCTTGTGCTTTTGGGCACTCCAGTGATGTTGCAGCTCTGAAATATGGCCAAACTGGTGGCAAGTGGCATCTTGGCAGCTGCACGCTTGACTTTTCTCAGTTCATGGGCAGTTATTTGGCACCTTGGTTTTTCCACACGCTTCTTGCGACCCTGTTGACTATTTTGAATGAAACGCTTGATTGTTCGATGATCATGCTTCAGAAGCTTTGCAATTTTGAGACTGCTGCATCCCTCTGCAAGATATCTCACTATTTTTGACTTGTCTGAGCCTGTCAAGTCCTTCTTTTGATCCATTTTGCCAAAGGAAAGGACGTTGCCTAATAATTATGCACACCTGATATAGGGTGTTGATGTCATTAGACCACACCCCTTCTCATTACAGAGATGCACATTACCTAATATGCTTAATTGGTAGTAGGCTTTCGAGCCTATACAGCTTGGAGTAAGACAACATGCATGAAGAGGATGATGTGGACAAAATACTCATTTGCCTAATAATTCTGCACTCCCTGTAGTGCACCAAGTTCATTTCTCGTCTATGAGTTGTTACTGGATGCAGCTACCATTCCTAAGCTAGTCAATAGAACACCTAACCCTGAATGATCATCATATCTTAAAAACCTCTAAATATCATATAATCCAAGTAGAGTATTTTATCTCCGATTGTAGGCTTACATCTGGTTCCCAGAGTTTGCAAGAAAGAAGGCACAATCTTTAGTTATCAGGCTACTCCCCCATGGAACCAGCTCCCTATTTGGGTTCAAGAAACAGATGGCCTAAAATAAAGCTTTATAGTGCAGGTGACCCTGAGCAATATGTTACTATAAGTTGCTGTGGGCCTTCCTAGACTGAGGTGTGAAAGCAGGACGAGCTGTTCCTTCCTTTCTTCTCCACCTACCCCTTTTTAGTCCAGATGCATTTATGTATACCTGCTACTGCATATCATTAACTTTTCTCTCTTGTAATTTGTGTTTTGCGCTTTTCTCTTAATTCTCACTTTATTTTTTCCTGCTTCTCTTTCTTCTCACAATTCAACTGTGCTGCATCTCCCTAAGCCTGGTTTTATCAGAGTTCTCTTTCTGTGAATAAATATTTATATAGGTTTATAGGTTATTCCTTCCCACTGTTGCTAAGAATAGAATAGAACAGAATATGTGAAGAACAAATAGCATTCTTAGCCTAGACAATAGTTTCTCTCTGGACTCACAGTTTTACTGTAGCACCTCTTCTCTTGTCAGACAGTCAATCTCTTTGTCATTCAGCTGAATTAGTAAATTCAGCTCTTGAGAAATAGCCAACTTTGAAAAGCTCACTTTGTTCTCTCACAGCGATCTTTTTGTCTGAAATCACCAGTTCTCGAGATAACGGTAAGATCCAAAAGACAAATCAATTGGATTTAAAATAAACTGCACATTATCTGAAAATTGTTGCAGCAATTCATTTCTATAGATGTTACCTGCTGCTTTTCAAGCGTTTCTCTCAAATGCATTGAAAAATTAATCCTTAATTGGTGGGCATGGGGAAGAAAGTTTGCATCTGATGACGCAAAGAAAAACAGCTTCATTGGAAGATCATGTTCTTCTTTTCTGAGGACTTAATGGATTTCTAAACAATCTTGGCTTGAAAATTAAAAGTATCTATAACTTTGCCACCCTTTTTAAACCAACCTCTTTTGCATTAAGGTAAGCAGTGTGAGAGATAGCACAGATGAGAAACAGACATGGGAAGTCTGACGTTCGTGTTCTGGTTTGCTCAGTTTAATGGTTTCAGTGCTGCCCCTGGTGTTTACACATAGACAGAAACTGTGATTTCCACTCTTTGCTCACCATATGGGCATGTGCTCTTACACACACACACGCACGCACGCACGCACGCACGCACGCACACACACACACACACACACACACGGCAGCCACAGTGAACTGAACACAGTGTATACACACTGCTGCCGATACGATATTTTTTCCTGTTCCATGTATCTGCTTTTAATTTAATAAAAAGTCCTGCCAATGACAACATATTTTTTAGATATATGCTGCAGTTGCATAAAAATCTATTTTTAAATATTTTGAAATAAATATTTTTAAATAAATATTTACACTTGGGTTTTAAGGGGTATTTGTTTTTTGTTTTTTTTTACGGGTTGTACGGAAGCCCCAAACGCAATTTCATTGTTCTTTGACAATGACAATAAAAAATAAAATAAAAAATACTTATTAGTGTAAAAACCTAAGAGAAAACAGGAAGTAAGAACACATGCAACAAATGACCCTTTTAATGAATGGTAGGTGTCTTATGCTTAAAGCTATCAGAATGCTCTAAATCCAAACAGACAATAAATCCAAACAGATTCGGGCAGCACGGTGGCACAGTAGTTACAACTGTCATCTCACAGAAAAATTGTTCTAGGTTTGAATCTCCTTGTCAGCTGGGGTATTTTTGTGTGGCTCTGTGAGTTTCCGCCGGCTCCCTCCAATAGTCCTAAGACATGAGTGTAAACGGCTATTCTGTTGGTTGGTTGCATGAACACAAGGTACAAGGTATAGTACATATAAAAGTGCTATGTAAATTATCAGTGAAATGTGTGGCTTGAAGTGCTTTAAGTAGTGAGTAAGACTGTGCTATATAACTGCCATGCATACAACACTTTTTATCTGTCAGACAAATGGAATATTAGATGCCTCACTGGGGTTCAGTACATTACCCAAAAACATTCTGAGGCACTGTGAGAGCCATTAAATTAAAGAAATGTACTAATATGAACAACTTTTTTTTTGCTTGTGTTGTTGTAATGTACCACTACATATTTGTACACATTATTTCCAGAAGTAATAATGAAATTTAAGTTTGAGGACTGAATCTATGCATAGATCTAGCCTTATGTAAATGTTGGGATACGGACACAGTCTGAATTTAGTTCAGGAACTGATTGTGCTAATCCACCAAACTCTGGTGAAATATGTTTTGGTAATCTGAACATCTGCTCAAAATGTGATCATTGTAGTAGTAGTTGATATTTGAATCACAAATGCACTTTGGCCGATACTTGATGTCTTTTAAATGTGCTATATAAATAAAGCTGACCTGACTTGAAAAATGAACAGCTACATTTAAATTTTTTTAGCTGCTTTTTTCCCCAAGTATTAAAATATTTCACTAAAAACTAAATATGTCAATGTCAGTCAGAGGAGAAGTAAGGGGCTCACTAAAGTCAGGAGACTCATCATACTGAGATCATGAATGTCTGTGTAAATGTAATGTTAAATGTAATCTCATCCAGTACTTATTGCATTATTTTGGTTGATAAATTAAAAGTACTAAAGTTAGTGCTGTATTGAAGTTTAGATAAATGCATCCTTTTTGTACCATGAACAAACTTAAATTGAAATGTATAAAGTTCTCATTTCACTTGAAACAAAACATGTCAACCCCATCGTGGGACTAAATGAAAACTGAGGGAATCAACACAAGTATGTGGGTTTATCCTCTGGGGAACATGAAAAACTGTAAAAAATTTAATCCTACTCCATACAATAGTGAATATTCCACTGGCAAAAATAGGTCAGCGCAAATTTTATTTCTGTTGCACATAAAAAAAACAGGTTTACTGAGGTTGACTTGCTTTTTACGTTAGTTTAAACAAACAAGATAAAACCATGCATCAATAAAAATAAATACAACAAACAAAATCAAACAAATAGAATAATAGAGCGCAATGTAAAAAACGTTGTGGGACTCGAACTGAACTCAAATTAGAAGCCAAAGTAAAAAAAGTGATTTTTTAAGACAGGATTTAAAAGACTGTATAGACTCTGCAGAACAAAGATCAAGTGGCAGGTTATTCCAGAGTCTAGGGCTAAATAAAAAAAAAAATGAAATGCATCCTCATGAGCAACTAAACTGTCTTGTCCTGCTTTCATCCCTCAGTTTACTTGTAAACAATATGTTCTGACAGGAATATGTTTTTTGTCCTGCTGATTCCTCTTCTACGCAGACTAAATACAGTCATTTCAGCTATGTGTCAAAGCTTTGAATCACCAATGTTGGTATTTGGAGACTAGATTACTGTGCTTTTTACCAAGAGTCGTTAGACACAGGGCTGGGGTGCTTGTGTGCATGTGGGTTAAGGTTTAAGAAGAATCATCAGGCAGGGGATAAAGTAGGTGGTGATGGGTCTTTGTAAAACTAAGCTCTGTAAGCTGCTACTTCACAAGTCTGACAAGCCTCAGCAGAGGAAAAGAGAGACATATGGCACAGCCGCCTAAATAGATGGACAAATGATGATGAATGGGTGAAAGGATGAAGCTTTTGCAGAGGGCGCTGGTAAAGAAGTCAACGCGATCTGTGATGATTACAGAAATGACAGCTGTGGGGGCAGTGTGAGGAAAGGGATAATAAACAGGGGGATGCCGTGGAGTGGGATGATGAAAGTGTTGAATAGAAGAGGGTGCGTGCACATAGGAGTGCTGAAATGTTCCAGTCTAATTCAGATGGGAGTGTTTGAGCTCCTTGGGGAATGTTCTGTGTACCATAAATAACTGGGATTTTGCTGTTGTAGTAGATGAGGGTGCCTGGGCTTCCTGAGCTGGCTAACCTCATTTAAGGTCTAACAACGGATATAATATGGCACAACCCACAACCTTAACATTTTGTCTTACTCGACTCATTGCATCTTTGAAACTCCATCCATCCATCCATCCATCCATCCATCCATCCATCCTCATCCGCTTTGTCCGGGGCCGGGTCGCGGGGGAAGCAGCCTAAGCAAAGAGGCCCAGACCTCCCTCTCCCCAGCCACCTCCTCCAGCTTATCCGGGGGAATACCAAGGCGTTCCCAGGCCAGCCGAGAGATATAATCTCTCCAGCGTGTCCTGGGTCTGCCCCGGGGCCTCCTCCCGGTGGAACATGCCTGGAACACCTCACCCAGGAGGCGCCCAGGGGGCATCCTTGTCAGATGCCCGAACCACCTCAGCTGGCTCCTTTCGATGTGGAGCAGCAGCTGCTCTACTCTGAGCCCCTCCCGGATGGCCGAACTTCTCACCCTATCTCTAAGGGAGAGGCCAGCCACCCTTCGGAGGAAGCTCATTTCTGCCGCTTGTATCCGCGATCTCGTTCTTTCGGTCACTACCCACAGCTCGTGGCCATAGGTGAGGGTAGGGACGTAGATCGACCGGTAAATTGAGAGCTTCGCTTTTACACTCAGCTCCCTCTTCACCACGACGGACCGGTGCAGCGTCCGCATTACTGCAGCTGCAGCCCCAATCCGTCTGTCGATCTCCGGCTCCCTTCTCCCATCACTCGCGAACAAGACCCCGAGATACTTGAACTCCTCCACTTGGGGCAGGAACTCATCCCCGACCCGGAGTGGGCACTCCACCCTTTTCCGGCTGAGAACCATGGCCTCAGATTTGGAGGTGCTGATCCTCATTCCCGCTGCTTCACACTCGGCTGCGAACCGTTCCAGTGCGAGCTGGAGGCCCTCACCCGATGAAGCCAACAGAACCACATCATCTGCAAAAATCAGAGATGAGATTCTGAGGCCACCAAAGCGAAAGCCCTCCGCCACTTGGCTGCGCCTAGAAATCCTGTCCATAAAAATTATGAACAGAACCGGAGACAAAGGGCAGCCCTGGCGGAGCCCATCACCCACCGGGAACGAGTCCGACTTATTGCCGGCAATGTGAACCAAGCTCTTGCAACGGTTGGATAGGGATCGAATGGCCCGTAGCAATGGGCCAGACACCCCATATTCCCGCAACACCTCCCACAGGACACCCCGAGGGACACGGTCGAATGCCTTCTCCATGTCCACAAAACACATGTAGACTGGTTGGGCAAACTCCCATGCACCCTCAAGTATCCTGGAGAGGATAAAGAGCTGGTCCAGTGTTCCGCGACCAGGACGAAAACCGCATTGTTCCTCCTGTATCTGAGGTTCGACTGACGGACGAACTCTCCTTTCCAGCACCCTGGCATAGACTTTCCCAGGGAGGCTGAGGAGTGTGATCCCCCTGTAGTTGGAACACACCCTCCGGTCCCCTTTCTTAAAGATGGGGACCACCACCCCGGTCTGCCAGTCCACAGGTACTGCCCCTGATCTCCACGCAACACTGTAGAGGCGTGTCAACCAGGACAGCCCTACAACGTCCAGAGCCTTCAGGAACTCGGGGCGGATCTCATCAACACCAGGGGCTCTGCCACCAAGGAGTTGTTTAACTGCCTCAGTGACCTCGCCCCCGGAAATTGGCGGGTCATTCCCCTCATCCCCAGACTCTGCTTCCTCCTCGGAAGACGTGTCAGTGGGATTAAGGAGGTCCTCGAAGTATTCCTTCCACCGCCTGACAATTTTCTCAGTCGACGTCAGCAGCGCTCCGCCAGCACTATACACAGTGCAGGTAGAGCACTGCTTTCCCCTCCTGAGACGTCTGACGGTTTGCCAGAATCTCTTCGAGGCAGTCCGAAAGTCTTTTTCCATGGCCTCTACGAAATCCTCCCACACCCGAGTTTTTGCTTCAGCCACTGCCCGAGCCGCATTCCGCTTGGCCTGTCGATACCTGTTGGCTGCCTCCGGAGTCCCTTTGAAATCTTTGAAACTCATTTAGTCTTAATCTTATTTAACTCCATTACTATCTTAAAGCCTTCTGGTTTTATTTGACAGTACTGACAAATATTTTCAATTGATTCAAGTCATCATAGGTGGTATTGGCAACCCTAACCTTAAACCTCAATTGGAGAAAAGCAAAACAGACTTCTCTTTTTGAGGAAAAAGTTCTTGTTGTGTGTCAGTTAGAATTATATTTTTCTTTTTTCCCTGGTTGCCAGGACTCAGAGACAACAATGCAATAAAAATGAAAAATGCAAAGTGGGATTGCCCAGGGTTGGGGTTGTCACCGATGCTGACTGAGATGTCCAAGAGTTAAATGAAGCATGTTAGGCTACTTGGTGAGTCTACACTGGCTTTGGTTGTGAAGCAGATAAAATGTGTAGAACTAAGCACTGAATGAACACGTGGTGAAATGTGACTTCTAGTCATAAAAACTTTGAGTGGTAAGTAAGACAAGAAAAGTATTATATACAACAATCACTGATTATCTCTTCATCATTGCAGCTGTTAATGGGTGGAATATATTAGGAAGCATCATTCTGTCCACAAATTTGATGTGTTAGAAGCAGGAAATAAGGATTATTGTAAGTTTTTTTTGCAGATTTGACAATGGCAAAATTAATCGTTAGATAACTGGGTCAGAGCATCACCAAAACTGTAGCTCTTATTGGGTGTTTCCAATCTGCAGTAGTCAGTATCGATCTAAAGTAGTCCAAGGAAGGAACACTGGTGAACCAGCGACAGGGTCATGGATTGCCAAACCTCACTGATGCAGTGAAGGCTGGTCCATATGGTTCAATCCAACAGATGGACTACTGTAGCTCAAGCTGGATATGGGCTACAGACTAATCATATTGCCCATGCACACCCTTGTCCACTCCTGAAAGTGCCAACAATGAACATGTGAGCACCAGAACTGGACCATGGAGCAATGCCAGACGGTGACCTGATGGTCTGATGCATCACGTTTTCTTTTACATCATCTAGATAGCTGGATGTGCGTGCTTCACTTAACTTGTGTGCAGTGTTCTAACAAGAAACCTTGGATCCTGCCATCCATGTGGATATAAGAATTGTTGCAGACCACACACTTTCATGTAAATGATATTCCCTGATGACTGTGGCGTCTTTCAGCAGAACAATGCCCCCTGCCACAAAGCAACAATGGTTCAGGAATGGTTTGAGGAGCACAACAACACATTTGAGGTGTTGACTTGGCCTCCAATTTCCTTGGATGGCAATCCAATTGAACATCTGTGGGATGTCAGTCTGCCCCAGGGCAGCTGTGGCTACAACCGTAGCTTGCCTCCACCAGTGTGTGAATGTGAGAGTGAATGAATAGTGGTATTGTAAAGCGCTTTGGGTGCCTTGAAAAGGGCTATATAAATCCAATCCATTATTATGTGAAATCCTAATCATTGGAGTGACTAAAAACATCCCTCTGAAAGATAATGAATGATGCTAAGTAATGGTAAATGGACTGATTCTTATATAGCGCTTTTCTACTCTCACGGAGTACTCAAAGCACTCTATACAACATGCCTCATTCACCCAATCACACCCATTCTCACAAGCACTTTATCTACACTTCGTGCTTTCTAACGACATTCATACTCCGATGGATGCATCGGAGAGCAAGTTAGGGTTAGTATCTTGCCCAAGGATACTTGACATGCAGACTAGAGGAGCCAGGGATTGAACCACTGACCTTCCGATCAGTAGGTGACCTGTTCTACCTCCTGAGCTACAGCCACCCATAAGTCAGGTACAAATGATAACTCCAATTACTGTGCATTTCTAACACAGTAAAGATGGCAGTAAACAGAAGTGTCAGTTTGTACACAACCAAAAGAGCTTGCATCTTCATGTTTTGTGATGGATTACTAATTTGTGATTTAATGTGTAGTTTAAAAACTAATATGAAAGGTACTTTTTGGATAATGAGTAAATACTGAAGCAAAAACTAAGGGAGACCAGTTGACTGCAAGAACAGACTAAGACTACGACCTTTATGGCCCCAGCACAGATACTGTTTGGGTTTCCTTTTTCTTTGCTTCAGTTTGCAATGGTTTTCTTTTGGGCCACTCACTCTGAATATAAAGTCTGTGGCACGCGTATGTCGGAAACTCACGGGGAAAAAGTGTATGCATGTTTATTATAGTACGTAATGCAGTACTTGTAATGTTAATAAGAAACTGGCGAGAGTTGTGATTGTAGAAGACCTATAAGCATTTTAAGTAACACTTGCAGGCTAATTGAATGAACAAGCACATGAACACATATTTTTGTGCATTTATTAAACCAAAGCAATAGTTGTTTGTATATATTTTTCTTATTTTGTATATCCCTCTTGACTTTATATATTTCTCCTGTTTGTCATTTATTCCTATTGTCTACTATTTATATTTTATTCCAGCACAGTAGATTTAAATTTCTCTGTCACTCTCCGCCATCATTATAGAGTCATTAACCCTGGCTTCATCTCACAAGTTATGACCTCTAATCTCAGTGTACACACACACACACACACACGCACACACACACACACACACACACACACACACACACGTACATGTAAGTGCCAGTGATCCCTGGAGCCAATTTCACCTCTCTGTCAACTTACACTATAAAAAAGTTCTAAATCAAGCCAGGCTTAATGTGGTGACATGTGTCCTTGGTGTAGGGCAGGAGTTCAAGATGTGTGGTCTTCTTATGTGGTTTTCTCAGGAAAGCACATCATCTCTCTCATCATAAACATGGAACAGATTGTGGCTTTGTAACCTGATATGCATTTGTAGGGTTTTCTTCCCTAACATTTTGCAATTTTGCTTGTGAACCAGAAGCTTTGTTTCTTGTGGTTCTATAAATACACTCCCTCCTATGTGTCCAGAAGCATCACTTATAGGTGACCAACACACCTCTGCAGGTCCCTTTCAGTTCAAATGAGCAGCAGTTTGCCACTGAGGTCTTTTCGAGTCACTGAGCTCTTGACACATTGATGTGGACTGTAACCTGCCATCTGTCAGGGAAAGGTCATCTTAACTGATTGTATCTTTGATGTCATCTGTTTGGTCATTGCTCAATGTCAGCTCCCTTAGCTCTTTGCTCACTATACTTTAAACCTCACATTGTGTTTGGTTCAAATTGAATCCATTTTGATATTTAGTCATAAGAATAACATGTCATTCTTTTCTTGAATTGGATTTTTTTTTTTTGGAAATTATACAAAAATGCACAAAAATGAAAATTTTATAGCATTGCATAAAATTGCATGCAAATTCTTGCATATTGATTGTACTATTTAGATTGATTTTAATATTGAGATGAGTCAAATTAGCTAAATAGTAGTTTTAGGAATATTGAAATTGTCAGTCTACAGATGTCATGTCTGTTCTTATTATATAGATAGATTATATAGATTATAGATTACATACATTATATAGAGTTATATGGGTACTTTCAGGCTGCCATGAGAACTTTATGTGCTCCCACCATATTCCCAAGGCACCTGCTGGTCTTTGATGGATCATGGTGGATTCTTAAAACAGTAAAATATTGTAGCATTACAGCAAAGAAGTGCTATTTACATGGTGTATATATGCATCAGGGGCCACTTGGAGTTCAGCTTCAATTTGGCCAAGAGTAAGTTGGTACATGAACAGGACGAGCCAGTCACCAATCCACAAACCTTCCAATCAGTAAACACTACTACCCATGATATAACAAAAATAACCTTAAATTAAAAAAATTAGAACCCATTTACTCCAAGCTAATTGAGATTAAAATGACAAGGAGCTTCTGTTTCAGTGAGTGTAGAAAACAAAGTGCAGGGCCCACACACACGAAGTATCCCACAACTGCTTTGAATGCACATACTAGTTTGTAATTTATGTAACTAGTTTGCACTCTGTTAATTAAGGTTGAATTAATTTTGACAATTATAAATGACAGCTATGAGGATTGGAAAGATCATACTATGGGTTTTTAAATTTTTCTTAGTTAAGAGTAGAGGACAATGCTTTTCCAGCATTTTGTTGACCCATCCATCACCCCAACCTCCATACTGTTTTCACTTGGTTAAAAAAAAGATTTGAGAAAGTTTTATATTTTCATTCATGGTTGGTTCTATGTGCCCCAAGAGGATGGCAGCAGACAGACACTACTAAGATAAAAATACCAACGAAATATAACTTTAAATAAAAAGAAATCCCATAGTGTTATTTGCAAGGTTGATACATACATACAATATATGACTAAAGAAATATCATTTACATAAAGTTTTACAACTACATTCACATAGTTGAATGCTGGTGGCCCATGGAGACCCACCAGTGCAGCTTAATTATGAGTAGAGCAGCTCCGTTGTAATGGTATCACTGCTACAAAATCAGTAAATGAGACACACCAAAAGGGCATGGGGTGAAAATAGGGATAATGCTGACATGCTGTCATGTGTAAGCGGTTTGGCCTTTTTAGCATGTGACATTGAGAACCAGATAGGAGTGTCATGCCCTGCTGCAGAGCCCAAGTGCACATTGATCTTCTCTAATGCAGTGAGCTCTCGTCTCAATGGTCAATTTATAATGCACGTGCATGTGTGTGTGTGCAGAGTGATGATGCAGAGATGAGGAACAACCAATTGGAACTCTAATTCATGATTTATGTGATCTATTATGTGCAGTATAAATTAACAATATTCTCTGCTATAACTATCTGTAGTCTGACTGACTGATGCTAACTATGGAATAGTTGGTGCCTTTGCATGGCAAATATGAAGCCAGTAGCACATTACATTAACATCAACAAGCCTGATCACAATTAATGTGAAGCATAAAAGCAAATTCTGACATTTTAGTCATTTCTTTGTGAAACAGATTTAAGTAGATTTTTCCCTTTTTTTTGTAGTTTTGCTCAAAGGCAAGCTGTTTTCTATATGCTGAACTAAGCTTGCAACCTGCTGACTGTAGTTTTGTGACTAGCAAACGTATATGCAAATTCAATATCCCAAATTTATTTCCTTACAGTTCAAAATATTTTGATAGAGATATATTACTGACTTTACTCATACAGATCATTTGGGGTTTTTTTTACAGCAAAATCTAAGCGCAAATTAATTTTCTGCTATAACGGAATTTTTTTTCATGGCATAAAAATTGTTTATTTGCAGATGGTCCAGGCTGTAACTGCAGTGATTTGACTCATGATGACAGCATGTGTGTGTGCTACCCGCTGAGTGTAGTGACTCATGGGCTGAAAGTGTCTGCCATTTCTGAACATTTCCTTTCTCCCTGACCCCCCCACCTTTGTTTTTCACTCAAACCCTTCAAGGCACATAAGCACACACACACACACACACACACACACACACACACACACACACACACACACATACGTGTTTTCGTGATATATCAGTACGTATGACAAAAATGTGACAAATGGGAACGTGCCTTTCCGAAGGTCCTAGAGGCATGGGGATCTCAAAAAATTTGACCCATGCTTCCAGGAACACACCCATCTGTTGAGATTTTGGCTAGGGCTAAATTTTGGTCAAACCTGAATTTAATGCTACTTGTGAGGACACTGTCAGGTTTATGTGACTTATGAGTACCATAAGGTCACACACAGATATTTCATGTTTAGGTGAATTGTGAAGCCCATGGAAACACATAATTTTCAAGTATACATGACTTATAAGGACCAGGTAACGGTAGGTTCTGCATTTTTAGCTTGGCTCCTTTTGAGATTACAATATAATAGACATGGATGCACAATAGTAATGCTCATCAGTTGGGTAACTTCTGACAGAAATATCAGACATTTATGTGTTAATAAAACAGTAAATCTGAGCTGTGTAAAGACTTTTTAAAAAAAAAAAAGACATGGGTCAAATGTGGTCAGTCTACTTTTTAAGTCTTGATATTGTAATGCATTAATTCATTTTGTAGTGAATGTTCATGTGAATAAAAACGTGGAACATTATCTGCCTTTTTTATCATTTAATTGCAAAAAGCACCCAGCATAAACCACAGATTTATGAGTAAGAACAATGCAATACAGAAAACTGCAATACTGACATAACTGTGGAAGTAACAAAGTATCTCTCTTGCTTGTTTCTTTTTTTCTTGCATCTTTCTTTTAATGCTATGATCCTGTTGTGGCTGTAGTACCTTATGACAACCCAGTCTCTGCCTTTCAGAGCTGCCGGCTCTGCTTGGAGGCAGCAGTCACATTCCTTTTTACCTGGTACTTTGCAGCTTTTTATGAAGTGAAACATGCCGCTCAGCAACCTTCACTTCATCATTTGTCCACTTGCTTCTCACCGTCCCAGCTGTCATAAATGGAAACAAAAGAAAATATCTTAATGTGAATGCAAGAAAAGATAGAAAATATTCTAGTTTATAATGTGAATACAAAATGTTCTTAAACCTTGCTTTCTACTGGAGCACTTTAAAGGAGCAATAAGCACAATTCATCATACTTAGGTTGAAGGAATTAAAAATGACTATGTGAAGAACTAGAGGTGTAATTACATCTGGAGTACAGCATGAAGTCACAATCCCTCTCTCTGTGTTGATCTCCAGCCATAGACTTTGGTTTGGTTCACAGGCAGTGCAAAACAGCACACCTAGCAGTGAAAAGATATTGCTTATTGCTCCTTTAAGGATGCTTGGAATGAACCATTTGAAGTGCTGTGTTCTGCTGGGAATCAAATAAGATGAAATGATTTATGATAAAAGCTCTGAATAGTGTCATGTCTGAAAACAAACTTGTTCTTTGATCACAAGTATATTAACCTAAAACATTTTGTATTTTGGTGCCTTTACCCCTTCTTGGTGAAGTGTTGCTAATGTTTTTGTTGTCCAGGGTGATTGAGGCAGAGGTGCCCTTCATGTTGTCCAGGGCAGCTGAGTAAAGCGTGTGGCTTGGAACCCCCGGAATACTTGGTCCTTGAGCCTTTGAAAAGTAACAGTGAAATATGAGAATCAATGCATGCAATAGGTCTGTTTGCTTTTTTCTCTGCATTGTAGGCAAAGTCAGCGTTGGGCAGTGTGTAATTCTACATTAAGGGGCTAAGGGGCGATCGTGGCTCAAGAGTTGTAATCAGAAGGTTGCCGGTTCGAGCCCCAGCTCCGACAGTCTCGGTCGTTGTGTCCTTGGGAAAGACACTTCACCTGTTGCCTACTGGTGGTGGTCAGAGGGCCCGGTGGCGCCAGTGTCCGGCAGCCTCGCCTCTGTCAGTGCGCCCCAGGGTGGCTGTGGCTACAATGTAGCTGCCATCACCAGTGTGTGAATGTCTGTGTGAATGGGTGGATGACTGGATGTGTAAAGCGCTTTGGGGTCCTTAGGGACTAGTAAAGCGCTATATAAATATAGGATATTTACCATTTGATATGAATATTTTACATGTGAACATAATCTACTAATAATACTCATCACAGTGTGATTGTTTGAAATCGGATAGAGTGTTATTATCTTCATGACAAACATCCCTGCTGTTCAGTTTCAATGTAACACAAACTAGAGTTGTTGGTTCTACCAATTGAGAAAGGCTAAAAACAAAAAAACAAATTCATGTCCTTCACAGCTTAAAACAATCTGAGGACAATGTAACACAGAAATATCAAATTTAGTAGGAATAAAGATCAAGCTGATGCTTTAAAGGGAAAGTTAGGACTAACAAATGATATGCCAATTTCTTTCTCCTAAGATGTTCACAAACAAGTAATGCTAATGTTGAATATGGGAAACTTTCAATCAAACTGATTATTTTAATATAATCAAAGGGCACTTAATTTATGCACTAGGCCCAACTGACACATATACTTGATGCCAAATACAAAAAAATAATGTGTAACCTGTTGGAAGAATGAAGTGGGTGTGTCACTCACCAATTGGTCTGAAGGAGGTTGAGACAGGACCTCGGCACTTGGTGTCTGCAACAAAAGACAACAATATAACGTCAGAAACATTCTCTAGTATAAATCCCGACTATTTAATTAACTACAGATCATATTTGTATCAGTGAATATTATTACAGAAGGATCTGACTTCCTTATACCAGATTCTATAGAAACTTAACACTGTACGGTTCTGCTACCCAACGATATGAGGACAGTGTAACACACACTAGAGTTGTTGGTCCTACCACATGAGGAAGGCAACTGAAACACACTCCTGTCCTTCACAGCTTAAAACAATATGAGGACAGTGTAACACACACACTACAATCACTGGTCCTACCATATGAGGACTTCTACTTAAACACACTCCTGTCCTTCACAGCTTAAAACAATATGAGGACATGACGACTGAACACATGTAGAGTTCACATTCCTGACCTCTAACTTCTCCTGCTGTTGTCAATAAAAGCTCTAAACCCAACACTGATGTACAGCCATCTATTTCCCCAGAAATTAAATCATGTAAACTGATCAGCGGGAGCTTATTTTGACAAAAACATGTGTAAAACGACAAAAATATCAAATTTTGTCAGAATAAAGATCAAGCTGATGCTTTAAGGGAAAGTTTGGACTAACAAATGGTATAGACAATTACTTTATCCTAATGCTAATGTTGGTTTTGGTTAACTTCGACTAAAACTGATTGTTTTAGTACAATTAAAGTGCATTTCATTTATGCACTAGGCCCAACTGACACATATACTTGATGCCAAATACAAAAAAATAATGTGTAACCTGTTGGAAGAATGAAGTGGGTGTGTCACTCACCAATTGGTCTGAAGGAGGTTGAGACAGGACATCGGCACTTGGTGTCTGCAACAAAAGACAACAATATAACGTCAGAAACATTCTCTAGTATAAATCCCGACTATTTAATTAACTACAGATCATATTTGTATCAGTGAATATTATTACAGAAGGATCTGACTTCCTTATACCAGATTCTATAGAAACTTAACACTGTACGGTTCTGCTACCCAACGATATGAGGACATTGTAACACACACTAGAGTTGTTGGTCCTACCACATGAGGAAGGCAACTGAAACACACTCCTGTCCTTCACAGCTTAAAACAATATGAGGACAGTGTAACACACACACTACAATCACTGGTCCTACCATATGAGGACTTCTACTTAAACACACTCCTGTCCTTCACAGCTTAAAACAATATGAGGACATGACGACTGAACACATGTAGAGTTCACATTCCTGACTTCTAACTTCTCCTGCTGTTGTCAATAAAAGCTCTAAACCCAACACTGATGTACAGCCATCTATTTCCCCAGAAATTAAATCATGTAAACTGATCAGCGGGAGCTTATTTTGACAAAAACATGTGTAAAACGACAAAAATATCAAATTTTGTCAGAATAAAGATCAAGATGATGCTTTAAGGGAAAGTTTGGACTAACAAATGGTATAGACAATTACTTTATCCTAATGCTAATGTTGGTTTTGGTTAACTTCGACTAAAACTGATTGTTTTAGTACAATTAAAGTGCATTTCATTTATGCACTAGGCCCAACTGACACATATACTTGATGCCAAATACAAAAAAATAATGTGTAACCTGTTGGAAGAATGAAGTGGGTGTGTCACTCACCAATTGGTCTGAAGGAGGTTGAGGTAGGACCTCGGCACCTGGTGTCTGCAACAAAAGACAACAATATAACGTCAGAAACATTCTCTAGTATAAATCCCGACTATTTAATTAACTACAGATCATATTTGTATCAGTGAATATTATTACAGAAGGATCTGACTTCCTTATACCAGATTCTATAGAAACTTAACACTGTACGGTTCTGCTACCCAACGATATGAGGACAGTGTAACACACACTAGAGTTGTTGGTCTTACCACATGAGGAAGGCAACTGAAACACACTCCTGTCCTTCACAGCTTAAAACAATATGAGGACAGTGTAACACACACACTACAATCACTGGTCCTACCATATGAGGACTTCTACTTAAACACACTCCTGTCCTTCACAGCTTAAAACAATATGAGGACATGACGACTGAACACATGTAGAGTTCACATTCCTGACCTCTAACTTCTCCTGCTGTTGTCAATAAAAGCTCTAAACCCAACACTGATGTACAGCCATCTATTTCCCCAGAAATTAAATCATGTAAACTGATCAGCGGGAGCTTATTTTGACAAAAACATGTGTAAAACGACAAAAATATCAAATTTTGTCAGAATAAAGATCAAGCTGATGCTTTAAGGGAAAGTTTGGACTAACAAATGGTATAGACAATTACTTTATCCTAATGCTAATGTTGGTTTTGGTTAACTTCGACTAAAACTGATTGTTTTAGTACAATTAAAGTGCATTTCATTTATGCACTAGGCCCAACTGACACATATACTTGATGCCAAATACAAAAAAATAATGTGTAACCTGTTGGAAGAATGAAGTGGGTGTGTCACTCACCAATTGGTCTGAAGGAGGTTGAGGCAGGACCTCGGCACCTGGTGTCTGCAACAAAAGACAACAATATAACGTCAGAAACATTCTCTAGTATAAATCCCGACTATTTAATTAACTACAGATCATATTTGTATCAGTGAATATTATTACAGAAGGATCTGACTTCCTTATACCAGATTCTATAGAAACTTAACACTGTACGGTTCTGCTACCCAACGATATGAGGACAGTGTAACACACACTAGAGTTGTTGGTCCTACCACATGAGGAAGGCAACTGAAACACACTCCTGTCCTTCACAGCTTAAAACAATATGAGGACAGTGTAACACACACTACAATCACTGGTCCTACCATATGAGGACTTCTACTTAAACACACTCCTGTCCTTCACAGCTTAAAACAATATGAGGACAGTGTAACACACACACTACAATCACTGGTCCTACCATATGAGGACTTCTACTTAAACACACTCCTGTCCTTCACAGCTTAAAACAATATGAGGACATGACGACTGAACACATGTAGAGTTCACATTCCTGACCTCTAACTTCTCCTGCTGTTGTCAATAAAAGCTCTAAACCCAACACTGATGTACAGCCATCTATTTCCCCAGAAATTAAATCATGTAAACTGATCAGCGGGAGCTTATTTTGACAAAAACATGTGTAAAACGACAAAAATATCAAATTTTGTCAGAATAAAGATCAAGCTGATGCTTTAAGGGAAAGTTTGGACTAACAAATGGTATAGACAATTACTTTATCCTAATGCTAATGTTGGTTTTGGTTAACTTCGACTAAAACTGATTGTTTTAGTACAATTAAAGTGCATTTCATTTATGCACTAGGCCCAACTGACACATATACTTGATGCCAAATACAAAAAAATAATGTGTAACCTGTTGGAAGAATGAAGTGGGTGTGTCACTCACCAATTGGTCTGAAGGAGGTTGAGGCAGGACCTCGGCACCTGGTGTCTGCAACAAAAGACAACAATATAACGTCAGAAACATTCTCTAGTATAAATCCCGACTATTTAATTAACTACAGATCATATTTGTATCAGTGAATATTATTACAGAAGGATCTGACTTCCTTATACCAGATTCTATAGAAACTTAACACTGTACGGTTCTGCTACCCAACGATATGAGGACAGTGTAACACACACTAGAGTTGTTGGTCCTACCACATGAGGAAGGCAACTGAAACACACTCCTGTCCTTCACAGCTTAAAACAATATGAGGACAGTGTAACACACACACTACAATCACTGGTCCTACCATATGAGGACTTCTACTTAAACACACTCCTGTCCTTCACAGCTTAAAACAATATGAGGACATGACGACTGAACACATGTAGAGTTCACATTCCTGACTTCTAACTTCTCCTGCTGTTGTCAATAAAAGCTCTAAACCCAACACTGATGTACAGCCATCTATTTCCCCAGAAATTAAATCATGTAAACTGATCAGCGGGAGCTTATTTTGACAAAAACATGTGTAAAACGACAAAAATATCAAATTTTGTCAGAATAAAGATCAAGCTGATGCTTTAAGGGAAAGTTTGGACTAACAAATGGTATAGACAATTACTTTATCCTAATGCTAATGTTGGTTTTGGTTAACTTCGACTAAAACTGATTGTTTTAGTACAATTAAAGTGCATTTCATTTATGCACTAGGCCCAACTGACACATATACTTGATGCCAAATACAAAAAAATAATGTGTAACCTGTTGGAAGAATGAAGTGGGTGTGTCACTCACCAATTGGTCTGAAGGAGGTTGAGGCAGGACCTCGGCACCTGGTGTCTGCAACAAAAGACAACAATATAACGTCAGAAACATTCTCTAGTATAAATCCCGACTATTTAACCCTCGTTTTACCCTAGCGAAAAAAGGGACCCGCTTGGGTAACTTTGGATTTTTGATTCTCAATATATCAGTCATTTTAAAGACTAGTTGCATGAAACTTGGCCAGGATGTGTGTTTTAGGATTATTTTTGAAATTCAATGATCCCCTCTATGGTGTGGTGTATAGTAAAGAAGATTCACATATGTACTACCTCCTTTTACCCTTGTATCCGTTTGGGCCCCATTGACTCCCATTATAATCACATATTTTCGATATACTGTAATCCTGACATGCGATAATGCCTTTCTCGTGAATACCTAATGGATCTAAGCCTCAGCCTTCAAAATAAAGGAAAAATAGGTTTTGGATCAAATGAGCACAATATTAGGTACAGCACCACCATAGACATTTTCAGTGCTTTTGAATGGAGGACATGGTTATCTTACTATGCAAAATACATGACAATAAAACAGCTGACCACCATAAAATAGTCTTGATGTAGTGGAACTGATATAAGAGAGTGGTGTGAATGTGATTGAGAATATATATATATACTGTGTGTGTCGGTCACAAACAAAACGGCCCGTAGAGCCGCCTCCTTGAAGTGAACAACGGGAGCCTGCTCCGTTTTTTTTCTCCTTTCTCTGAACCTCTGTCAATGTTATTTTGCTTCACTTTGCACATGAGCCTTGTTTTTGCCCTCAGCAGAGAGGGGAGGGGTGCAAAAGCAGCCACGTGTTTGTTGAGCAGAGGGGGGAGGGGTGCAAAAGCAGCCACGTGTTTGCAGAGCAGAGGGGGAGGGGTGCAAAAACAGCCACGTGTTTGCAGAGCAGAGGGGGAGGGGTGCAAAAACAGCCACGTGTTTGCAGAGCAGAGGGGGAGGGGTGCAAAAGCAGCCACGTGTTTGTTGAGCAGAGGGGGGAGGGGTGCAAAAGCAGCCACGTGTTTGCAGAGCAGAGGGGGAGGGGTGCAAAAACAGCCACCTGTTTGCTGAGCAGAGGGGGGGAGGGGCAGTCGTTACTCTCCCAGTGGCATCTCAACAGAGCCGGAGGGAGAGAGAGAGATCGTTTTGGATTCAAGTGCACACTTGAAGTCTGTGAGAATAGTTTGCAGCCTTGTCTTACTAGTCATTTCTGCACAGACGCCACTAAATGCACAGACTCGCGCACACACAACACGAAGCGCACGGTCAATTTAGGGGAGCTTGGAAGCTGTGCTCATCGTGCAAACAGCGCGTTATTATCGTAACGGCTGCAAAAGTTAGGATATGTCCTGTCTGCAACATCCATCTTCACCTGTTGGAAGAATGAAGTGGGTGTGTCACTCACCAATTGGTCTGAAGGAGGTTGAGGCAGGACCTCGGCACCTGGTGTCTGCAACAAAAGACAACAATATAACGTCAGAAACATTCTCTAGTATAAATCCCGACTATTTAATTAACTACAGATCATATTTGTATCAGTGAATATTATTACAGAAGGATCTGACTTCCTTATACCAGATTCTATAGAAACTTAACACTGTACGGTTCTGCTACCCAACGATATGAGGACAGTGTAACACACACTAGAGTTGTTGGTCCTACCACATGAGGAAGGCAACTGAAACACACTCCTGTCCTTCACAGCTTAAAACAATATGAGGACAGTGTAACACACACTACAATCACTGGTCCTACCATATGAGGACTTCTACTTTCCTGTTGGAGGTTGAGACACGACAGAGGGACAGCAGGGTAGTAGCTTGCACAAATGATTCTATTGACACAACAGGGAAGTGAGATTAATGAACTGAACGCAACAGACTCTTTCAAAATAAAACAGGAAACATGGCATGAAAATACAAACGTGGTAATATACAGCCCTAACATAAACTCCTTAAAACGATATTAATAACGTTAAGCCAAACTCAACTAACCCGCCATTAAACATAAGAAACTCAAAAACCTTAGAATAACATCAGAAACGCTGGGCCAGAGACCCAGACCGTGAGCAAATAACTATAATATTATTGATTTGTGCTGAATAAGAAAACATTAATATTATCATTTAAATCCCCCCAAGCATATCTTGTGTTGAAAAAAAAAAGTGTGTTGCAGTTAGCTACACTGAGCTTAGACTGACTGTCTCTGCAGTTGAAGATGCAGAGCACATGCAAGGCCGCAGGTCCCTTTAACTCCGGTGGGAATTTAAAAACAGTTAAATTTAACTTCTAATATCTATTGTTAAAGATAAATCTTAAGTAATTTTTTAGCATTTATCATCATTCACCACTTTCAATTTGTTCAAATCGGTTGTGTATTGTTTTAATTCCGTTTAACTAACCTTAATTAGCTTGTTAAACATACAACTTTACCTCGCGGAGCTTTCGTCGACGCATGGATATCAAAGGTAAATACATACCTCAAGATAAATCTCTCCTGAGTGCTGAAGGTCCCGGATGTGCCGTTCACGCAGAGCTCCGGCGAGTTTGTATCTTGCCGTGACCAGCAGCTCTTTGGTTGACGCTTTCGAACAATCAGATGCATCTTTACTCACTTTTTGACCAATCAGAGACGTCGTTCTATGCTCCACTGACGAAATGCTGCATCCTCTCACCAGCCACGGTCTCTCCTCGTCCATTTAACAACAAAAACACAGCAACACGTGCTGGATTTGAGGTAGGAACACTTGAGAACTGTCACAATGTTTTGCAAACTGCTGTTACAGTTAATTTCGTTCCGTTAATTTGTTTGGTTCCTATTCTGAAGTAACACTTAATACACATGGGGTTAGCTTGCTGGTCTAGTTTAAGTTAGCATGGGCATGCTGTTCACTGATAGAGTAAGGCTAAAATTGTCCTGATATTGTCAGTGTGTTATCATAAACATGCAGCACCCCTAGACCCCCAAGTTAAAATACAGATAATAGATAAGCAATTTAAGAAAATAAGTATAATGTGTATAATAAATGATTTTACTGTCACTTTCCTGGGTCTGTTGACCCAGCGTTTTAAGTTTTAGTTTGTTTAGATGTCGATGTTTATTTATAAGTTCTTTAGGTTTGCTAAGTTCATTTGTTTATTAGATTACCCTTGTGATGTCTGTTTTATTGGGAAAGTCTTTGTCCTAAATGCAGTGAGTCTAGTTTTGTTTCCCCTTGTCCCAGCTGTTCCTCATCCCCTCATTATCTCTCTGTGTACTTGCAGTGGCTTGCAAAAGTATTCGTCCCTCTTTTCCACATTTTGTCACATTACTGCCACAAACACAAATTGTCATGGTCCTGGGTCGGTGACCCAGCGCTTTTAGTTTATTATTATGATGATGATGATGATGATTATTATTGTTTGAGTTCTATGTGTTATATTTGGTCTGCCTCTGAGTCTGTGTCTCTGTCTATGCTGTCACCCCGTCTGTTTGTGAATCTGTCTGTTTAGTTCTGTGTCTTGTTTGGTTCCCCGTGTCTGAGTTTCCTGTTTTATTGTGAAGGTCTCTGTCTGATGTGAGTGTGTTCAGTTTACGTTTCCCCTGTCCCGTCAGCTCTGATTCCTCCCAGCCGTGTTGCCCTCCTGTCTCTCATCCCCTGATTACTGGTGTGTGTATTTAAGCCCTGTGTGTTCTCCTGCCTGTTACTCGGTGTCCTGCTCGGCGGCTGCCGCGCATCCCTTTGTCGTATGCACCCAGGTCTGTTATTTTAGTTCTTCCCAGTTTAGGTGTCTTCAGTTATTTGTCATGCCCCACTGCTTGTTTGCCACTACACCTTGTAAATAAACTTCACTAGCATTTTCATCCACTGCTTGCATCTTGGGTCCTCCTTCCTCCACACCACACGGCTCGCCTTCCCAGCCGTGACACAAATCAATTTTAATGGAATCCAATTGCAGCAAAAGGTGGGTCTACAAAGTATTGACTCAGGGGGCTGAATAATTGCGCACACCCCACTTTTCAGTTATTTATTTGTAAAAAATGTTTGGAATCATGTATGATTTTTGTTCCACTTCTCACGTGTACACCACTTTGTATTGGTCTTTCACGTGGAATTCCAATAAAATTGATTCATGTTTGTGGCTGTAATGTGCCAAAATGTGGGAAAGTTAAAGGGGGCCGAATACTTTTGCAAGCCACTGTAAGTCCTGTCCTCATTTGTTCAGTGTCAGGTCATCTGTTGTTTTTGGTGCCACGTTTCCATGTTCCAGGTATCTTTGTATCCATGTCAGGTTTCATGGTTTGTTTGTTTTTTTTAATAAAAAATATTTTCCCCAGGTTAGGTTATTGTTTAGCTTCACCTCTGCCTTTTGTTTTGTAATCTTTTAATTTCAATTCAATTTTATTTATATAGCGCCAAATCACAACAACAATCGCCTGAAGGCGCTTTATATTGTACAGTAGATCGCACAATAATAGATACAGAGAAAAACCCAACAATCATAGGACCACCTATGAGCAAGCGCTTTGGCGACAGTGGGAAGGAAAAACTCCCTTTTAACAGGAAGAAACCTCCAGCAGAACCAGGCTCAGGGAGCGGCGGGCATCTGCTGTGACCAGTTGGGGTGAGAAAAGGAAGACAGGACAAAGACATGCTGTGGATTAATAACAAGTATGATTCAGTACAGAGAGGTCTATTAACACACAGTGAGTGAGAAAGGTGACTGGAAAGGAAAAAACTCAGTGCTTCATGGGAATCCCCCGGCTGCCTACGTCTATTGCAGCACAACTAAGGGAGGATCCAGGGTCACCTGATCCAGCCCTAACTATATGCTTTAGCAAAAAGGAAAGTTTGAAGCCTAATCTTAAAAGTAGAGATTAATAAACGGCTTGCTTTCTGTTAATATTCAAATTTTCTTTCACGTTCCTTTGTGTCAGCATTTTGGGTCCACTCCTCAAATTCATACATATGTCTAACCGTTTTTCCCCACTCGGCGACACACCCGTCGGGGGTCAAACTCTGGTAATTGGCAATTCTGTTCTCAGACATGTGAAGCTAGAGACACCGGAAACCATAGTCAATTGTCTTCCAGGGGCCAGAGCAGGCGACATTGAAGGAAATTTAAAACTGCTGGCTAAGGGTAAACGTAAATTCAGTAAAATCATAATTCACGTCGGCAGTAATGACACCCGGTTACGCCAATCGGAGGTCACTAAAATCAATATTGAATCGGTGTGTAACTTTGCCAAAACAATGTGGGACTCTGTAGTTTTCTCTGGTCCCCTCCCCAATCAGACCAAGAGTGACATGTTTAGCCGCATGTTCTCCTTAAATTGCTGGCTGTCTGAGTGGTGTCCCAGAAACGATGTGGGCTTCATAGATAATTGGCAAACCTTCTGGAGGAAACCTGGTCTTATAAGGAGAGACGGCAGCTCTCATTTCTAGAAATATGGACAAATTAATTAAACCCCCCATAATATGACTATCCAGAGTTGGGACCAGGAAGCAGAGTTGCAGTCTTACACGCCTCTCTGCAGCTTCTCTCCTCCTGCTACCCCCCCAAAAACCCATCTCCATAGAGACTGTGTCAGCTTCCAAAAAGACAAAAAACAAACTAAAAACCAGCAACAAACAACTTAAACATAAACAATTACAAAGAAAGAACAATACAGTATCCACATCCTAACTAAAGAGTAAAACAGTGAAATGTGGATTATTAAATATTAGGTCTCTCTCCTCCAAGTCTCTGTTAGTACATGACTTAATAATTGATCAACAAATCGGTTTACTCTGCCTTACAGAAACCTGGTTTTAGCAGGATGATTATGTTAGTTTAAATGAATCAACACCCCCGAGTCATTCTAACTACCAGAAACCTCGAAGCACAGGCCGAGGGGGCGGTGTGGCAGCAATTTTTCACACCAGCCTATTAATTAATGAAAGACCAAGACAGACTTTTAATTCATTTGAAAGCCTGATGCTTAGCATTGTCCACCCCAGCTGAAAAATTTTAGAAACCAGTCTTATTTGTTATCATCTAATTGTCCACCTGGGCCTTACACAGAGTTTCTCTCTGATTTCTCAGACTTTTTATCTGATTTAGTGCTCAGCTCAGATAAAATAATTATTGTGGGTGATTTTAACATCCATGTAGATGCTAAGAATGACAGCCTCAACATGGCATTTAATCTGTTATTAGACTCAATTGGCTTCTCTCAACATGTAAAAGAACCCACCCACCACTTTAATCACACTCTAGATCTTGTTTTTAACATATGGCATAGAAACTGAACATTTAACAGTGTTTCCTGAAAACCCTCTCCTGTCTGATCATTTCCTGATAACATTTACATTTACAATAATTGATTACACAGCAGTGGAGAGTAGACTTTATCACAGATGTCTTTCTGAAAGCGCTGTAACTATGTTTAAGAATGTAATCCACCCACTGTTATCATCTTCAATGACCTGTACCAACACAGAGCAGAGCAGCTATCTGAACGCTACCCCAACAGAGGTCAATTATCTTGTTAATAATAATTTTACCTCCTCACTACATATGACTCTGGATACTGTAGCTCCTGTGAAAACTAAGGTCTCAGATCAGAAGTACCTGACTCTGTGGTATAATTCTCAAACACGTAGCCTAAAGCAGATGACTCGTAAGCTGGAGAGGAAATGGCGTGTCACAAATTTAGAGGATCATCATAATTGGAGAAATATTTTGCTGATTTATAAGAAAGCCCCCCGCAAAGCCAGAACATCTTACTATTTGTCACTGATTGAAGACAATAAGAACAACCCCAGGTTTCTCTTCAGCACTGTAGCCAGGCTGACAAACAGTCAGAGCTCTTTTGAGCCAACCATCGTTAACTAGTAATGACTTCATGAACTTCTTCACAAATAAAATTCTTATCATTAGAGAAAAAAATTACCAATAATCATCCCACAGATGTAACATTATCTACAGCTACTTTTAGTACCGTTGATGTTAAGTTAGACTCTTTTTCTCCAATTGATCTTTCTGAGTTAACTTCTATAATTACTTCCTCCAATCCTCCGTGTCTTTTAGACCCCATTCCTACAAAACTGCTCAAAGAAGTCCTGCCATTAATTAATGCTTCAATCTTAAATATGATCAACCTATCTCTAATAATCGGCTATGTACCACAGGCCTTCAAGCTGGCTGTAGTTAAACCTTTACTCAAAAAGCCATCTCTAGACCCAGCAGTCTTAGCTAATTATAGGCCAATCTCCAACCTTCCTTTCATATCAAAAATCCTTGAAAGAGTAGTTGTCAAACAGCTAACAGATCATCTGCAGAGGAATGGCTTATTTGAAGAGTTTCAGTCAGGTTTCAGAGTTCATCACAGCACAGAAACCGCTTTAGCGAAGGTTACAAATGATCTTCTTATGGCCTCTGACAGTGGACTCATCTCTGTGCTTGTCCTGCTAGGCCTTAGTGCAGCGTTCGATACTGTTGACCATAATATCCTATTAGAGCGATTAGAGCATGCTGTAGATATTACAGGTACTGCACTCCAGTGGTTTGTATCATATCTGTCTAATAGACTACAATTTGTTCATGTAAATGGAGAGTCCTCTTCACCCACTAAGGTCAATTATGGAGTTCCACAGGGTTCAGTGCTAGGACCAATTCTGTTTACATTATACATGCTTCCCCTAGGCAGTATCATTAGAAGACATAGCATACATTTTCACTGCTATGCAGATGACACCCAGCTCTATCTGTCCATGAAGCCAGATAACACACACCAATTAGTTAAAGTGCAGGAATGTCTTAAAGACATAAAGACCTGGATGGCCGCTAACTTTCTGCTTCTTAATTCAGATCAAACTGAGGTTATTGTACTCGGCCCTGAAAATCTTAGAAATATGGTATCTAACCAGATTCTTACTCTGGATGGCATTACCTTGGCCTCCAGTTATACTGTGAGGAACCTTGGAGTCATTTTTGACCAAGACATGTCCTTCAATGCACATATTAAACAAATATGTAAGACTGCTTTCTTTCATTTGTGCAACATCTCTAAAGTTAGAAATATCCTGTCTCTTAGTGACGCTGAAAAACTAGTTCATGCATTTGTTACTTCCAGGCTGGACTACTGTAATTCATTATTATCAGAATGTCCTAAAAACTCCCTGAAAAGCCTTCAGCTAATCCAAAATGCTGCAGCAAGAGTACTGACAGGGACTAGAAAGAGAGCAGATTTCTCCTGTTTTGGCTTCCCTTCATTGGCTTCCTGTTAAATCCAGAATTAAATTCAAAATTCTACTCCTCACATACAAGGTCTTAAATAATCAGGCCCCATCTTATCTTAATGACCTTGTAGTACCATATCACCCTATTAGAGCACTTCGCTCTCACACTGCAGGCTTACTTGTTGTTCCTAGAGTATTTAAAAGTAGAATGGGAGGCAGAGCCTTCAGTTTTCAGGCCCCTTTTCTGTGGAACCAGCTTCCAGTTTGGATTCGGGAGACAGACACTATCTCTACTTTCAAGATTAGGCTTAAAACGTTCCTTTTAGCTGAAGCATATAGTTAGGGCTGGACCAGGTGACCCTGAATCCTCCCTTAGTTATGCTGCAATAGACGTAGGCAGCCGGGGATTCCCATGATGCATTGAGTTTTTCCTTTCCAGTCACCTTTCTCACTCAGTATGTGTTAATAGACCTCTCTGCATTGAATCATATCTGTTATTAACCTCTGTCTCTCTTCCACAGCATGTCTTTCATCCTGTTTTCCTTCTCTCACCCCAACCAGTCGCAACAGATGGCCGCCCCTCCCTGAGCCTGGTTCTGCCAGAGGTTTCTTCCTGTTAAAAGGGAGTTTTTCCTTCCCACTGTCGCCAAAGCGCTTGCTCATAGGTGGTCATATGATTGTTGGGTTTTTCTCTGTATCTATGAAGCGCCTTGAGGCGACTTTTTTTGAGATTTGGTGCTATATAAATAAAATTGAATTGAAATTGAATTGTACTTCTGTGACATTTACAGTTGCTTAGTTAATTAAGTGACTTAATTACTCACTTTTATTTACTAATTGAATTACTAAATGAAGCTGGAATTGTGCATTCTGCAGTTTTTAATAGTGTGTTATTAGTTTTTAAAGAAACAATATGCATTTTATACTATATTGTAAAAAGTATAAGGTAAGTTGAATTTAAAATATAATTAATAAAGTGTTGACTTTTTTCATCAATTCTTGTAGATACACAGAGTCGAGACTGAGCCTGATGATCATACTGAATCAGATGACAGCGGCAGGAATCTCCAAGTTCAACTGCAGATTGCAGATGCAATTATATTAATGTAGATTAATATAAACTCTTCAAGGGTCAAAATCTGCACACACATCATTCTGCATAGTGAAGGTCAGACAATTTGTGCATTGATCTTGAGAAGTAAGACTCATTAATTAATAGTAATATAATTAGACAAATGTTGAAACTTTATATTTCGATACATTTTGTCAACAACAAAAGAAACCAAGCTGTGCAGGTACTGATAACTGAATCTAAAGACCTTCATTTTTGTCAAGATTTGCCTGATTTAACTGTTGTTACCCTTGCTTATAGCTCACCTTAATATGTTTTTGATGTGTGTTAGAATGATTGTTTAATTGGCAAGGTTTGAACGAACAATTTTCAGAAGCCTCAAAATTCATCTGTTACTATTCCACGAATGATTGAAATAAAGTTCACCTCCATTTCAACATTGAATACGACTTTGGACATAAGAACTAAAAGGTGCTGCCAACGCATGTGTCCGCTAAGCCCCAGAAGGGTATAACCTGGGTCAAATGTGTTATTGTGTCTGACACACCTACAATATGAGGACTCGCAGAGTGACGTCACTGAAAGTGTGTTTAAAGTGTGTTAAGTTCCAAAACTGGCCAGTAGGCGGCGAAACTGAAAGTGAGCAAAAACGCTAAACACACTTAAACACACTTTTTCATAAAATTGTGATGTTTCAGGACTTTCGAGATTTTTGGTTTGGGAGCATGTTGGGAGCCTCTAGAACACTTTAGAAGGCTCAGAAAAATGAGGACCTCAAAAATGTCCTCATTTTTCTGAGCGTCCTCATTTTGTGAGTGTGTTATCATAAAATTGTCCTAAGATGTCATGAAAACAAGTACACACACACACACACACACACACACACACACACACACACACACACCAAGTCGCAGATATCAATCTGTCAGGTTGCCACATTGTCTGCAATGACAGCAACCTCTGACATTTACATGCATTGGGGACAGGATATTCTTTTGAAGAGGAAAGGGATGAGAAAGAAGAAAAGCAGTCAGCTGTGAAGTAAGTGAGGCATTACTCAGCAGCCACTGCCCGATTTAATGTCTGATGCTTGGACATTAATGAGGCAGGTAGCAGATATAGTTGGAATTTGGACAATAAAATGTGCTAACTGTGGAGCAAAACTATTTTCCTTCTGTACTTACTTGGAATTGAGATGCAGTCTGCAGGATCAGGAAAATGACTGGTTGGTCCAGAAGCAAGAGGTTGAGGTCATTCTTTTCTCTTAACAATGTTCTTGTCAAAAGATAATGAGTGTGCTACTCTACAGTGAAAATGACTTCAGGCATGCACATTGCAGTCCAGACTTGAACAACACATTACTGCTAACAGTTCACTTACTACAGTCAGCAGTCAGCTTCAATTAATGCCTCATTTTTTCAAGCACAAGTACAGAATTTATGTGCCTGTGGACCAGCAGACAGTCAGGTTTTAATGGCCAGAAGCACTAATATAGCAGTAGGTGTGGTCGAGCTCACATAAATCATGGGTAACCAAATTAACTCCTCTCAGACCTTTTTAAAGGCGTACCTTTTCAACCGTGGCACACTGAAAGTTGAATGGACAGCGAAAACCCTGCAGTCATGTCTTTACAAGCAGAATAATGTGAGCTGCTTTCAATGGAAATATCACTCAGTCACATATATTACTCTGAATTTCTTCATATGAATTGATGTCAGCTTGTTCTATTCATTCTTGCCATTTAGTTATTCTGTGAATCACTTTTAAAGTGCACTTTCAGCAGGAAAAACATGAATAAAATATAAGATGTAATATGCATGTTGAAAAACAAGCAGTTTTTCATTAAAACAATAAATTCTCCTTAAGATGATATTAATCAAAATCAGTAAAATCTCAAGTGAATTAGAGAAGATGTTAACAGGCGGTGTAGTTGTATATTGTTGCTTTAAGCTGCATGAATTTATTAAATATTTGCATCATCATAGTTTTCCACATGATCCATGTGTACATCCCCAAATACAGAGTTGTGAATGTTTATGAATGTGGCACAACCGTATTAACTTAATGGTAACACTGTTTGAGTTGGCTGTTGAGTCTTGAGCTCCTTTGCATCTGTTGGACATAGTGTAGTGTTTTACATATTTGCTTGGCAAGTGAATGGCCACTTGATTAATTTCAACCAGAGACACAACCGAGGTTGGATCAGGAAAGGCGTTTGGTGTAAAATTCAGACAGGATTTAACTTCTTTCAGTAACAAATGACTGCCATATATTGGATAATGTTTTTTACCTGATAAAAAACTAATTTGCTGAATGCAGTGTTGCTACCTTAATTTTAGTAAAGTAAAAGAGCAAACATACAACAATGAAGAGACATTCAAGACAAGAGGGCACATATTCACATCCGTGGTTAATAGAGAAGTCTAACAAAAAGAGAAGAAAAAAAGGTCATATTGCTGAGGTTTGCCTCACTCTATAATATGCATACAAGAACAATCTGCAGGATGCAAGTAGATTATAATTGATCTTATAATTATCCCAGGTTTAGCAAAGCAGCCATTTGAGTTCCATGTAGCCCAAAGGGATGTGTTTGACAATTATACATGCAGCATCTATAACCTTGATCAAACCTTGCAAAAGTTAAATATCTTTATAAATTGGTGAAAAGCTTTCTTTACAGCTTGGACAGAGCAGAATTATAAGTAAGGAAGTGTTGTGGTGATTGAATGAATAATGAATCCTTGTTAAATCCACTGAAACTACAAACATTCATTTTGTTGGAAAGAAAATGCCCACAGGCAATTAGAATAATACATTAAGTGACGTAAACATGATCATTATGGAGGGACCTGCTGACCACATGTTGAGGTTTTTCTTTTCTTTTTTCCACGGTTGTTTATCAGATCCAATTAGATGTTAACTCAGGTGAGAACCAGCCAGGGCTGGACTGGGACAAAAAATCGGCCCGGGCATTTTGACAAGAGACCAGGTATTAAAGCCATAGGGCCTTTGAATGAAAGCAAACGCTGTTGTGACAGTGATACACTGTCTTGTTGGTATATGTATGATTTCTATACATTTTATGTCAGATAAAAACTTTGGTTGTAAGATTCAGATAATTATTTATTAAAAGCAAGACATTTTAAATAAGAACAAGAAAGAAAAGTATTTCTTTGTGCCCCCCTTTCCCTGTTAATGCCCTACCTGACCCCCTGGCAAAACTTTGCTAGACCCGCCCCTGCATAGTTACCAGCTGTCAGCTACAAAGGATCCTGGTGTTATTTGTCTCTCAGAAACAGTTCATAACTTCCCTTCAACTCATTCATGTCACCTAAAGATAAAGCTGTTTCTCCATCACCTGTTCAGCTCTGATGATTCAGTAAGGACATCTCCTGGTTTCATCTTCATGTTTCCCTCTCACCACATATCCAAACCGATATCATGACCAGCAGCTTTTACCAGCAAACATCAGCAGATACTAGAAAATAATATTAAATAAATTCTAACAGCAGCTGATCAAGCTTAAACGTGCTGCTGTTGTTTAGCGCAACATCCGCTGGTTTCCTCTTTCTGGTGCAAAGTGGGCGATAAATAAATGAGAGAGAAAAGCTGATCAGCTGATCACTGATCATGACTGAAGTAGCAACAGGAGAGGGAGGGGGAGAGAATGAGAGAAGGAGAAGGAGAAGCAGCTGTGCAGCGTAAAGACAGAATAACTCCAGCTTTGTGTCTTTTTCCATTCTGGCTGAAGTACAGGACATACTGCGTTTCCTTTCAGCTCAATACAAAACTCGTAATATTTTCTCTGGATACGGGACGATTCCGTTTTTTTATGGGACGGTTGGCAACTCTACTAACTAACCTTATGAATAAAATAAAGTTCACTATTGGTAACATCATAGCACCCACCCAGCTGTATAGAAACTGTCATGCTAGCTCACGCAGTACGAGTTATTGTAACTGACAGTAAAAAGTCAGCACAACGAAAATAAACTACCCCTAAAGTTGGTTTATATCTGACCCAGACAGACTGCAGGTCATATAACTTCTTACCTGAAGTTCAGTTCACCTGACACTCGGACCTGCGGCCGCCTCGGGTCTCTCCTCCTCCTGCCTCCCCTTTCCCTCATCCACCTGCTGGCCTCTGTGGAAGCTCCGCCATAGCCACCACCAAACAACGGAGTTATTTTTACACATCGGCCAGCATCTGGTCAATCCACCACCTCTCATTGTTTATACCGTTACAAAAAACCCAGAAAAAACATCAGCCCATAAAAACGAAAAATCACCATCGGTCCACCGATGGAGCCAGCCATGTCCCATTATGCCCCATGGTCTTATAATTGTGGAGGGCCAACTGTGCAGCCTGGTTTCAAGAACTGCTGCTGCCTCGATCTTGTGAAGATATTATTACTGACACTGTTGCTGTCAGAAATCTAAGAGACATGCATTTTTCAGAGCAAGCGTGGGTTGCGCCAGAAAATCCCACCGTCACTGAAATTACCACCATAGACACTTTCCCAGGAAAATCCAACACTTTAGTTCACAGACTGATGAGTTTGATTTTCATTGGCCAAATTATCTTTGCTGCTCTCCGAGTGAATATGCCAGAGGTTTTCCAACCATCCAGCAGCATTTGCACTAGTGGCATCTTTTTTTGCCAGTAAAATTTCTTAGACAGTCATCTTGTGAGTGACAAACTAAATTATTGGTCTGTCTTTGTCTCAGTACAGCTGTTTAAAAATCCAGATATTTACTTTCTGTAATGAAATTTTAAGATTGTTCTTATCAGCCATATGCCAAAGACACATGTTTAGAAACCCGCAAGATTCTTGTTTGCAGCTAGTCTTAATTTGACGACACTGATATGAAGCTTCCACATTGGCACTGAGTGGACTTATGTACTCTGTGACCAAATTGGTGGAAGATGATATTCTATAATATCTCCTGATCCTGGTACAGAGCTGATTATAGTGTGCAGGAAGAAATACGTTTGATCTTTTGTTCTTTTTTTTTGCTCTCAGTCTAGGGTGCAGAGAACTGAGGGACCCTTGTAGCACAAGTAACGACAAAAATTACTGTAGTACTGTAGAAATGTGATGTAATGTTACTTTGTAACACATTACTGTAATGACAGTAATGGGTATAATGTGTTATTTTGTAATGTGTTATTGTTAAGACTGGTGCTGTGTCACATAATCTTATTTGGTCATCCCCCCTTTTTTGTTCTTGGTCTTCACTGAGCAACAACATTAACAAGAAATCCTGGAAATGCCCCTGTATGTCTGCTGAGTTTATTTACCCGCAGTGGGGGAAATGATCTTTTTTGGCAGCTCATGGCCCAGTTGAAAAAATAAACAAGGAATAAAACAAAAAAATATTCAATCCTATCTTGTAGGATTAAATGTGATGATAAAACAGTCCCAAAATGTTCTAACTGATTAATTAATTAACTACATTTATTAAGCATATTCTGTTGGCCTTTTCTCCGTAGCTTTAGTTTAAAAAATGACCAGGTCATGTGAAGCAAGCTTAGAGTATGACCTGCAAGAAAAGTGACTGATCCCCACTGGCTTGTCACTGAATCTGTGAACCATTTAAACTTTAATGGATTTCAGATCACAGATCACTCTTAATTAAAAGGCTTATTTTATGTGGGTTTTGGTCACAAGATGCAAAATAAAAATTGGACATAATTTGTGTTATTGTGTATGAAAACAACTGCAGCTGCTCAGTATTATTTCAAGTCCAACATGTTTCCAGCTGTGCTTTGATGTTAGTGTCTAGCACTCCTTAGGCACTTTTTGGATGTTTTGGCCATTTGTCTGAGTCTTATTTTCACTTTGCTTGTCACTTGTACTCTGTGTCTGTTCTGTGTGTTTGTGTGTGTGCGCTTTGGGTTCAGCAGAATTAGGTGGACAATGAACATGCCTGGCGGCACCCCAGGGGAGGAGCTCACAGATGAGGAGAAGGAGATCATCAACAGTGTGCTAGCTCGGGCAGCTATGATGGAGGCCATCGAGCAAGAGAGGATTGAGTGAGATGGAAAACCGTTGTCTCTGTTGCACTGAATCACATCACCAACCATGCACAGATGCTCACTGAGATGAACAACTTTTTGGTGACAAACCTGTGCCAAGTTTGTGTCCCTGTGCTGATAATAATTTGCATGTGCTCTCAGGCGTCTTTCCAGTCGTCTGGATAATATCAAGAAGACAGCGTGTGGTGATGGAGAGATGCACTGTCTGCTGTGTGGTGCGTCGTTTGGACCACAGGGGGTCACAGCTGTCCTCTGTGTGCAGTGCAAAAAAGTAGGTGGATTTTGTTACTTTTTTTTGTTCATAGGGGTTGAAGGGACTGTGCCTGGACTCGAATTTTCTTTACCACTGCTTGGAAAGTAACATTTACTCAAATACTATACTTAAGCACAACTTTCAGGTTCATTACCTTTTCTTTAACATTCTGCTCTACTTCATCCTTCTACCTAATGGTATTCCAGAGATTTATGTGACATTTTTAGTAACCAGTGCAATTTCTTGATTCATTTAAGTTGTTGAAGAGTTCAGGTGGTGATTACTGTAAGTCACTATGACCCATAAAGCCACAAAAGGGCGACACCAGTTTGAAACAAATGTAAAGAAAACAATTAGGGTTTAATATTAAGTTCTGGTCAATTGTATAATTGAACATGTATACTAAAATACAATCTGATGTTAAACATTAATTAAATGAGTGATAACCAACCATTTGGACATCTGCCACGTCACAAAAAGATGAAAAACGAAAATAAAGCTTATTCAGGACCCCCTAAACAGAATTCTTGTTTCCTGTGTTCTATACTAATTTTCTTATGATATATATTGTATGATATATATATGGGAAACCATTGGTGCTTTTTTGTGATTAATGATATACAGTACAAGATATCCCATGGCCTTTAGGTGTTGTTCCTATTTGCGTGCAGTAGCGCAACCACCTTGCACTTATGTAGTGTATGTCATGTTTCTTGTGTAACAACGGGAGACCAGTTTCTACTTTATATTTGAGTATAATGAAGTTGACTTAGAGATGATGAAAAAGTCATTCCCAAAAACACACATTAGGCACCACAGCTAAGTTACAGCTAACTGGCTAAAAGCCACAATTCAAGCTATTGTAGGTAGCAGTGTTACACATATTTGCTTTATGGTTTAAAATGATTTAACTGACAGTTAAACAACACTGTTTAACATTGGCAATAAGTTAGTATCATGGATCATATTTAGAGTTGAAATTATTTGGCAAGCTAAATCACTTTATTATCTGCTACATACTTGTAGTGTCAGATACATTTCTGTTTTCTTGCAACTTTCAGGTTGGTTGCCCCTCCTATGTGCATTTCAAACCTCATATTTAGTGCAATGCATTGTCGGTAATTTCCTTTGGCAAAGTCGAGGGGCATGTTGGTTTGCTGGCTTTTCTGTCACTTTACTTTGTCATATAAGAAATAAACAGACAGAGGTGTACATGCTACTTGTACATCTGAGTCTGCACTCATATGTCATGTTTGCTTACATTTATAAACAATAGGAAACCAGTTACATTTTTACTTAAAACAGTATTGCAAACTAAACGTTGGACCACCTTTATGGGCTAAAGAGGCAAAACAAATTGAAGGATAAAGAATAAACAGGCATGTGGTGCCCCCATATAGAAATGTTGGCAGAAATACAAAAGTGCAGAGAAATTTGTCAAAGTGCACCACTGGAATGATGAAGTCATTACACTAGGACAGGTCCTCAATGCACTTGCGCACATTTTTAAGTGAGGTCATGCTAGAAATCACACCGAAAAACATAAAAGCTGACACCCTGGTGGGGTCAGTGACTTCGTTGTACTAGTTTACTGTCGCTGCAGCTGCACTAAGCTTCTAATACTGCATCTCTGACCTAAGCTTGGTTGTTACTGAAATGACTCACTATTGATCTGCTCATTCAACTCTTTCTTTACCAAAATATATGAACAATTTTTACTTATGTCTGTAAAAGTGTGTCAGTAGAATTTAGCTGAGGGTGCAGAACGACCTTTTTGGACAGCCCGGTCCCCCAAGCCCCACCCATATTGCCAACACTGCAGGGAGCCCTCATGCACTTGATGATTTGACAGTGGGACAGTCCTGAATCCTCCAGGGTTTTAATGGAAACATGACTCAATGTCTGTAAATTTGTGACAGTGGACATTGGGCCTAAGAGTTCAAAAGAGGACCCAAATGCAGCACAAAATTAATTTAACAAACTCACAAAGGATGTGAGCAAAATGTGCTGCAAAATACTGACAGGATACAAAGTCCTTAAACTGAAAAAGGCAGAGATGGAAACCTGGGAGTGCAAGTATAGAGGGAAACTCATGTCTTCACACTCAAGGCTGAGTGGAAAATGAGATATATAGGTGGAAACAATTACGGACTCACAGGAGGGGATTGGACAAAGACAGAAAGGAAAAGACAGAAAGGAAAACAACAAAATACACATAAGGAAAAGCATTTACCAAAGTACAGGGTGGGCCATTTATATGGATAAAATGGGAATGGTTGGTGATATTAAAGTCCTGTTTGCGGCACATTAGTATATGTGAGGGGGCAAACTCCTCAAGATGGGTGGTGACCATGGTGGCCATTTAGAAGTCGGCCATCTTGGATACAACTTTTGTTTTTTCAATATGAAGAGGGCCATGTGACACATCAAACATATTGGTAATGTCACAAGAAAAACAATGGTGTGCTTTGTTTAAAAGTAACTTTATTCTTTCATGAGTTATTTAAAAGTTTCTCTGTGTTCACAGCCATTGACATGTCAAAGAGGTTAACACGTGAGGAGCGGATCGAAATTGTGTTGATATCTGGTGAACGCAGTAACCGGGTCATTGCAGCAGATTTCAATGCAAGACACCGTACGAGACCACCCATCTCCCATGCTACAGTTAGCAAACTGCTTGCTAAGTTTTGTGAAACTGGTTCAGTGTTGGATTTGCCAAAATGTGGACGCAAGAAAACTGTCACTAATGAAGAAACATCAGTGGCTGTCCTAGCTTGTGGGGCGACCATGGCCCAGGGGGTTGGGAATCGCATCTGTAACCGGAAGGTTGCCGGTTTGATCCCTGGGCTCTCTCTCCTGGTCATTGTGTCCTTGGGCAAGACACTTTACCCTACTTGCCTACTGGTGTTGGCCAGAGGGGCCGATGGCGCGATATGGCAGCCTCGCTTCTGTCAGTCTGCCCCAGGGCAGCTGTGGCTACAACTGTAGCTTGCCTCCACCAGTGTATGAATGTGAGAGTGAATGAATAGTGGTATTGTAAAGCGCTTTGGGTGCCTTGAATAGCGCTATATAAATCCAATCCATTATTATTTTTATTAGCTTCATTCAGCAAGAGCCCACAGCGTAGCACTCGCTGCACGTCACTGGAGAGTGGCATTAGTCGAACATCCCTTCGGCGGATATTAGCTACTCACAAATGGCACCCTTACAAACTCCAGCTACTGCAGCATCTCAACGAGGATGACCCAGATCGGCGCACAGAATTTGCAGAATGGGCAAAACAAAAATTGGAACAGGACCCTCAGTTCACGCAGAAGATTTTGTTCAGTGATGAGGCAAACTTTTATGTGAATGGTTAAGTTAACAAACAAAACCACCGCTATTGGTCTGACACTAACCCACATTGGATGGATCCCTCCAAGACTGTTGGAACAACAAAAGTGATGGTTTGGTGTGGTATATGGGGTACAACGATAGTGGGTCCATTCTTCGTCAATGGAAACCTCAAGGCCACTGGATATTTGAAATTGCTACATGATTATGTGTTTACCTCTTTATGCACTGAAGCTGGCACGTTCCCTGAGTTTTTCCAGCAAGATGGTGCACCACCACATTATGGGTGCCAGGTCCAAGTATTCCTAGATGAACAGTTTCCTGGAAAGTGGATTGGTCATCGTGGGCTGGTTGAATGGCCCCCAAGGTCTCCCGATCTGACCCCCTTAGACTTTTATCTTTGGGGTCATCTGAAGGCAATTGTCTATGGTGTGAAGATACAAGATGTGCAGCACCTGAAACTATGGATACTGGATGCCTGTGCTGGCATTTCTCCTGCGGTGTTGCTATCAGTGTGTGAAGAGTGGGAGAAGAGGGTTGCATTGACAATCCAACACAATGGGCAGCACATTGAACTCATTTTATAAGTGGTCAGAAACTTGTAAATAACTCATGAAAGAATAAAGTTACGTTGAAACCAAGCACACCATTGTTTTTCTTGTGACATTACCAATAAGTTTGATGTGTCACATGGCCCTCTTCATATTGAAAAAACAAAAGTTGTATCCAAGATGGCCGACTTCTAAATGGCCACCGTGGTCACCACCCATCTTGAGGAGTTTGCCCCCTCACATATACTAATGTGCCACAAACAGGACTTTAATATCACCAACCATTCCCATGTTATTACGCTGTATCCATATAAATGACCCATCCTGCAAAACAGCTGTGCCTAGAGCAGAAATGTAAAAGCACAATTAATCAAATAAACATTAAGTAAAAATCAAAAATCCCAGCACTGTGACACGACTCAGTTGGAAAGCTTACAAACTGATGCATCAGTTCACATGATCCAATAATGTCAAATAGAATCAGATATCACAGGGGATATTATTTTAATACTTTCTGTACATTTTTCCTATGTTCTCTTACAGCTGACACATTGGCTGTTTACGGTGTTTTCTATATTGTTCAACAGCTCTTAAAACTGCTGGGCCATGTGCAAACAAATCTGGACATACGTGGTGCATTTCAGGGTCTTATACACTCAACAAAAATATAAACGCAACACCTTTGTTACTGCTCCCATTCCCCATGGGATGGACGTAGAGACCTAAAATTCATTCCAGATACACAATATAACCATCCCTCCCAAACAGTGGTCACAAATCAGTCCAAATGTGTGGTAGTGGGCACATCTGCCATATTGAGATAATCCATCCCACCTCACAGGTGTGCCACATCAGGATGCTGATCTGACATCATGAGTAGTGCACAGGTGTACCTCAGACTGCCCACAACAAAAGGCCACCCTGGAATGTGCAGTTTTTTGCGCTATTGGGGGTCTGGGGACCCAGAACCGGTCAGTATCTGGTGTGACCACCATTTGCCTCATGCAGTGCAACACATCGTCGCATGGAGTCTATCAGATTGTCAATTGTGGCCTGTGGAATGTTGGTCCACTCCACTTCAATGGCTGTGCGAGGTTGTTGGATATTCGTGGGAACTGGTACACGCTGTCGTATACGCCGGTCAAGCACATCCCGAACATGCTCAATGGGTGACATGTCCGGTGAGAACTGGGACATTCTCAGCTGCCATCGGCCAAGGTGGGAAACTGGGCGTGGGTCCCAATCAGCCAGAGTTTCGGGTGTGTTCATTGTGAAACCTGGCCCCACCTTATCATGCGAATTCCTGAGGTCAGATGGCCCAGGATGTGAGTGGGCGTTAAGGCGTCTGGGAAGGGATCTCAAAACTGGATTGTCCACTTGTCCACAGGACAAGACTCAGCAGTCCATCTGCATCTTAAGGATAAAGGACACTCTTTCGAGGATGCCAATGTTCACATTTTGGACAGAGAGGACAGATGATTTGAAAGAGGAGTGAAAGAAGCCATCTATGTCCACTGTGAGCGACCATCTTTGAACAGAGGCGGGGGTTTACGACACCAACTCTCTGCCATCTATAATCCAGTTTTGAGATCCCTTCCCAGACGCCTTAACGCCCACTCACATCCTGGGCCATCTGACCTCAGGAATTCGCATGATAAGGTGGGGCCAGGTTTCACAATGAACACACCCGAAACTCTGGCTGATTGGGACCCACGCCCACTTTCCCACCTTGGCTCAGGCGATTAGAGGATCATCAGGGGGTCCTTTTGTCCCTCTGTGGGGGGTTACTCCCACTAGGTTTATATCTGGGACTCTCCACCATTTGACCTTAGAACTGAAGAAGCTTCTCGGATGAGAGGTGAAACGTCTTCAAGCAACTTAAAGAAGTCCAGACGCTTTTCTTTGCAAGCTCCTTTGACTACGATGACCTGGATGACTGAGAACCTTCACAGACATACAGTGAAACCAATATAACATCTCCACATTCACAAATATACATTTCTGACATTCAAAAACAAAACAAAAACAAATCAGCGACCAATATAGCCACCTTTCTTTGCAAGGACACTCAAAAGCCTGCCATCCATGGATTCTGTCAGTGTTTTGATCTGTTCACCATCAACATTGCATGCAGCAGCAACCACAGCCTCCCAGACACTGTTCAGAGAGGTGTACTGTTTTCCCTCCTCGTAAATCTCACATTTGATGATGGACCACAGGTTCTCAGATCAGGTGAACAAGGTGGCCATGTCATTAGTTTTTCTTCTTTTATACCCTTTCTTGCCAGCCACGCTGTGGAGTACTTGGACGCGTGTGATGGAGCATTGTCCTGCATGAAAATCATGTTTTTCTTGAAGGATGCAGACTTCTTCCTGTACCACTGCTTGAAGAAGGTGTCTTCCAGAAACTGGCAGTAGGACTGGGAGTTGAGCTTGACTCCATCCTCAACCCGAAAAGGCCCCACAAGCTCATCTTTGATGATACCAGCCCAAACCAGTACTCCACCTCTACCTTGCTGGCGTCTGAGTCGGACTGGAGCTCTCTGCCCTTTACCAATCCAGCCACGGGCCCATCCATCTGGCCCATCAAGACTCACTCTCATTTCATCAGTCCATAAAACCTTAGAAAAACCAGTCTTGAGATATTTCTTGGCCCAGTCTTGACGTTTCAGCTTGTGTGTCTTGTTCAGTGGTGGTCGTCTTTCAGCCTTTCTTACCTTGGCCATGTCTCTGAGTATTGCACACCTTGTGCTTTTGGGCTCTCCAGTGATGTTGCAGCTCTGAAATATGGCCAAACTGGTGGCAAGTGGCATCTTGGCAGCTGCACGCTCGACTTTTCTCAGTTCATGGGCAGTTATTTTGCGCCTTGGTTTTTCCACACGCTTCTTGCGACCCTGTTGACTATTTTGAATGAAACGCTTGATTGTTCGATGATCACGCTTCAGAAGCTTTGCAATTTTGAGACTGCTGCATTCCTCTGCAAGATATCTCACTATTTTTGACTTTTCTGAGCCTGTCAAGTCCTTCTTTTGACCCATTTTGCCAAAGGAAAGGAAGTTGCCTAATAATTATGCACACCTGATATAGGGTGTTGATGTCATTAGACCACACCCCTTCTCATTACAGAGATGCACATCACCTAATATGCTTAATTGGTAGTAGGCTTTCGAGCCTATACAGCTTGGAGTAAGACAACATGCATGAAGAGGATGATGTGGACAAAATACTCATTTGCCTAATAATTCTGCACTCCCTGTATATTAGCTGTATAATACCAGTAGGCCAGCTCTAATAGTAATTTGGTATGGCTTCGCGGGCCAAATGTAATTAGGGCCAGAGTTTGACACCTATGTTTTATGCGCACCTGCTGTTGAAGACTAAATCTGTGTGACACTGCAACTCTGTGCACGAGTATGTCTTAATGTCTATTTTTCCTTTCCCGCAGCATATGTGTACCAAGTGTGGAATTTCAAGCAACAGCAGGACATGCCCTGTGTGGCTGTGCCAGATCTGCAATGAACAGATAGAGGTGAAGGAAAAGGAATGATGAAGAACAGATTCCATGTTGTGCCACATTAGTCTGCCATTAGTCTTTTGTCACGATAATACTGTTACACAATTCTGTTTTTATGATGATGTTGTGCTTGCTGAGGTCGCTGCCCTGGGGAGCCCAAACTCTTTAAACAAATGCTCATTCCTATCATTCATACAGAATAAGTACTCAGTAATACTGCAGATACAAAGAGGTCATGTTTTTGCATCAAATAAAAGAATTCAAATTAAACAAATAAATTGGAGTTAAAATTATGGCCACTAGAAACTGACTTCAGCTATGCTTAAAAACACAGTATGTCTATACAATATCTGCCAAAGCACTGTCCCTGTAACACATGTTACACATGTTTGAATTGTGTGAGCCATTTCCATTCTTGGAAAATATTCCAGTGATGCAAATCTTTGTGTTACTGCAGGTACAGAAGCGTTCAGGAGCTTGGTTCTTTAAAGGAAGAGAGCAACTGGGTCTGCCTGCCCCCCTTCCTCTGTCCAGACCTGGACAGTCGAGCACAGAAAACTGCTCTACTCCAGCAGGCTACAGTGGATCACATCAGGGATACGGTATTTTTTTGGAAGTGAATGTTTCTCACATTTGTGCATGGGTTTTCAGATATGCCTCTTAAGAACTGATAAAAACCATAAGAGCTAAATACGAGTTGTCTTTTGATCTTATGCCAGAGATATGCTTCTTTTATTTTATTTTTATTTAAAAGCTGAATTAGCGTATAAACATCTTGGGATGCATCTCCTTGTTTTTGAAGGTGTTGTCAGACAAAAAAAAAAATGGAAAAATTGCCACCTTATTGTGGTAGAGGTTGATCCCTAATGATACCAGAGCAATTTGTCTCTGGTTGGGTTTCCCAAAGCAACCTGATTGCTCACCTGAGGTGAGGGCCAAACTAAGTACAATTCAGAAGATATCAATGGCATGGCAATGGTAGTTTGCTTGGATCGGGGTTACTGGGAGTCTCCTGGAGTCAGACCTGGGGGAGAGTGCTGGTGACTAGGCCCTAACCCACAGGGCCCAGCTTGGCTCTGGTTGGTCCTGCACCCACCACCCACATGAGGAGCTGAAGCAGTATGGTGCAATGTGTCAAAGGTAGAGGTACTTAAGTTCTTTGTGACCACTTTACTAATTTTTGGGGTTTTTTTGGTCTCTTTGTGGTTATTTTCTGTCTTTTGGAGTTGTAACTTTCCACCATGAAATATTAGTGGTCCCAGGGGGACCTGGCAGTCCCATTCGGTAATGCATCTATTGAAGTGAAACATTATTCTAACAGTGATGATAATCTTACTTTGACTCCCAGAGCGCATTGCAGGGTCACAGCAGCACAAGTCTTTTGGATCAGAACAATGGGAACAGACAGCAAAAACAACAGCTGACAGTTGTAATGAGGGTCATTCCCATCCAGCCGCTGTAATGAAGACAGAGAGACATGTGTCAGCCTCCAAACCACCTCAGGCAAACACAGAGCACACAACCCCTAACTCAGGTAAAGTCACACTGATCCTTCTAAGAATAAGCCCAGCACTACAAGGCTAATTTCTAAATGTTCCAAATGAACACTGATACATAAAAAGACACTTCAGATTGTGTTAACTGCTGATTATATTTTATAAAATCTCAAGTACCTGCTGCAGGTATGGAGAACCATCACGCGGAAAGACAAGAAACATTGCCCCCTCCAGCTGTGGAGGAAAAAAGACCACCTGTTATCTCTGGCTCTGTTTCATCTCATAAGCCTGTCTCCAGAGTTGGTCCACCTGTTAACCCACCTGCCAACAACCCTGCTCCTCCCAGACCCCCACCAGATCAAACAGAGGAAGACAACAATGACTATGACTCAGATGATGCCAGTAAGATTATTCCTCAAAATTTAAAACCTTTATTTGTTGAAGACAAATGTATTATTACTTTTATTTTTTGCAACGTGTATGTCTGTGTGTTTCTTACAGCCACTCTGGGATCTCTGGAGTTCACTCTACTCTATGAACAGGAGAACCATACACTACACTGCGGTATTGTTAAAGCTAAGGTGAACGCTCATACACATGTATGAATAGAAATGAGATAACAACACAAAATAAAAGATCAGTTAAAATAGGACAAGATAAGTAATTCGGGCAACGTGGTTCAGGGGGTTGGGAAGCTCATCTTGTAACCGGAAGGTTGCCGGTTTGATCCCCAGCTCTGTCTGTCTTGGTCGTTGTGTCCTTGGACAAGACACTTCACCTACCGCCTACTGGTGATGGCCAGAGGGGCCGATGGCGCAATATGGCAGCCTTGCTTCTGTCAGTCTGCCCCAGGGCAGCTGTGGCTACAACTGTAGCTTGCCTCCACCAGTGTGTGAACGTGAGAGTGAATGAATAGTGGAATTATAAAGTGCTTAGAGGGTCTCGAAAAGCGCTATATAAATGCAATCCATTATTAATGAAGATTGGAAATGATATAGTAATAATAATATTATACAGACAGATTAGACAAGATAAAATCTGTGTTTTGGCTCTCGGAGGAGGCGGACGCACTTTTTCTCCTCTCCTCTCCCTTATCTTGCCTGCTTAGTTTTTATGTCCTTGTCTAGTCTTGTGTTTTTTGTATTACTTTCCCTGGAACACTCTCTCACAGTCTGTTTCTAAAACCTAAAGAGAATTATGGATTTGATCAACTGGTCTCTGAATGCTATTGACACCCTTTTCTCAACGAGAAGTCTGGGCTCGGGAGAGCCCGAGTGCCCTGGAGGGACTTTCCCTGCCGGATACACGATGGACAGGTGGCAGACATGGAGGATCGTGTGCCTGGCGGGACTGTCGATCGAGGACGCTGAAGATATCTACCTATTCGGAACCGTGATAACAGAGTTTTTGCTGATCGGAGCTGGCTTGGCCCTGGCTTATCTGAGAATTAAGCAGTGTTGGGAAGGTTACTTTTAAAATGTATTCCATTACAGAATACAGAATACATGCCCCAAAATGTATTCTGTAACGTATTCCGTTACGTTACTCAATGACAGTAACGTATTCTGAATACTTTGGATTACTTAATATATTATCATGCTTTTTACAACAACGTGAATGTACTATTGCTGGGTGATTTATTACTATTACTGAAGGTCCGCGACTCCGAACTGTAGTAAAGGGACCTCTGACTAATACGGCGGGGTCCGTGTCGGCTCGTAGCCGAAAAATAGCTTTACTTTGTTGTGTGGGTCAACTTTTCTTGCGAGAGACAGAGAGAGGCGTTGAAAGGCTGCTCCAACGGAACTTATTGTTTTCGGAGGAAAACACGAACACGGTGTACAGTCGAGTCTTAATAGCTTACTTACAACTGGGCTCGTCAGGCACTCTTCTTGGCTGAAGTGGTTATTATTATATTTACATGCTTCCAGCTCCAGTTTTTGCTCGATGACAACTCGTACCTTTCCACTCCCCTTTTTCTCCCTCCTCGCGCTCACAGACATATAGCGGGTATGGCAGTCCATTCTCCCTGCAACACGGACTACACTGCCCATGATGCTACATTCTTTAGAGCTATGCTTGTAGCATTCTGCCTGTTAGCTTAGCACAACAACAACAACAAGGAAATGCGCTCTCTCACCCAGGAAACACACAGTCGCAGAGAGAGAGAGAGAGCGTCGCCCTGTAACCATGGCAACCGTAACGCTGCCGCCTGGAACAAAAGAACGTAGCTGTCAAACAAAACCCAAACAGTCCTGACCCGCGACAATATGAAACAGGAAAGTACCGCAGTGTAATCCATTTATTTCAACAAAGTAACTGTATTCTGAATACCACCTTTTTAAACGGTAACTGTAACGGAATACAGTTACTCATATTTTGTATTTTAAATACGTAACGGCGGTACATGTATTCCGTTACTCCCCAACACTGGAATTAAGAAAGCGGAACCGGCTGTTCAAACCCCCCCAAGGCTGCCTGCTGGGATTGAAACGATGGGACGAGGCGCAACTTCTCAGAACAGGCTCATTGAGAGCAGCATGGATAAGACCTTGGAGACTCTTACAGCTGCCGTGAATACTCAGAATAACACCTCTGAGTGTACATTGGATTACATCAAGGAGAGGCCTGCTAAGAATAACACCTTTGTTAAGTTGGATTACATCGTGGAACAGCTGACTGCAGTCGTGAGTTCTCAGAATCGGCTCTCTGAGCAAAAGAATGACAACACCACGGAACGCAAGTTTGATACCATCATGGGGAAGCTCGCGGTTTTCCAACGGGAGATTGAGAGACCAGTGTCGGAGTGTTAAAGAACAGCTTTGAAATTCTCACGAGTTGTTGCAAAAGAAAAATTACCATCACAATCCAGCTACCCCTTTGGCGCCAGCTGTGGGCTCAAGGCTGGAGCCGAACAAAAACTCCCTGATAACGACTGTGTTGAGTCTGTTCCTTCCCATTCCATGCAAGGCCACCTGGGTTGGCTGGAAGACTGTTTACTTAGCCTGGCAGGGCGAAGGACACTGTCTCAGCTGAACTATGGACACGCACACACATACATATACTGATACTGATAAGCACTCACTGACGCATCACCCTCCCTACCCCGGATCCAACGCCACCTCCAACACTTACCTCCCCTCTGATGTGGACATCGGGTCAGCTGGAGGCGCAGTCGAAGATTGCAGCGATCCCAGATCAGATGTACACACTGGAACACTTTCCCATGTTGCTTGTCTGTGTTTATTGTGCTATGTTGTGTTGATATCTGTGCATTCCTGTATTATCCTTTTGTGTTACACATTTCGATGTTTTTTTCCTCGCTACCTAGCCTGACCTGTCTCCCCAATGTGATGTTTGTGTATTGTATGTACGGTCGGCAAGGTCTGTCATCTCGGTTGTGGGCAAAAGACCTGCAACTGACAAATAAAGGCTATCTCATCTCATCTCATCTCATCTCATCTCATCTCATAAAAACAGACCATATAGAAGATAAGACAAAACAAAACATTTAAGGTGATGGCTGGAAAAGCAACAACATAAAAATTATAAAGTGGGACAAGGTAAACGAGTACTTGAAAGGAGAAGACAAAAGGACACAATACAACACAGGAAAATATGTGCCAAAACAAAACATCTCAGGTCCAACCAAACTAATAATGGACAGGACAAAATGAGACAAGAAGAACAAGAAGGGACAATTGGGACAAGACATGCCATGTCAAGAAGAAATGAGAATAGACAAGAAGAAATAAGGAGCTTAATGTTTTCATTGAGCATTCTGAAACCCGATGTCACAAGCACAGAGACTGAGTCTACTTTGAGACTTGTCAATCTCAACCTCTCGCCCTATGACAGCTGGGATAGGCTCCAGCGCCCCCCGCGACCCTGAAAAGGATAAGCAGAAGCGAATGGATGGATGGATGATTAAGGCCATAAAATCTATAGAAAAATGTTTACTGAGACAAAGGAGCTGAAGGCTGTTTACACAAAGCCTTCTTTTTGGTCACTGGGAGGTTTAAAACACTTCTGGCAGGCTTCATTTTCAAACCCTGAACTTACATCCATATTTAAATACAGTGTATACACAAGACAGAACAAGGTAAAATGGGATATAAGAGAGACGTTAACAATAAAAACAAACAAAAATAATAATATAATAATAATATTTTCATCTCGAATGAATCCAAGCATTGTGTTTCTTGTTTTTTTTCAGGGTTTAAAAGCAATGGACTCAAATGGACTTGCAGACCCATATGTTAAGCTGCACCTGTTACCTGGAGCCAGTAAGGTATTTACATGCTTACTTATTTATTTTACTCATTTAAGAAGTAAGATTTTAAAAACAACAAGCTAATCTTTATGTACAAATAAATATGGCAGAATAGCCAGGAAAATGTTGCCTATATACAGGGTAGGAAGTAATTATTTGATTCCCTGCTGAATTTGTACATTTTGCAGAATTCAACCCCCCACCCCACCCCAATAATTTTGGCTCCCACAGATTTGCTGTGTACCTGTGTGGCTCTCAGATTACAGTCAATCAGTTAATCATTTTTTAGATATTCCTGATCTCAATTTGTTATAAAGCACGCGTGTCCACAAAATCAGTTTCTTCCATTCCAACCTCGCCACCACCATGGGCAAGAACAAAGAGCTGTCAAAGGAAATCAGTGAGAAGACTGTAGACCTGTGCTAAGGCTACAGTGGGTCACAAGACCATCAGCAAGAAGCTTAGTGAAAAGGTGACAACTGCTGATGCAATTATTTGGAAATGGAAGACTATAAAATGACCATCGGTCACCCTCAAGCTCAATGCAAGATCTTGCCTGGTGAGAATGATAATGACAAAGGTGCTGAATCAGCCAAAAAGCTACATGGGAGGACCTTGTTAATGATCTGAAGACATTTGACACCACAGTCACCCAGAACACCATTGGTAAGACACTAGATTGTAATTGAAATATTGCAGCACCCACAAGACACACAGATTACCTGTCCATTAGGGAACCTTAAAATTTTGGACGACAACCTCCTTCCCTCAGCCAAAACACATGGATGGATCTTCTAGCATAACAATGACCCAAAGCATATCACAACAAAAGGAGTTGCTAAAGAAGAAGCACATTAAGATCATGGAGTGACCACACCAGTCGCCAGACTTCAATTATTTAAAAAATCTATGGAGAGATCATAGCTTCAAATTACCGAGGAGCAGTTGAAAAACCGTAAAGATTCAGAGGGTTTTGTAAATTTGCAAACAGAAAAAATGTGTGATTTTTTTCTGGATTTTTCTCTCCGTTAAAATTAAGCTACGATGGAAATGTTAAGACTGTTCATTTCTTTATAATTAAGAAAATTTATAAATTCAGCAGAGGATTGATTAACTGTTTCACCAACTGTATTAATTTAACAGAAATTGACATTAGCAGGAAATTGGAGGATGGGATGTACGCAATGTGACCCAATAAATGTAAATACAGTGTTAGAAAGCTCCTAATGACAATCCTGTTTGAGAAGATGGTGTTTTGGTGAATTTATTTGATTTGAAATGCTCTTATATTATATAATATTGCAATAACAAACTGACTAATGCTCATAGCCTTAAATTTAGGTTGGCTGGTACATCGCTGATAGGAGTACTGTGTCATTTTGAGTGAAATAGAATAATCAGTTTGCTTTGAGCTAAGTGTTTGATGTTCTGATGGGCATTGGTTTTCAGTTATTCCTCAGTTTCTTTTATTACTTGAGAAATTCATCTGAATTTCTTATCTTTAGTCTAATAAGCTTCGTACCAAGACACTTAAAAACACCTTGAATCCTGTTTGGAATGAAACCCTGGTTTACCATGGCATCACAGATGAAGAAATGTCACGCAAAACCCTCCGGTATGAACGACTTTTACATACTTTAACACTGATTTGCTACTTATATCAAAATAAAAGCTTTCATGGAGTGCATCGTTTGTTGTTTGCAGGCTTTCGGTGAGTGACGAGGACAAGTTTGGACACAATGAATTCATAGGAGAGACACGAGTGGCCCTCAAGAAACTGAAATTTAATGAGAAGAAGAACTTCAGTGTTTGTTTGGAGAGAGTGATCCCAGTAAGTCTGAGGGCAAAACCGACAATACGATGAGGTTTTGACCTGCTCTAAATATTTGCTTAATAAGGCACACAGTTAGCTACTGTTTTTCTGTAAGTTTAACTCAGCACTGGCAGATGAACTCACAGCACAGCTCAAGTACATGAGATGCAAAAATGAGTACAGATCACAAGAGATGCCAGTGTTTTTAAACTGTGAGTCACACATTATCTGAAATGAAGGTTACACATTGTTTTGTATTTTGGTGCAAAACAGCATCTTAGAGGATGACAAAGCAGTTCAGAACATCTTATCTTGTTCTTTCCTTAGACATTTTAGTAAAGCACTAGTAACTTGCTGCTTCCAAAGGCATAAAGTACTTTTGCAATCGAGTGAAATCTTCACATTTTCCGCTTGGTGTAGGTACGTGGTCAGTCTGGGCCACAAGATTACTCATTACAGTGTAAGTGGTTACCTCAGGGACACCAAGGGGACACAGCTCTGGCTATAGCTGCATAAGTCCCATTTTGCTTCGGTTTAAACTTGCTTAAGGGACAACAAATGAAAAGAAATCGAATTTAAGGGGGGAGCGAGTTAAAACAGCTTGTTTCAGATAGTGAATGAACTGAGAGCTTGCACCAAGGCTCAGTATAAAACAAATGAGAATCTTTTAAAACCACAAATCACCCAAAACTGTCAGGGGTGTTGTGTGGATGCTAGGAAAGGAGGACCTAAACGCTGGACTCACAGGTAGGTGAAGGCTGGTGCTTATTATGACGAGCAGGTGAGCTGAACATAAGATGGCTCGCTGAACTGAAATGACTGGCTGAACTGAACACACGTACAGAGTAGACAACATTAACATCAATGAGACGACAAAGACCAGGATGAAACTGAGGACTTAAGTACACTGGCTAATGATGATGATTAGGGACCGGTGAGAACACAGCTGAACATAATGAAACAGGAAGTAGAACTAATGACACTGAAACAGAGGGGTGGCACGGTGAAGCGGGAAATATGAATGTGGAACATAAACTGAACATGAACTGAATACAGCTGGTGAACCACCCAGGAACCCTGACAAAAACTACTTTGGTGGCCAAGAATACATCTAATGTATTAGTTCCCTTTTAAAAACACTAGTATAAATGGAATTCTCGGTATGTATAATTTCGTGATAGGTCTGTCTGCTGATCCTCTAGTAGGATTAACCACCAGAGCAGCTGTTTTAAAACAGTTATTATTTATAGTGCTCATATAATAACATTTTATTCATTGAAAACTGAACATCTTCAGGTGGACCTTAAATGGATCTAAACGTGAATGTTTTAATCACAAATGGCTAGACACTTGAAGAGATAAAATGTATTATTTTGTACTTTATGCATACATATACACTTAATAGTGTATATGGAAAAAGTATGCATAGCTTGGTGTCCAGTTTTATTACCCTGTGGCATGCACACTGACAAAACCTGAAATTAAAGATTACGAGGTACCCCAATACTTTGTCCATATAGTTTGCAGGCCATACATTGTAGAAGTGAAAGTCTTTGACGAATTGTTTGAAAAGTTCTCATAAATACTGGAAACAGGAAAGCATTTTCTACAGTATGACTGGATTCTGCTTGACACCTTAAGTTTTGTATGGTCTATGGAAATGGGATACAACATGTTACTTACTGATCTTTAACCGTGCTTAAATAGCTGTTTTCCCGGGTTTTAGTTCTTATACTAAGAAATGCTGAAGTAGTCCTTGAACAGGGACATTTCCTATTTTACTTCTATACACACAAACTAATGATAAAGGCTCTAGCTTCAATCATGATGAGGATGATGATGATAATGATGATGGTTTGCTCTCTGTACAGGTGAAGAAGGCTGTAGGAGGATCCATCCGTGGCATGGCTCTTTATGAGGATGATGTAAGACCTTCACATAGATCTTACCACTGTGCATTAGTTAATATACGTATTTAAAAAATAGAAATTAAAACATATAAGCTACATTTGTGTAAATGTAAAATATATAACATTACACAGTTTCAAATAAAAATCAGGTAATATACTTAAGGCCACTGTTCCTTTTACAGGCATCTTCTATACTGATGTTACTTATGTTCTTTTATTCGATGTATCTTGCATTTGCTTATTTTCAGGTTTTATCTGAAGGATGTATGTATATACAGTGGGGCAAAAAAGTATTTAGTCAGCCACCGATTGTGCAAGTTCCCCCACTTAAAATGATGACAGAGGTCAGTAATTTGCACCAGAGGTACACTTCAACTGTGAGAGACAGAATGTGAAAAAGAAATCCATGAATTCACATGGTAGGATTTGTAAAGAATTTATTCGTAAATTAGGGTGGAAAATAAGTATTTGGTCACCTCAAACAAGGAAAATCTCTGGCTCTCACAGACCTGTAACGTCTTCTGTAAGAAGCTTTTCTGTCCCCCACTCGTTACCTGTATGAATGGCACCTGTTTGAACTCATCATCTGTATAAAAGACACCTGTCCACAGCCTCAAACAGTCAGACTCCAAACTCCGCCATGGCCAAGACCAAAGAGCTTTCGAAGGACACCAGGAAAAGTATTGTAGACCTGCACCAGACTGGGAAGAGTGAATCTACAATAGGCAAGCAGCTTGGTGTGAAAAAATCAACTGTGGGAGCAATCATCAGAAAATGGAAGACATACAAGACCACTGATAATCTCCCTCGATCTGGGGCTCCACGCAAGATCTCATCCCGTGGGGTCAAAATGATCATGAGAACGGTGAGCAAAGATCCCAGAACCACACGGGGGGACCTGGTGAATGACCTGCAGAGAGCTGGGACCAAAGTAACAAAGGTCACCATCAGTAACACACTACAACGGCAGGGAATCAAATCCCGCAGTGCCAGACGTGTTCCGCTGCTGAAGCCAGTGCATGTCCAGGCCCGTCTGAAGTTTGCCAGAGAGCACATGGATGATACAGCAGAGGATTGGGAGAATGTCATGTGGTCAGATGAAACCAAAGTAGAACTTTTTGGTATAAACTCAACTCGTCGTGTTTGGAGGAAGAAGAATACTGAGTTGCATCCCAAGAACACCATACCTACTGTGAAGCATGGGGGTGGAAACATCATGCTATGGGGCTGTTTTTCTGCCAAGGGGACAGGACGACTGATCCGTGTTAAGGACAGAATGAATGGGGCCATGTATCGTGAGATTTTGAGCCAAAACCTCCTTCCATCAGTGAGAACTTTGAAGATGAAACGAGGCTGGGTCTTCCAACATGACAATGATCCAAAACACACCGCCCGGGCAACAAAGGAGTGGCTCCGTAAGAAGCATTTGAAAGTCCTGGAGTGGCCTAGCCAGTCTCCAGACCTCAACCCCATAGAAAATCTGTGGCGGGAGTTGAAAGTCCGTGTTGCTCGGCGACAGCCCCAAACCATCACTGCTCTCGAGAAGATCTGCATGGAGGAATGGGCCAAAATACCAGCTACTGTGTGTGCAAACCTGGTAAAGACCTATAGTAAACGTTTGACCTCTGTTATTGCCAACAAAGTATTGAGTTGTATTTTTGTTATTGACCAAATACTTATTTTCCACCCTGATTTACGAATAAATTCTTTACAAATCCTACCATGTGGATTCATGGATTTTTTTTTTTCACATTCTGTCTCTCACAGTTTGAAGTGTACCTCTGGTGCAAATTACTGACCTCTGTCATCATTTTAGGTGGGGGAACTTGCACAATCGGTGGCTGACTAAATACTTTTTTGCCCCACTGTATGTACTGTAGCCTAAAGTAGTTTCTTCAGATTCCCCGGCTTCAGCTCTTATGGTGAAGCCAAGTATTACCACTGCTTATTAACCACTGCTGTGCACTGCCTTTGTGCCAGACAATGACCTGATCACATACTATGTTAATTATATCAGACAGATGTTACTGATCATTTTTTATTTATTTATTTTACTTTTTCTGTCATCAGTTATATTCATTTAACAGCCATGGTAGATCTCACTTTTTTCTGTCCCAGTAATCCTTTTGTCTCATGTTATCTTACATAAAACTGGTCTGATGAGTTTCAGTAAGTTATACAGATATCTTACTATGTGATTTTGGGAACAGGACACTTTGCCTCAGTAGATACTCAAATTGTGGTTTATTGTCTTTCAAATAAGGCATGAAAGTGGTTGCATCACTATCCAGGCAAAAACTATAAGTTTTCAGTTCAGTAAGAGAAAAACTTCAACTCATATTGGCACTATATAAAAAAATAAACAAAGCAAGAACATGGTGCTTTACATAGTAGGTTCAAGATTTTACTGTATTAAAAAGAGAATCCCAACATTTCTGTAATAGAAAGCAACTGGTGGCTTGAGATGAAGTCTCAAGTGAAATGACGCTAAAACTTGCTAAGTAAACACAGGCTGGAGAAAGATTATGGATGCTGGATACTGCGTGCATCCTTTTGTGAGATGAGCTGAAAATAGAGCTCTTTGGTCACAGTGACACTGCTTATGTTTAGAGAAACAAGGAAGTGGCGCACAACCCAAAGACAACTATCCACATTGTGAAACACACTAGGAGTACACTAAGAGTATTGTACTGTGGGGATGCTTCAATGCATCTGGAACAGAGAATCTTGTCAAGGTGGAAGGACTCATGAGGAAAAAATAATATGTGAAGATTTGTGTAAAATCTGTGGGGTGCCTGAAAACCAAGATCTATGCTGAAGACCATCAGATGTGGAGGAACTTATTTAACAGAACTTACTTAAAAAAAAAAAATCATAACGGGGTTCATAGTTTTATCCTCATTTGTACTTCTAGTTACATCTCAGACAGATGCAAATTCTCCAGCCATCGCAGAGTGAAACATAGGTCCTAGGACAGAACCCTGTGGAACTCCATGGTGAACTTTTGGGTAGAGATTTATCCCAGTGACATATTTTAGTGTGTTTACTACAAAGACAAATTTGTTGAAATAGTTTTCATTTATTTATGTTAAAGTTATTTGGTACATGTCACTTACGCATGTGTGTTCACAGCTGAAAGAAGTTGAAAACTCAGAGGAGAGGGGCCGTATCTTGATATCATTGATGTACAACAGCCAGCAGAGTCATTTGATAGTGGGTGTGGTCCGATGTGCTCACCTGGCTGCAATGGACTCCAATGGATACTCTGACCCGTTTGTCAAAGTGTATGTGTTTTTTCCAGCTGCATCTGCACTAATGTCACTACATAGATAAACTCTCTATGACAGTGGGGAAATCCTTTTTTCATTTGTTTGGTTTTTTTTACTTTGCTTTGCTAAGAATTGGACACAAGTATCAGTAACACATCTTGCCTCCTCAGTAAATATGAAGCTGGAGTGACAGTTTCTTAAGTTAACTAGCCTAGACCCGTCAAAGTTAAAAATATGGAATAAACTCAAAATAGACTTCTGATTATGATTATCACTGCTAATCTGACTTAACTGTTGAAATGTGCTTCGTTAACATTTAAATAGATGTTAAATTTTCGAGCAAAGTCAGTGAGCTCAACAAAGTAAATAAACATTCCCAGAAATCTTGAACTTCATTCCCAAGGGATGGCATTTTACCTTTGTTGTTCTGTCCTCTTTGATAGATGTCTCAAGCCAGACATGGGAAAGAAAGCTAAAAACAAGACACAGATCAAAAAGAAGACACTTAACCCAGAGTTTAATGAGGTGAGTCTGCGGATTTTGCCATTTTCTGCCCATCCAGATTTCACTCACAGTTTTGTAATAAACTTTCTTCTGTCACTATGTTATAGGAGTTCAGTTATGAAATTAAGCATGGTGAGCTAGCCAAGAAAACACTTGACATCTCAGTCTGGGACTATGACATGGGGAAATCCAATGATTTTATTGGTAAGTTAATAACTTTGATCACATATCCTTATTGATGCTTGTCCACTTCCTGATTTTTTGTATGTTTGTCACACTTAAATGTTTCAGATCATCAAACAAATTTAGACACAAAAGGCAGTCTCTAAATGAAGGTGTTTATTATTGAGAGGGAAAAAATCCAAACGTACATGGCCCTGAATGAAAAAGTGATTGTGCCCTAAACCTAATAACTGCTTGGGCCACCCTTAGCAGCAACAACTGCAATCAAGCGTTAGCGATAACTACCAATCAGAGAAAATTTGGGCCACTCATCTTTGCAGACTTGTTGTAATTCAGTCGCACTGGAGAGTTTTCAAGCATGAACCACCTTTTAAAGGTCATGCCACAGCATCTCAATCGGGTTCAGATCAGGACTTTGCCTAGGCCACTCCAAAGTCTTCATTTAGTTTTTCTTAAGCCATTCAGAGGTGGACTTACTATTGCGTCCTGGATCATTTGTCCTGCTGCAGAACCCAAGTGCCCTTCAGCTTGAACAGATGGCTGGACATTCTCCTTCAGGATGTTTTGATAGACAGCAGTGAACAGTGAAATTGAGCTCAACTCAATCATTCAGGACATCATTGGCTAATATTAAAATTTGTTTGATGATATAAAACATGTGTGCAACAAATATGAAAAACATTAGGAAATCGGGAAGGGGGCACACACTTGTTACACTACTGTATTGATGTAGCCACTGTTGTATCACGTATTTGTTAGTTAAGTCCAGTCATGAAGCCACAATCTGGCTGTTGTAACTGCCATCACCATGGTGTTTTGGATGTTGAAAGTGAGGGGTGGATCTGAGTGTTCTAATGAGTAGTCAATCACAGGATGTTAGCTAATAAGAATGCTCTGGTTTATCCTCTTTTCTGACTCTAATAAGTACCATAAACTATAAAAAGAACTTAATGTTGTAGTTAGTATAACTTGAAACCAGTATTAAAAGCCATGAACTCTCTTGGAACTGCTGAGAAATGTTTGCCCACAGACATATATAACCGTCACTTTTTTTCCTACCAGAGAACCCCCTTGCTGGCGAGTTCAAAGACAAAGATTTGAAGCCCTTCTTGCATAGGTTTCACTTATAAGACCACGTATCTGTGTCTGTCTTTTACATGCAGTCAATTCTGTAAGCTCCTAATGTTGTGCATTATTAGACTTATTAGTGTCACAAAGATTTTCATTTTTCTGTCCAGGCAATTTATATAGAAGTTGGCCAATTATCAGAAAACCATTGACTGATCTTAGCACAGTTTGACCACTACACAATTCTAAAGCCTAGCCCACAGCTATACATCTGCCTTGTTTTAGGAACCCTCAGATGTGAACATGCTGCCACTGCAAGTATTATAAATTTAGAAATAAGCTTGTACATAATGAAATAGACAAATATTCATCTTTTATAATGGTTTCCTTTCTACCTTCAGGTGGCTGTCAGTTAGGCATCCAGGCTAAAGGAGAGTGTTTGAAGCACTGGTATGAATGCCTCAAGAATAAAGACAAGAAGATTGAGCGTTGGCATGTTCTTCTAAATGACAACACCACTCAGTTTGAGGATTGAAAGTTAAAATCTTCAACTCTTGTCTGTATTTTTTTCTCCATATCTCTCTGTAAAATGTCTTCCATGAGTGCAGGTAGACAAATAATGTACTCTTGCTTTCAATGTAGTTTGCTGCAAAATGCTATATGAAAGCTTCATTTTAAGCACTATTGTTTTTTGTGACCAACATGGATGTTGACCTTTATGCTTTTTGTCAAAAGGAGTTTATCATATCATAAACTGTATCAGACTATAAACAAATATTCTGACATGCAGTAATGTTTGAACTGATTATCGTGTTTTATGGACAAGATAACAGCCCTTTATTTTCGTCATCAAGTCAAGTATCTACAGAACTTACACATACTGATATTGATATGTATCCATGTCACCTAAGGTCATGTGTTATCATCTGATTTTCCATATTGTTTGGGTATGGGTGTTATGTTTTTATTTTCATGTGTTGTGGTACATATTTATTCTGCTTTATGCATCTGTTAAATATTACGTTAGGCACTGCAGTGAACAATCATTTGTTTTGCATGTGACATGCAGATAACATACTGTTTTCCATATCTTCATGGTCGCTACATCACCTTCTTCCATGCATGTGGGGAGTATTCAACAACCTAAAATGTTTCTGCATGAAATTATAATAATGATTATTTCAAAAACAAGTTTAATTATGCAGTGGCTGTTAGGTTGACCAGATCCTAGGAAACTAAATGTGGGGAAAAGGCACAATGTGGCCTGTGTGAATTTGAACCCAGAGACTAAGGGTTATACCTCATGTTCAGTTGTTCAGAATATTTAAACGGACAACACTGTTCTGTCTAGTATTCATCTTTGGAGTTGAAAAGGTGTTCATCCATATATACTGGCAAATCTATTATTGATCATTTTTCTTGTTCTATTTTTTGTGAGACTTTTAGGAGATGAGTTTGGTAAACAAGAACTAATAGAACTAATTAAAATGTGTGACATTGTCTAAATATATGAATATATAGGAAGAGGGAGTTAAGGGCTTAAGTAAGGGTTCCACTTTATGTCCAGTCTCACATAAAGTGGAATATCTGGTCACCGGAAGTTCTGTTTTTGGAATATGATGAAATATTGCTCCACGGGTATATCTTATATACATTTGCAGGTTGTTTTCAGTTACATATTCAACATTGTCCTGTCTGTACTGATATTGGTGCATGTCTGTAGCAACACATGGCTAATAAATAAAGACCTGATGAAACTTGCTCGGCATTTGTTGTGTATGACATGGCATAAACTTTGTCTGAATCAGGTGAGGTTCAAACCAATCAGCTCAGACAGACACGCAGCTGAAAAATTTGTGAACTTTGACTTCTCCTGATAAAACTTCTTCTGTCTAACTGGGGGAAAGTTTATAGACTCATTACACTCTAAAAAAGTCTGATCTTGAATGATCTACGAGCTATGATCTCACTTTTGATGTTATCAGAAAGGTTCTACCACAGCTGAAAAGATAGGCCTGGCAAGAACTCCAATATTTACATTTCAACTCCAAGACCTTCAGACAGAGCAAAAGGCTGTGTAGAATTAAGCTGTGAAACTCTGCAAAGGTCTGCATCAAACTATATAATGGCAAAGAACACTTTACTGACTCTAGAAAAAAAATGCAAACACAAAAACCAAGAGCAAAAAATGTCAACACACAAACACATTACAGACCATTACAACAAAAAGATAAGGAGACTAAATGAATATATAAAGATAAGCAAAACAATCACAGGAGCAACACACGAGAGACAACAATGATGTAATAAAATGGCTATAAAAATGCAAAATGGCTACTAAGTGACACAAAATGACACAAAAATCACAAGAAGGGATAAAGACAGATGACCTGGTAATAAAAGAAGCAAACAGAGAACAGAAAAAGAGAAAAAGGATAAAAGATGACCACAACAGTAAACAAAATCACCAAAAGAGAGGTGAAATGACAATAAAATAGACAAAGAGGAAACCTACTATAATGAGAGGTTAAAAAGACACAAATCGCAAGGGGAGACTCAATGACTACAAACAAAACAACCACAAAAAAAGAACAAAAAAAATCATAAGAAATAGAGCAATGTAGCATAAGTATGCAAGCTTGCAAAAACAAGATGCAAAAGGACTACAGAGAGTGGCAGTCATTGAAAAATAAAATAAAAGCTGCTAAAAAAGACAAAATGACCCTGGAACGAGACAAGCGGAGTGGAAAAAAAAGGTCAAATGGACACAAAACGCCATCTGTGGTCTTTCATTTTTTTAGTTCAAGTATCTTCTGTAGGTGAGGATGTTTCTGGGTCCACGGATTATATAAGATTACAGATTATATTTTTCTCTATCACAAAACTATGTCAACACTCAAATACTATTTTAGGCACACTTGAAGAGAACAGTCTGCCTGGTTGGGCTGCTCACTGCAATACAGTTACTGGCCACATCATTAGGTACACCTGCTTAACGCCTCATTAACACAAATATGTAACCTGCAGATCCCATGGAAGAAACTCAGTGCATTTTGCATGTAGACATGGTCAGGACTGCTGAAGTTACAACTGAGCATCAAAATAGGTGATTTCAGTGATTTTGAACAAAGCATGCTTGTTGGTCTGTGCCAAACAGGCAGCTCTGAATATTTCAGATCCTGTTCTATTGGGGTTTTCCTATTCAACTATCTCTCCCAAAATATCCACTGAACAGCAGTTCTCACCTTGTTGATGCCAGCAGACAGAGAAGAATGGACGGGCTGCTTCAAGCTGAGAGAGAGGCAGCAGTAACTGAAATAACCAGTCATTACAGCCAAAGTATATAGAAGAGTATCTCTGAATGCGTAGCACATTCAACCTTGAATCAGAAGGGCTACAGCAGCAGAAGACCACACTAGGTGACGCTTCTGGCAGCTAAGAACAGGAATCCGAGGCTACAGTTTGCATCAAATTATCAAGAGTTTTTTTCTTGTCATGCTTTGGACCCCTTAGTATAAACTGAGTACCATTTAAACTTCTCAGCCTAACTACTCAGTGTTGTTGAGGACCTTTATAACCATACATCTTCTGATAGTTGCTTCCAGCCAGATAACGCTCCGCATTACAAAGCTCAAATCTTCTGACACTGGTTTCTTGACAATGAGTTCACTGTACTCAGATGGTCCCCACTGTCACTACATCTCAAACCAACAGATCCCCTTTGGGATGTGGTTGAACTAGAGTTACATCATGGATGTGTAATTGACAGCTCCTGTCAACATGGAGCAAAATCTTTGAGGAATATTTCTAACAGCTTGTTGAATTTATCCCATAAAGGATTAAAAGCACAACAGAATCTGGCACCAGCCTAGTGTACCTAACACTAATGACATAACCTGTGATTAGAGATCATAAGAGGGCAGTGCTTCACTTTAGGTCAATTAAAAAAAAAGATTGAGAAATAGTAGTAAAAGGTCCATAATCCAAAAGCAGGCAGGCTTTTGGATTATGGTTTAAAAGTTTCTGTCTTGACATAGGTTGGAGAAAGTGAGAAAGGACTGAATATAAAAGCAAATCTCCCAGGAGTTCCAAGAGATTTCCATCTGTCAGTCAGAAAACACTGATAAGGTTGTCAGAATGTTTTTGGGGCGTGTCTATCACTTTTAAAGATACATTTGTAGATTGGTAGCAGCGTGCTGCCTGTGGGTATGTGTCTGGGTGGGTTTGGTGAGTGTTGTCAATAGTGTGTATCATGGTCACTGTCTGTGATGTGGGACAGATAGTGTGTGTGTGTCCTTGCTTGGCTGTGTGGGGGCGGGAGTAAAGTGTTTGGCTATGCTAACAGGTCACATGGGTGGTTTGGATATTGTGTTTATTTTAGTACCACCGGATCACCCGAGCACCCTCCTCCTCCTCTACCACCCCCCTCCTCCTCTTCTCATTTAAAATCGACCTGGAATCTGTCGATCTGTCCGTAAGTCCTCAGAGAGTGAAACAACAATACTGAAGTGAAACCGTTTCCCAGCCTGTTTCCTTCAGCTGCTTTCCTCCTCGACCCGCCGCCACCATGATGCGCATCGCTCCACTTGTTACTCTCATCTGCACATCATTACTCCTGAGCTGCACCGCAGCAGCAGCCTCGGTTCTCTGCACGTGGACTAAAGTTTCTGCTAACGGAGAAATGCACTACAATTTTCTCCGTAGCGACCCGCAGCAGACCCCTCCATCTCTGCGGCTGTACCACACCGCCTGGTCCGGGGAGCGCGCTCTGCTTGGCTGCACTTGGAGCGACGACACAGCGGTGACCCAGAACTATTTGTCTCTGTGCCGGGAGCGCGCGCGGGGCTTTTCAGAGCATCCGAATGAAAATGTCCATTTGGACTCCGTGTTAGAGACAGAAGGGCAGTGCGTCTCCCTGGCGTCTCTCGGGGAACCCACAGGAAAGAGGTCGGTGAGGAGTGTTCGTGTTCAAGGTCAAGATGAGAGGTCAGAGGTCAGCATACATAAGCGTGTAAAGCGCGGTTTTATTGTACCCGGGACTCTCTGGTGCGGCTCTGGCAACAAGGCACCCTCATATTCAGATCTGGGTATGTGGATCCATGAACTCCGTTTTTGAACTTATGTACAGGGAGTGCTTCCCACCTTTGGAGCCTTAATACTAAAGTTTGCTCTAACATTTAAAGGATAAAAAAACAAAACTATGTTTAATTTTTCTTCTGAATTTTTTCTTTCAATTCTGATTGATCTGTTGGGCACGACTTGCTATGGTGCTCACAAGTACATATTTTTCATTTCTTTCAAAAGTTGGAAACCAGTGATATGGGGTTAAAAATACTCTGTGTTAATGAGTTGATGAAACAAGTTTAGCAAAAAGTTAAGTTATTACACATGCAAGAGACAGACTTAAAATGAGCAAAATGAAAGCCACAGACAGTGAACTATGTTAGCCCCTTCTCTCCCAAACTCCAGAAACAGCCTAGGGACATATATTTCCCATAATTCAACTAACTGACCTCTGCCTTTCTTGCTTGCTAAATCCTTGTGTTTAGTATTCATCTTTTAAAGTGTGTCTCTACATAAAGTGTAGCTAATTTCATTTATAAATGCCAAAATTAAAAATTAGTCTCACAATGGGTTCAGGGTAGATATTTTATCCATGAAGAAGATAAGGAAAAACTGAAATAGATGGATGGCATGCAGTACATATAGATATAGACAGAAAAAGTAGTGGGTGTTCCCTCTTCTGTGTAATATCACAGCTGTACTCTCTGGAGCTGAAAAGTGAGGCTTATGCAGAAGTGCCAAAAACTACAGTTGCTTTACTTCCTTCTTCAAAAGCCCTCTTCTTTAAATAGAGAGTAGATTCCCATACTAAAAAAGCAAAACATCCCTGCATTAAAAAGTATGTTTACAGCCCGTTACAAAAATTTCTATGGGGAATAATTCTCCCCTTGATATTCCAGGATATGGCTGCTTTGACAGGTATGTCATTGCTAATAGCTTTCTGCTAATGTTCACCTCTGCTAGCCCTCTTGTCTGCTAATTTTAGTCACTAAAATGACCATTTAGACTGTCTTTAATTTGAATGAAATTCAATAATTTTCTGAAGAAGCATTTAAAAAGTTGATATTATTATACATATATTTTTACCTGTTTGAAGTTTCAGTTTTTCACAGCAAACAAAAAGATAAATCCACACTTCCTTAACAAGGCAATAAACCTTATTCAGGTTTTTGGGTAAATAATATATGTAAATGTTATATTTTATTTCTATCTATCTATCTATCTATCTATCTATCTATCTATCTATCTATCTATCTATCTATCTATCTATCTATCTATCTATCTATCTATATACATATATATATATATATATACTTGTGGCACACTTAAAGAATGGGAACAAACCCAAGAACATTACTGACAGAAAGGAAAAAAAAAACAATGATCACAACAAGTAAACTGACATTTACATTTTGGAGAGTTTCAATCATGTTACAGTCTTTTAATCCACACCTTCTATATATGTTTTGACCTGTTGCAGGAGTGTTTTCAGGGACCGACCGTTGCTGCCGGGAGCACGATCAGTGCAGACACACCATCCTGTCCTTTCACTCAGAGTTTGGCATTTTCAACAGCAACATCTTCACCATGTCTCATTGTGACTGTGATAACAAGTAATTATCCTATCCTTTCCTGATTATTTTTCAGCTGGTTTGTTGCATGTGCTTTGATGTTGATTCTTTCTTAAAATGATGGCATCAAATATGTTAAAGGTTTCGAAGTTGTTTGGTGGAGGCGGATGACGGCATAGCTGATGTAGTGGGATATACCTTCTTTAACCTGCTGAAGATGCACTGCTTTACATTCTCCCACCGGCTTCAGTGTACACAGAGAAACTGGTTTGGAATGTAAGTAAAGCTGTGATGGAAATAAAATGACTTTGTGTAATTGTGAAGGTCTATGATTCATCCAGTATTGTTATTTCTCCCTGACCTCTCATGGTATCCAGCCATTATAGTTTTATTTGTTCTGGGTTTGAGGCATCTGTCCCTTAGATTGCGAGCAGGTTTACAAATTGCTTTGGTAGTTCACTACTTTGGTCGAGATAAAGCTAATTGGATCTCAAGCTAATTACAGGAAACAGTGGAGACTTTCGCCTCTTTTTACATCTAGAAAAAAAGTCTGAAAAGCATATACCTGGACTAAAGGTAATATCTTTGATAAGGTGTCATCTTTTTGACCCAGTTTTACTGAGTCAGAAAGAAAAAAAAGCTAGCCTGACTCTATCAGCCAACTAACCAGCTAACTTAAATTAACTCCATACTTATTTACCTCACCTGTAATGTCAAAACACCAAGCTACATTTTCTTTTTTTTTCCATGCAAGACCAAGTTTTAAGATAATTTTTCATATGACAAAAATGGATTAGTTCAAACAATTTAGTCAGGCAACTTAATTCTAGGTTTGGCTATAGCCAAATTGAGAGTTTTTGAGTGTGTAGCTAAATCCAAACTAATTATCTAGTGAATATTATAGTTTACATATACAGCTAATCAATACATAAAGCATGAAGTATTGATTATTACTAAAACTAGATAAGCTTGCCATTACTCCTTGTTTTCAGCAACAGATAGATAGATAGATAGATAGATAGATAGATAGATAGATAGATAGATAGATAGATAGATAGATAGATAGATAGATAGATAGATAGATAGAAGTCTGCTTGTAGTGAAGTCTCTCATCCTCTATGACCTCTTTAAACGATTAGTTGATGAGTTCATGGCTTCAATCACTAGTTTCCAGACTTAGTGAATACCTCACTAAGTAATAGGCGAAGTCACTGTAGCTAAGTGTCTTCTATCCTGTCTTCCTTCTCTCCCCCCAACCGTTTGCAGCAGATGACCCAGCCCCTCCCTGAGCCTGGTTCTGCCGGAGGATATTCTTCCTGTTAAAAGGGAGTTTTTCCTTCCCGCTGCTGACAAAGTGCTTGCTCATAGGGGGTTATTTGATTGTTTGGTTTTTCTCTGTATGTATTATTGTAGGGTCTACCTTACAATATAAAGTGCCTTGAAGTGACTGTTGTTGTGATTTGGCGCTATATAAATAAAATTGAATTGAATTGAATTAAGTCCATCTTTTCTATACAGTTTATAGTTTTGATCTCTTTTGGTTCAGACTGGTTTCAGGCTGGTATTTGTAACTTAATTTTGATCTGAGAGAAAGCATCCATCTTCCAAGTCAACACTTGGGAACAATAAGAAAACTAAATATTTCTGTAATTTTTTCGTCCTTTGGGTTCACTTGCAGGTGTAAGGAGACTAAAATGGCTCTGTATGCTGAGGTTCATTCACCCATATTGTACAAATCTAAGCCAACAGATGAAACCATGAACAGCTCCGTGATCAATTCTACCACAACTGCAGAACTCCTAGAGAATAGCACTTCAGATTTACAGCTTTCCTCCAATACTGCTGCTGCATTCACAGTCCCTACACCCTTTGCCTCCATCATTCCTCTTACTAACGCTACAACATACACAGGCAGTAATGCAACAGAGACACCTTTGGGATCTGTTCCTGACAGAAGAGAAAATCTGGAGAACATTGTACCAACCAAAAATCATACTGTGACTGAAGTAGGCCCTGATATCACAGGTATTTGATACTAACCACATCTCAGTATATTCACTGATTTTCCTACAACAGAGTAACTGACCACTTCTGCCGATGCTTCTCTACAGCAATGTCATGTGGTATCTATAAGGATATCGATGAGTGTAGGGACAAGATCCCATCCCAGCATGAGAAATATGGCTTCTACAACCAGGAGCCAAAGACACTTTACCACTGCAACTGTACTGTCAGGTAAGGCAACACACTGTGTAAATTCTCTGTATTATTACCAGTACAGGGAAGTCATACGGAGAATTTTTACTTGCTTTTTTTTCTAGAATAATCTGATCGGGGGTAATTTTTCAGCATGTGTCACACCATATCTAAAATACACACATTTACTTAGTAATTACAGGGCATGTGCAAACACTAAGATAACAGCGCACTCGGCTTTGTTCTGCTTTGATACTCTCTCCAGTTCTCTTTTTGTTCTAGTGGCCTTTTCATATGCTCTCTGCCTTTGTCATGTGCTCGGACATTTCATTTGACTGGGCTTTTTGTACTTCTAGAATATTCCAGACTTTGGCTAAACAGAGACAACTGACCAAAGTGCAAGCTCATCTTCTGGGACATGTGTCTCAGTCCTGCTTCCTGCTTGAGGAATGCACGGCAGACAGCAAGTAAGTATACAAACATATACAGTAGATATATTTAACTGGCCTAGCTTTAAAGAATATAATACAGTTATATCACTGTGTATAACAGAAGAAGTCAGATCAAGTACACAGTCACTATGACTGATATATTATGACATAGCATTAATGGTCAAAATGGCCATGCATCAGTCTGTGGACATGGAGCTATAATTCTAAATCTTTCATATACAGCTACATATTTTAGTTTGGTGCCTAAAAAAATGGAAATACTGATCATCGGATCATGAGATGATGCTACACACATTTCCATTGCATACAGTGATTTAAAATACATGTTCAGCCGTGCATTCTCTTAAGCTTTATACTTGTTCTGTATGTAAATAATCCCATGTAGTGGATGATTAGAAAAACTGCATGAAATATACATTTTTAAGTAAAGTAAAGGTATGTCAACTCTAACACTAAAACTAAATACTAAGTAGCATCACAAAACATTTGTTCTTCTGCTTCATTCAACAGCTGTACTCTAGTCGTGGTAAAAGCCGAGCTTCCTCAGCAGGATCAGTGGACCAGCGTAGCAGTGGAGGAGCAACACCATCTACAGGCAGTACAACTGAACCTCAGGAGGCCAAACCCAAGGAGAGCTAAGAGAAAAGACAGAGAAGTGAGGCTCCACAAACTGTGTCTGAGATTGACCCGACGCAGACAAATGAAGAAGAAGAGAAAAAATGTCTAAAGGGAAAAAACCTCGTCCTAATGTTCAATATTATATACGTAAGACACTATGAAATCTATTTTCACATGGATTAGCAAAAAATTTTCCTGTTCATTTCCTGATGAATCTTCTTCACAGTCAGTCTCTCTTATGGAAAGCTTTATTTGTCTTTACGCTCAAGTCTTTCTGTCAATAATGACTAACAGGACAACTTCAACTCTCGTTTGATGTTCTAAGGCCTGCACAGATCATGTTAATTTGATTTAATTAATTTTTAGATCAGCAATACAAACTTAGAAGATTTATTTCCACTGACTTTATACTATTTAGGCAAAACCTACAGAGAAGGAAATATATATATATATGTGTATATATATATATTTTTTGTTACAATTCTTTATTTATTATCCAATACTGAAAACTTTGGATTACTATGAAATATTGTACTGTGTATTTATGGTGTCTACTATATGGGATGTTGTGGAGGTTGTACCTAAGGAACAAAATGGCCTTGTTGAGGACAAGATAAACTTATTCCTAAAGTGTAACAGAAATGTTGGTAGGTCTTAGCAGGACACCATAGTTTTTTACTAACTAACATTTAATAAGAAGAGCATTTTATTGAGGTGTGCAAGTTCAAGAGCCAGCTGTAATAATCCATGCTGGCAAACTATAATGACTCACTGCAGTAACTCAATTCAGCTGAGCCATTGTTAAAATGAATAGTAACACATGTGCTTCTCCTGAGATGACAGATGGAGATATCTGCCATGAAAACACATCTCATTAAAAAGGAGGAGCTTTGGCTGTCCTGGAAGAAAGGTTACTGTTGACCTCAGTATTCACAGAATAAAATCATGGTTGCAGTTCTGTACCCTATACTGTAGATGCGTTTTATATTCATGTTTCAGCACATGTGTAGCCTATATGTAAGTATTTGCACTGTACTGTATGAGTTGCAGAATGCTGCAAATTATGTTGTAAGTAAAGCTATGAAAGAGAAAAAATTACTTACCGGTAAATAGCTGTACGTAAGAAATAAATGTTGAAATGTACTTTATGTTGTAAGATGTAAAAAGAAAAAAAAATAACTAATTAGATTTAAAAACAGTAGTTTGTTAAGATATATTGTTAAATGTTAAGATACATTGTTATCATTGTCTTCTTTGTACCTGTTAATTTTATGACTTGAATGCTATATTTTTGCTACGCTGTGAAGGATTGCAATGTAGATTTTGCTTAATGTTCTCAAAATAATTGAGATTATTATTATATATTATTATTATTGTTATTACTTTTGTTAACAGTTAAACGAGACAATCAATATCATTCTCAACACTGTATGGTAAATGTGAGGCTAAGGACTGCAGTGATGAATGCAGCTTAGGCTAAAGACTGAAAGCCGTTACTAGCAATACCCAGAGTAGTGTTCACTAACAAGTTTGCTTAATCTATAAGAAAAATGTAAATGTTAGAGTTATGTCAGAGTTACTTCAAGCAAACAAATAGTTTCTCCCTGTTTTGCATAGACCTGCTAGCTAATTTTAAGTTTAGCCAAACTTTCAAGATTTATTTGCGCAGTGTAAAACATAAAATGAAACCTATTTAACATCTTGAGAGTTCCAGATCTTAAATGTCACATGTTGAGCTTTAGAGGTGTTTGTCAGTAGGCATCATTACTGACATAAAAACAGAATCAGACTGGCTATTATCCTGCTTCTACTCTTTAAGTTAGGCATCTCTTCACATAAACTGCATATGTCCACATCACAAGCATGAGCGTAATATTTAACTATACAAATAAGAAACAAAATGCATTTATAAAAATGACGGCCTCAGTTTTTTGCCACAAATGAGTAAGTAAGACATTTGGCCTGCACTCTCTGCCTCTCTGTACTGGCTGCCTATGTCTTTTAGAGTTCATTTTAAAATTCTCATGTTTGTTTTTAAATACCTTCACAATCTTGCCCCGCCTTACCTCTGTGAGCATCTTCATCCCCACACACCCTGTCAGTCTCTCAGGTCAGCTGACCAGCTGCTCCTGGAGGTACCGAGATCCAGGAGGAAGCTCAGAGGGGCCTTTTCTATTGTGGGTCCTGAATTATGGAATAATTTGCCCTTGCATGTTAGAGAGGCCCCTTCACTGTCCACTTTTATTCTTTGGCTTTTAACCTCAGTGAGACTTAGTTTCTCTTGTAACTAAATTAGTTATTTAATTAAGTATTTTACTTTTTCTTTTATTTGGCTTTTTATTTATATCTTATGTGACTTTATTATATAGTTCCAATGTACAGCACTTTGTGTCAGCTGTGGTTGTTTTAAAGTGCTTTATAAATAAAGGTGATGATGATAACGCGGGACACCTTTGCGACCTCGCTGGATTTTTTTTGTGTGCAATTTTGCATGCTTTCTTTTTTTTTTCAGTGCATTGTGTTCTGTGTCCTGACCTGAATACAGGGTTTGATCTTTGGTTTCATTGTATAATACTGGACTTTTTTTTCTACGAAGGTTGGAACTTTGAGAGTGTTTAAAAAAGAGAGAAAAGTGTGAAAATGTTAATGCCTGTCTGAGAAAAGTGTATAAAATGTGTAGTGAGGGGCTTTACAGCCCTAAAACATCTGTAATAATTGTAAAAAATAAAGCTGGCTACTTTGTGGATTTCACCTATCGCGGATTATTTTTAGAATGTAACTCCCGCGATAAACGAGGGACCATTGTATATGCAAATGGGGCTCCTTCTGGATGATTCAGAATGTGGGATCGTCACGTGGTTCCTTTAGGAGACAGTGCTCAGTTTTTTGTTAATGTCTGGTCAATAAATGCTTTGATCTAAAGTAGTTTTCACACCACAGTGAAGTGTACAGTATTAGTAGTTAAAAGTTAGTAGTTTATGTATAATTCCATAAAATATTAAAAAATCAGTATCAACAAAGAGCCTTACCTACCTTCTTGATATTTTAGTTTGTATTACCACAGTCAAAGAGGCTAATTTGTTTTGTTAGTGGGCCATCTTTAATATACAGGTAACATCGGGTAACTCTTTCCTTCCACCCAGAGCATGCCTCAACTTCTTCCTGAACTCTGTGCAACATTCTTCTTTCTTCAACTTCTTTCACTTACTCCTTGCCTCTGCCTTCACTTTCTTCCTCTTCTTAATGTACAAAGGCATCCTACAGACAACCATCTGATGCTGTTTAGCGACATTCTCCTCTGACACCACCTTGCAGTCTCCTATATCATTCAGATTGCACATTTTGCATAAGATGTGGACCCTCTGTGTGCACCTTCCTCATCTCTTATATGTCACCCTGTGTTCTTCCCTCTTCTTAAAGTGCATGTTTAGTACAGACATTTTCATCCTTTTTGCAGAATGTACTATTATCTATCCATCTGCATTTCTCTAACACCTTACCTACTAAATACCTCTGTTCCCTTTGTCTACATGTCCATAGAATTTTGCACCAATCATAATAATGTTAATAATGTTTCTTCCAGTCTAAAGTCTTTTTAAACAAACGTTATTTTTAACCGTATAGGGCACTAGCACTCGGAGTAGGTGGCTATATTCTACAATAGACTCCAAATGCTATAAAATAATATATTTTTAAACAAGTCCTCATTCCTACACAAAGTATGGCTTCCTGTTAACATACTACACCAACACAGTGTAAAAGTCTGCTGAAATGAATATCTGTCAGGTAACTCAACTCCTCTCTGATGTCATGAAGAGTAATTGAAACCTTGCTGTGAGCTGGTGAGCCGACCGGATCCCCGCCTCTCACCGGACAAAAATTCCGCTATGGGGAGAAGTTCGCCTGTGGGAACATGGCGCACGCAGTCTGGATTAACTTTCACTCAGAGAAACTTTGGAGCACCGCTGCATAGCACACAAGCCTCTCACTCTCAAGTTTATTGGTAACATATACCGCTGGATAACCTACAGTGGACTTGTACCCTGGCTTTGGATGACTGTTTTTCTCTGTCTCTCTGCTGCTGCTGCGGGATGAAAGTTTAGAGCTCCGGTCGCCGGATTTAGCAGAGATGGAAAAGCCAAGAACGAGGAAAGAGAAGGTAAGGCTAGTGGAAACAGTCGCTTTATTTTGTGGTTTCACAGAGGACACAAACCGCGGCTGCTCAGCGCCATCGGTAAGAGGCTGGGAAGAGAAAAAAAAGTCGCTTACACACAGACATCTCACGATGAGCTGCCATCGTGCAGGGCTTATTTTGAAACATGGAGTTCATAGACAGCTCCATCTGAGCTCTGACAGGCTCATTTATACCTGTGGATGTTGTGAAACAGATTTTTATTTACTAATACAACTAAAAACAGAATAGAATAGAAGTGCATCTTTACTGCATGTATTCCTTAAATGCATACAAGGAAGACTAAAAGGGAAACGACATTATAGGAACACCATGGAATACAAAAGACATAAACAAAGGAGCTCATTAAGTTGCCAACTGTAATTTTACTGTAAGTTGTTTTTACAGCGTGAAATATATCAGAATGTAGAAAGCAAATTAAAGTTACAGTAAAGTCAGTACAAAAAACAAAAATGAAAGTGTCAAGGCGTAGACACGAGTTTCAGAAGTTTCATTTACAAAGTGACAGGGATTTTTTTTTCAGAGCTACACTGTGAAATTGGCAGGACATACTTTGTTATACAGACTAAAATAAATATCTGAGAGCTTTGTAGAGAGTTATTTTAAATTTTAAAGGTTTTGGTAAGTGGAATTATTCTCAGCTTTAAAATGTAAAAATTGTCACTTCTGTAGAAGTGACACAAAAACTTGGGATGATATGCAAGAGATACATTTAAAGAACAATAATTTGCAAAAAGAAAATGTAGCTTTAACTGAAGAAATTACAAGAATAACATATTAAATGTTAAACTCAAGAAACTCTGTCTAAGGTTTTCCTATTCTTGTAGTATGATTTCTTTGGCTATACAGGTTAAGGACTCCTGTGTCCTTGCATTGGTTTCATAATGCGACAGACAGTTTTCTGCTGCGTGGAACTGTCTTGCTGAAATAAGCAATGCCATCTTTAAAAAGTGAGTAGATTCTTGCTCCCCCCCAACTTTTATGTCTTTAAAATACTTGTAAAAACTAATTCTCTAAGCCTACCCATCTAAAGGAGAAGAAAAGAGATAGAAGCAATAATGATGCCATAAAGAGTTTTAAAGTGTTTTTGTGGATATTTTGTTGACTTCAGTTACATAGGAGATTTTCACTACTAAAGAGGCATGTGCCACTCTGTCTAGACCTCTTGCCCCTCCTTTGCCCCACCATGTAAAGAGTCTAAACTATTAGATGATTTGATAATAATCACCAGGTGTGACTGGTCAAGACCATTTTTCTTTCTTTTTTTTCTCCTTTCTTTTACTGTATACATATTTGTCAAAAAACATTCACAATAAAATGTATATTTATCAAAAGCATGTTTATGTGAAAATCTTAAATAACTGATTATTTGTTTTATTCTATAAAGTGTCAGAAAATAGTGACACATTTCATATCCTTTAAATAATCTTTCTCAACAGTCCAAAAGCTCAAATATATTTTTGATATTACAACTGACTGACAAATAAAAAATAAATAAATTACATTACACCGGAGAAACTGAAACCACGCATGCAGGTACATTATAGTATCACAGTTGCAACTAACTGCTAATATTCAGTTTAGTCAGATTTCCAGTACCTTTCAAACATAATCTGAACTATTCCATCTTTGTTGCCCTTAGCATTATGTCACACATTTATACATACAGCTGCATACAGCTACAGCTTGTTTCATTGACGCCCCATCGACGATATGACACATTAAAGATCTAACGGCCAGTTTTAGGCAAACAGTTTCCTCTCTTTCAGGTACTCGTCCCATCAGTCTCTTTCTGTCTCTATATTTTTACCAGGAATGTACTCCCTGTGACCTGGGCTGAAAATGGGGCTGGGAGTAGTAAGACAGAACAAAGGGGAAGTGTGTGTTTGTGTGTAATCGTGGAAGGACTGCCACAGGATATTCATGTTGTGTTCCTGTCGTTTGGCAGTGTTGTTCCTCAAAAATAAATTCTTTGTAAACTTCTGGAATGCAACCTGACACTTTCTTCTGTAATGTGTGTGTGTGTGTGTGTGTTGTAGTTTTTGCTCTACAGCCAAATGCAGAAAGTACATATCAGCAGTGACACTTCTGATAACCTGTCTCCTGAGTGAGTTGGTGCTACCGTCTACACACTGGGACAGGTGTGTGTGTGTGTGTGTGTGTGTGTGTGTGTGTGTGTGTGTGTGTGTGTGTGTGTGTGTGTGTGTGTGTGTGTAAGCAGCAACATTATTAATAAGCTGCTACAGGAACATGAAACAAACAGATGACTCAACTCTGCTCCTCTACAAACCAGAAATGCTAATGCAAGTCATGTGGAAAAAAAGTATGGCCCATAATAATAATAATAATAATAATATTATTATTATTATTATTATTGTAGAACACAGCATTCAGCAGCATTAACCATGCTTGTTCTTTCTTTTTATAATTCTACTGTCAAGAACTTTAACATTTTGTTTTGTTTTGTTGCAGTTTCTTTGCATGGTCTCACATTGGTGTGAATTTGTTGGGACATCTATTCCTGCAAAAATTGTGTCATTGTGTTAACACACCTGAATACTCCAGACCAACAAACCTCTGCTTTTAAACATGTAGACACACAAGTCTGTAATGCAAGACTGAGGTGAACCTACATGGTCAAACCTCCAGCCAACTCGAGCAGATTTTCATTTGTACGGTAGTTTATATGTAAATAGCTATAGAAAGATAGAGGAGAAATTGGGCTAGAAAAAACAATCTGCATTCAGGGAAATGTAAGTAAGCTCTGGTGACTAAAATATCACAGATAGATTTAAAAACAGACATAAAAACAAGGTGATCATAACTGATCCTTTAGATGAACTGGCAGGATTGTTTTTGTATTGAGTGATTAGCCAAATAAGCACTTAACCATTTGATACATTAGACTCCAGGTTTCTATTTTCCAGTTTTCACTCATACACAAACATATCCTCTCCATTTGGAAACAAAGTATTTTACCCACAGGTGCACAACATTACAGAGAAGTTTCAGTTAAGCCAGAGCTCTGTTTAAGAACAGTGTAACACAAAAATGTGTATAACACAGCTATCAGTGGAATGTGTATGAATGCAGAAGTCCACTTAGAGTAGTTTTTCTTCTTGCACTCTACTAGTTGCATTCAAGTTCAGGAACAGTTTTAGTTCAGTACAGACAATACTGTATGTGATATTCTTTATTTACCTGTGTTTTATGTAATATTCGTCATATCAGAACTAGAACCTCATAACAACCTGGCACATTAATGAAAATAATGTAATAAAAGAGAAAAACAATGAAAATTAGCATTTTCACACATTGTTGTTATGTGGAAACTTGTGTATAGCAGTGCTCTTCTAAACTGTGGCTTACACTGAGACTTTAATCAGACTTTAATCTTTACAGCACATGGGCACACAGCAGCAGCATCTTGTTTTCAAACAGGTCCCAATATATATGTAGCTGTGGTCAGAGGTTTGTAATCATGGGCATGAATCTCATGGGAACTTGGAGCTTTTAGTGATTTCTTCAAACACTGCATTTTATATAGTGGAATGGTTGCACAGCATACCTCTTTAATTACTTTAAAAAACAAGAATTGGATGCACACATTTGAATTTATTTTGTGACCGATTCTCTTCAGAATATTTCAGACAGAACTTTTAGGCAGAGCCAAGTGGCATAAGGCATCCACTTTGGCATCATCAGGTGATGCTCTTGTGAGGATGAAGTGGCGAGAATGACAATTAGCACGTCCAAGTCCAAGGCTATGGTTCTCAGCAGGAAAAGGGCGAAGTCCCCACTCTGGTTCACGGATGAGTTGCTGACCAAAGTGGAGTTTGAGTATCTCAGGGTCATGAATGACGGGAGTGGCAGATTGATAGTGATGGAGAAGCCCCTGAACAAAACTTGACACTCTCAAACTTGATTGAAATTTGTAGCTGCTCGTGTGGACAAGCCACAAAGTAAAGGTTAGGCTTTCAAACTTGTACTGTACTTGCACTGTACCAGCTTTCAAACATCATGGTGGTAGTGAATCTAAATTCATCATGTTCTGGGGCTGTTTTGTTGCCAATGGTACTGATACATTGCACAAAGTGGATGAAATAATAAAAAAGGACCGAGTTTCACCTTAAATCAGCAGTTAGATGATTGAAACTTGGACACAAGTTTTTCTAACATGATAATAATCACAACAGGCATCAAAACTGCTCTCCTGTTTCATCCGCTCACCCCCAACTGATCGCAGCAGATGGCCACCCCTCGTTGACCCTGAGTCCTCCAGAGGTTTCTTCCTGTTAAAAGGAAGTTTTTCCTTCCCACTGTTGCCAAAATGCTTGCTCATAGGGGGTCATATGACTATTAGGGTTTTCTCTGTTTTCTTTGTATTATTGTAGGATCTTTACCTTACAATATAAAGCAGCTTGAGGCAACTGTTGTTGTGATTTGATGCTATATAAATAAAACTGAATTGAATTGAACTGAATAAAGTAGGCAACCATTAAGTTTCCAGAATCGCCCTCCCAAAGCCCGAAGCTCAACCCTATTGAAAACTCGTAGACTACACAAACAAGGTGGGTCTGTGCCATGAGACCAACAAATTTAAATCGTCTCTGAGTTCAAATTCATGTCATTAAAGTCATTAAAGATGTATGCCTTACAATCATTTCACTCTGGAAAAGAACAGTTCAATGAAATCATTAAAAGTCATTTTAAAGCCATTACAAATCACTACTATGCTTTTAATGTAAAAGTAAGTAAATGAAAAAAAAAAACCCATGCAGGTAGATGGCAAAGAATCAAAAATATTTTAATAAAAAAGTAAACAGGACGACTGCTTCTCAAAGTAGGAAGAGAAGCCATGCAAGTAATGAAACTGGTTTGTTCTCAACAGGTAAATTGTTCCAGTCTGATAGTCTTTAAACACAAAAGCTCTTTTACCTTATTTTTTATAAGCAGCAGGAACAAGAAACACAGCTGACTGAAGTGGCTAACGTGGTTTGGAGTTAAAAGCAAAGGATACTAAAATAAAAAAGGATAATTGACATGAATACACGTAAATATAAGTTCAAGTCAATATATTTGTGAATGCAATGCTCTCCTCAATTGTTTTGTGTTATTTTTTAAAGTTTATCATGAATATTTGATCTGTAAAAAGTTTTTATAATTCATCTAATTCCATTTGTTTACTGAGTCAGCTTACTTATAAATACATATATTTATTTCATGTTTTACTTTATCAGCAGATATTAATTAATGAGACAGTATTCTTCAAGAAATAAATCAGTGTTAGTTCTTATGTCACTCATGTGATATATGCATACATGAGGTGAATAATCAGTACACTTCAAAAAACCTTCATTTCCTTTACTCCTCTCAATCCACTGTTGGGTGATGCATTTGTAAGTTTTAGGAATCCTTCCAGTCTGCATATTTTAAATGCGTATCCAAACAATTCAGTGTGTGTGTGTGTGTGTGTGTGTGTGTGTGTGTGTGTGTGTGTGTGTGAAGGGAAATAGAGAGAGATAATGAAAGCCTTCGTGTAAGCACTGGTGAAAGGACAAATTTGGAAACACCAGATCAGAGAGGGAGGCAGCATTTCAATGTTAAAGCTACAGAAAGGGAACTTCAGTGTGCACATTTTACACAAAGTTTCAGAGACGGAAACTAACAAGAAGAACAGAGCCTGTATCTTACTAAGTCTCTGACTTTCCTCCTTTCTGTCTCTGTAACTCTCGGAGGAATTCAAGCTGGTACCAGTGTGCAGAAAGAAAAAGTGCTGGCACTAGTTTGGTATCCCATTTGCTAATAACTACTGGATCATATCATGCAAATGAAACAGCTTCAGTTTGGTGTTGTGTTGGATAGAAATCTGCATGCAGGAAGGTTTTTTTTTTAAAAATAACTTTTGTAATAGCACTGAAAGAACATTTTCTTTTGAAACAACACTGTGAACAGCTTTTTTATTGAAACAGCTAAAAATATGTGATAGCTGGGCTCAACTTTTGTACATGTCACCCTTTGCTCCTATGCACCTCAGTTCAGTGAGATTTGAAATAGCTGCTACACCCAATAATAGTGCACCCAAATTCTAAACAAATCACCCGATGCCTTTATAAAACACACAAATACTAGCATCCAAAAATACTATATGAAATATTTTTTTCTGGTGCTTTTGGTCACATGCTGTAGTCATCCTCCCGAATGGTCGAACTTCTCACCCCATCTCTAAGGGAGAGGCCAGTCACCCTTCGGAGGAAGCCCATTTCCGCCGTCTCGTTCTTTCGGTCACTACCCACAGCTCGTGACCATAGGTGAGGGTAGGGGCGTAGATCGACCGGTAAATTGAGAGCTTTGCTTTTACACGCAGCTCTCTCTTCACCACAACAGACCGGTACAGCGTCCGCATCACTGCAGCCGCTGCACCAATACGTCTGGCGATCTCCCGCCCCCTTCTCCCATCACTCTTGAACAAGACCCCGAGAGACTTAAACTCCTCCACTTGGTGCAGGGTCTTGTCCCTGACACCGAGTTGGCACTCCACCCTTTTCCACTAAAAGGGCTATGCAATGAAAATTCTAAACTTCCTAATATTAACATCTATGTTTACCATGGTAACGTCCATCAATTTAATTCCACCTATGCAGTTCAGGGTCAGGCTCCTCCAGGGATTAAACCAGGAATGTGTGCAAACCACTCTAATACCGCAGCAATATAATGATATGAAAAATTAGTACAAGTTCACCAGTTAAGCAATAATTAAATGAAGCATTTAGACTATTAAAATGAACAGCATCACAGTTGTTTTGTAGAGGTGATGTCTGAAGAGCAATGATATTCATCAGTGGGAGATGGGGAAACCCAAAGCAGCTACCTTTGGAAATGAAATTTGAACCCAAAACCAAATGTCACAAATCTCAGTTCCTCTAATGGCCACTTGAGGCTGGCTCCATAAGGTAATTAATCCCCACAGGGTGTCTTGTTAAAATGCTGAACATGCATTAAAAACATGCTTACATCCTGATATGGAAAACTGTTTTGACAGTTTGTATACTTCTCCTTTCACAACTCTGCATGCTAGGTGAATCGATTTTATAACTCATCTATTTGATTGACAATATGCTTTCATGATAATCATCATTGCTATTGGTCCTACAAATGCTACTAAAAGAGTTTCTGCCCATTAAGACAGGAAGACCTGCTGTTTCATGGTTATTGGCACATGATCAGTTTTTTTCTATGCAGGGTCTCTACCTTCAAATAATAAGTTGGCACTATATAAATATGATTGAATGAAGTAATGAATTCATTTGTTGATGGTGATAACGGTTTATTATTTCATTTGCCAAAAATTTTATGTCAAACAGTGAGTAAAATAAAGATTTCTTCTCTAGTTGCAAAACATTTAACCCTGCTCTTCCCCTTTCTCCCTTTTTCTCCTCCCTTTTGCTTCTTCTCTCCTCAGTTCTCTCTTTTTGGTTCTCGCTCCACCAGCAGGACCACCGACCCTTCTTCGTCATCGACCTCTTCTCCTGCACCTGTGATCCTTTCAGCCCAGATGGTAAAAAGAGCCGATCGACTGTCTGGCACTGGACCCCCAGCCCTTAGCAAAGCTGAATTTCTCGAGCGGGTGCGTCGCAGTAATCAGGCCTGCCAGCAGGGGGAATTTGAACTGGCTGTTCGCCTTTACAGTGAAGCCCTGACTGCCGATCCCCAAAACTGCATTTTGTACAGTAACCGCTCTGCAGCATATCTGAGACTGGGCGAGTACAGCACCGCGTTGGATGATGCAATTAAAGCACGACTCATCAACCCCAAATGGCCCAAGGTAAGAGGTTGGACCCTTGGCCAATCACACATTTCAAATGAGATTGTGGTAAAGTTGCTGTTCCTGAGACTTTCTTAAATGAATGTGAGAAGGATGTATGGCTTGTGTGTATACTGAAAAGCAAAAAAACTGCTAACTATAAACACTTAGAATCAATATGCTATCCTCTGTGAAAGCTCAGCCTCATTTTATGCGCAGGTTGTCATGTGATGGTGATCTTTGATCAAGTTCATTTTTGAACTTGGACTTTAATGATCTGCGTGCAGCTCAGAACGAAGCAGACCCTTATTTTCTCTCTTTCCTTTCAAAATCTCGTCAGATGGTGTGTTTTTCTAGAGTTTGAATTTTTAACAGTGTGTGGCAGCTGAATAGAGGTCTACTATTTAGATGCTGCAGCCTGCTTGTTGTGCTTTTTATAACATGTTGTTTATCTTGTCCTTTATAGTCTTTCTTTGTTTGGCAGCTGTTTAAAAAGGACAGCACACACATAGATCTCAGAGATGTCCCTGTAAATATGCAAGGATTAGGAGAAACATTGTGATGACAGTGATGATAGAGAGCTGGACTATTTATGTTCACTGCTAATGTATCAGTACTATTTTTTTCCTGTTGTACAAAGATCATATTTTGGATATTGAAGAAGTATGTAACAAGTAGGTTTCTCAGCTATCACACATTTTTTCTTACTATATCACAATCCCAGCATTGTTAGTGAAGGAAACAATGGTGCTAACACCCAGCAACATGCTTCTTATGGTCTCATGTGGGGGCACTATGGCCAGAGCCACATGACCCACAGTGGGCAGCCCACTGTGGGGATAAATACTGATGGAAAATGTAGGCAGATGTTCACTAAGCAAAGAGGGGCCCACAATGTAACTTCTGAGTCCCAGAGAGCAAAACTTCTATTGGGTTTGCCCTAAAAACAAAACAGAGGCGGGGGACAAAATGTGATCACGTAAAAATTAGGGTTGAGACTATCACTCTTGTGCATCGCAGAAAGTACATTTAAGTACTTCTTTACACTTGAAGTGGCTCTCTACATCTTACAAAACAGTGAGCACTGAAGGACAGCAAATGCTCTGTGAGTCTTTTACAGCCATTCAGAGGAGGAAGTAGGCAGGCAGGAGACTGGGTTTGCCAGGCTACCTCTGTCTGGACAGCTGGGGCTCGGCCAGTTCGACTCCACTTCCTTTCTCTGTGAGAGAGAATGGACGGAAGTGGTGTGTGTGTGTGTGTGTGTGCGTGTGTGTGTGTGTGTGTGTGTGTGTGAGTGAGTGAGTGAAAACCTTGCACGGTTGTTAGTTTGTTTTTGAAACCCTGGCTAGGCCTTGGCCTGAGTTTGGCACTTAAAGACAATAACAGAAGCAGCATTCCTGTGTCTGTGCTTGTATAGTGGCGGTGTCATAGCAGTGTGCTTGCTGCAGCATTTACTGTGGGTCAAAGGCAAGATCAAGACTAATGAACTACCAATAAGAGGGGGTCTTTCTGAAGGGGGGGGGGCGGGGGGGAATTTATTTCTGCTTGAGTTCCTTCTTTCGGCTCTTCATCAACCCGGCCTCGGTGTCTGCTTTTTTTCTTTTCTTCTTTTCTGTGAGCCTCCCACAGCTTGCCCTAGTGCTGCCCCTGTCGACTTTTCTGTTGGCACAACAGGCTCAAACACACAGTCTCTGTATCACAAACACAAAATGAGTCGACTCCGTCATGGGAACTGAGGGGTGTAGCTGGTCAAAAGTCGCTTATATTTGTGTGCTTATCTGGATAACAACACCGTACAGAAAAGGAGGACTTCTTTGCATTTTTGATTTTGTTTTCGTCCTTTTCTCTCTCTCCTGCATTCAGTGCAAAGATTTGAGAAAGCTTTTTCTTTCTTTGTGATTCAAATGAAGTTACATCACAGACGTAAAATTGCTGCAGGAGCGAAAGCTTTTCTTGTGAAAGTGTCTCTCTTTTGTAGATCTGGCTCTTTTGCGTATGAATGTTTTCTGTCATGCCTACACGGGCTTTGTGTGTTTTTGAGAAGTTGTTAAGTGCTTTCACAGAAGCTTTTTCTTTTTTTCCCCCCTGAAAACAGGTGCATTACTTATTCAAATATCTAAGCTTATAGCAGTATGGGAAAGTTTTGCTTCACCACACAGACTGCCGTACTTTTGGGTCCCACAAGTAAAGACGTCTGCTTGGCATTGTAGCAGATTAAAGGCTAGATAACTGATCTTGGATGAGGTATCGTTTATGGATCAGCTGAGATTATGATGCTGATGGGAAATGTTTTTGCTGAAGAGTTTGTTGAGCCAAAACCAAAAATCTAAATTCATCTCTAGAAAATCAGGATGTATTGTAGGGGGTCAAAAGAGTGACTGACTTACTAATGTAGCTCAAAGAACACAGAACACTGCACAATGATGGCAGGAAAAGGGTTTTAAATAGGCAGAAAATATAAATCTGAAAACGCAGAGAGCCAGCAAGAGAAAACATGGTGAATATAAACCTTCCCATCAGTCTGGGAAGTCCATCATTCTAGTGAGAACGATTATTCAGTTTAAAATATTCAAGACAGTCTTTCCAGGAGTGAATGTTCTGATAACTTCACCCAAAGGTCAGACTGTGAAAAGCAAGCAAGTAGCTAATACATTTGTTATTGTGCACAATGTACTTTTTAAAATACTACTTACAGTATGTGCCCTTTTTGTGCTTGAGCACGTACCCTCCAAAATATCAGTGACTGTTGAACTGCTGTCCGTCCAGTTATCGTGACTAATTATTTTAGGGTAAAGCATTCTTTGCTTGTAAATATAGCATATAATCATTCCAGATCAATCTGTCACTAAATGTAGTCCCAAACAAATGTTCTTTTTCCTTGCATTTGAAAAATGTCAGTGCAGGTGTTTGTGAGACATTTTAAGCTTTACATTAACAGTAAGAATCGATAGTGATTGTACAAAACCCAGAAATGTGGAAAATAGAATAGAATAGAATAGAATAGAATAGAATTCAACTTTATTGTCATTGCACATGCACAGGTACAGGGCAACGAAATGCAGTTTGCATCCATCCAGAAGTGCTTTAGTGATATAGATATATTACAATATATATTAGCAATAATATAGATATGTGAGTATATTACAGAAATGGGTCTATTATGGTATGTTATAATGTACACGGTATGAAGTATGTTGTGAATATTCTATAACTATAAGTATGTACAGGCTGTAGTGAGTACAAGCTATGTACAGGATATGAACAGGATATAAATATGAAAAACTATATAGAATATGAAATAAATAACTTTACAGAATCTGGGATATACAGCTATACAGAAATGGGAACTATGCAAGTTGTAAACAGTTGTAGGATTAAAGATTATCGAATGTACAGAATGATTATTTACACAGAGCTATACAGTAGTGCAGTTAAGATAAGTGAGGGTGTAGATAGTTTCTACAGAGGCTATATAAAGTGCTAGTGGTTGTGAGTGGTGGTTCAGTCCATGTTATTATTGTGTGTTTGAGGGTACAGTTGTCCATTGTGGGTGTGTGTATGTTCAGTCCATGAGTTTAACGTGGGTCAGATGTCAGGAGGCAGAGTTCAGGAGTCTGACAGCTGTGGGGAAGAAGCTGTTCCGGTACCTGGTGGTCTTAGTCCGGAGGCTCCTGTGGCGCCTCCCAGAGGGCAGGAGGGTGAAGAGTCCATGTGATGGGTGACTGGGGTCTTTGATGATTTTCCCAGCCCTTTTCAGACACCGCTTCCTGTAGATGTCTTTTATGGCAGGAAGTGGTGCTCCGGCGATGCGCTGGGCAGTTTTCACGACCCTCTGCAACGCCTTCCGGTCCGAGGCAGAGCAGTTCCCGTACCAGACTGTTATACAGTTGGTCAGGATGCTCTCGATGGTGCAGCGATAGAAGTTCACCAGGATGTCTGAGGACAGGTGGTTCTTCCTCAGAGTCCTCAAGAAGAAGAGGCGCTGGTGAGCCTTCTTGACCAGCTTGGAGCAGTTGGTCGTCCAGGTGAGATCCTCGGAGATGTGGACTCCCAGGAACTTGAAGCTGCTCACACGCTCCACAGCCGTCCCCTTAATGTGGATGGGTGGATGTGGGTCAGCATTCCTCCTGTAGTCCACGATGAGCTCCTTGGTCTTCTCGGTGTTAAGCAGCAGGTTGTTTCTGTCGCACCACTCAGCCAGACGATCCACCTCCTCCCTGTAGGCGGCCTCATCGTTGTCACTGATGAGGCCAATCACCGTGGTGTCATCTGCAAACTTAATGATGGTGTTGGAACCATCAGCAGGTCTGCAGTCGTGGGTGAAGAGGGAGTAGAGGAAAGGGCTCATCACACAGCCTTGTGGTACACCGGTGTTCATTGTGATGGTAGATGAGCAGCGGTTATCCAGCCGGACATGTTGGGGGCGGTTGGTCAGGAAGTCCAGTAACCATTTGCAGATGAGGGAACTGATACCCAGGTCTGTCAGTTTCCTGATGAGTTGTGAGGGGTGGATTGTATTGAATGCTGAACTGAAGTCTATAAACAGCATTCTGGCGTAGGTGTTATTGTTGTCCAGGTGTGAGAGGACAGAGTGCATTGCGATGGAGACTGCATCCTCTGTGCTCCTGTTCCGGCGGTATGCGAATTGGTGGGGGTCCAGGGTGGGGGGGAGACAGGATTTGAAGTGTGCTAGGACCAGTCGCTCTAAGCACTTAGTGATGATGGGGGTGAGTGCTACTGGGCGGTAATCATTGAGGCAAGATGGGTTGGAGTTTTTGGGTATCGGGACGATGGAGGTGGATTTGAAGCAGGCCGGTACCACAGCGTGGGCCAAGGACAGATTGAATATGTCTGTGAGCACTCCTGCAAGCTCCCCAGAACACGCTCTGAGAACACGCCCGGGGATGCCATCAGGGCCTGCAGCCTTGTGGACATTGATCCTGCTCAGCACCGCTCCTACATCGGTGGGGGAGAGAGTCATAGGTTGGTGGTCTGGCGTCATGTCTGCTTTGGTTGTGGTTGTGGGGTTCCCTCGCTCAAAACGAGCATAAAAGTTGTTGAGCTCGTTGAGGAAGGAGACATCAGAGGATGCGGGGGAGGGTTTGGTGGTCCTGTAGTCTGTGATGGTCTGGAGTCCTTGCCACATGCGTCGGGGGTTGGAGTTGGAGAAGTGTTCTTCTACCTTCTTTTTGTAATGGTGTTTGGCTTTTTTGATGCCCTTCTTTAGATTAGCCCTGGCTGTACTGTAGGCGTGTGCATCTCCTGACCTAAAGGCAGTGTTGCGGGCCTTCAGGAGGAGACGAACATCCCGGTTCATCCAAGGCTTCTGGTTGGGGTACATGGTGATCCGTTTCTGGGTGGTGACACTGCCTGTGGTTTTGGAGATGTAATCCAGTACAGATGAGGCGTACTGGTCCAGGTCTGTGTGGGTGAACATATTCCAGTCTGTGTTTTTAAATCTGTCCTGGAGCACTGCGTCTGTCCCCTCTGGCCACACTTTAATTGTCCTCACAGCAGGTTTCACACGTTGGATGAGTGGTGAATACCGAGGTGTGAGGAACAGGGAGAGATGGTCCGATTGTCCAATGTGGGGGAGGGGTGTGGCTTTGTAGGCTCCAGCCAGGTTGGAATACACATGGTCTAAAGTCTTGTCTCCTCTGGTGTGGCAGGAGACAAGATAAGTTACCTAGTTTTGGTTTGCTTAAGAAATCAGCTCAGAAATCTGAACTTTAAATATCATAAAAGATTTTTTTTTTTGAAGATTTTTAAATACCGCTGCAGTGTAGTTACTGGGAACTGCGAAGTCATTTAAAATGCAATGACTTTGAAGGCCATTTGAGTGTGTGTGAGACACTCCATAGGCCTTGAAAATAATAGATTAGTGAAAAACTAGTAATCAGATTTATCTGATGATATAATTAATCAATGATTGCACTATTAATGTTATAAATATACTAATAATCAATATTACATGTACTGCTTGTAATAGTCCCTCTCTTTATTACACTATACACTGAATACACTTTATACACTGGATTTGTGGCAGAAATCTGAAAAGAAGAATATGTCAAATTAAACCAATGCTTTCTGTGTCCCTAAAAATCCTCTAAAGTAAGCAAGAATTTAGATTTTTGTTAGTTTGGTTATACCAGCCCTTTAATTATTTGGGTATAAGTTTGATGTTACAATCCGTAACTGTTCCTACATACTCCAGCAGTTCAATGTAGGAATCAGTGGAGATGATCAGTAAGGATTCAGTGGGTTCTCTGCTCTGAAGTAGGAGCCAACCAGATGGCAGCCAGCTATGGCTGTTTATGCAGAGGGCCGTGGAGCTGGCCCCGCACTGCTCAGGCTTCCCCTGTCATTAAGAAACTACTCTGCAACCACATGGGGCAAAAATATTACCAGCATACGTGCAGAGAACGCACAGCCCTGTTTCTTTAAGTAGGTCTTGGGGCTTAAAATGTCCTGTTTAGGAAGCTTCCCCACATGACAGAGGCTATATTATAATGTGATCTAAACAAGGCAAAACATTCAATTTCCGCATGTTTGGGTTCCTCCCTGGTTGGGTGAGTTTAAGGTCCTATGACCGACGTTGTGTTGATGTGATTTTAATGTCCTCTGCTGGTTTTGTGCTATAAGTGAATCTGTGTCACGGAGAACTCAGCGTGGGTCAGTAGGGTAATCCAGGACTTACTGCAGAGCATGTGAGGTGAAGGAGGAGTCAGTCTACAGCAGGGAAACATTTCATTGTGTATGCCCCACTGTACATTGAACCACACTGTTGTTTTCTTTGTGTATCAATTTGATCATTTTCATCCACCAAAGACACTGGTGGTATTGTCCATTGTATTCAAGCATATAGTTTTTCAGACCAGTTTCAAAAAGTCATCTAGATCTGAAATTCTGATTCAATTAATCAATCAAAAACAAAGGTGACAGTGAAAAGAAGCAGTGTAAAAATGTTTTTCACTATTTTTGACATTTAATATACAAAACAATTAATTGAAAAAGCAATCGAGAGTGTAATGTAAATAATTGATAATGAAAATAACTGTCAGAAAAATAAACAAACCTTTTGATTTTTGTTGTATTTCTATTCATTTTGCTTTAATTTTTCAGCAGTTTTAGTCTCTAAATTAAATACTGAATTTTCATTATGTCAATACGTACTACAAGTTAAGTAAATAAGAATAGCTCATTATGCTTTAAATTCATTATTTGTTTCTTTTGTTAAGAAAATAAATATGTTAAGAATTTCATTGTTAAAAAGGTTTTACATTTGCTAAGAAATAAATCAGTACGTCATTTAAAAAATGATTTATTTCACATGAATTCTTAGTACAAACAGTACATTTCAGTAGTAAAAGAAAGATACAGGCAAAAGGACTGAGATCATTTTTACATTTCAAGTTTTTGCAGCAACCACTAGAGAGCAGCAATGATATGTCAGGAAACTCCCCACTCACAACCTCTTGGACAACAGTAAAGGACTGTCTGCCTATGTCTGTATTTAAATAATCATACTAGCTCCCCCCCCCCCCCCCCCTTATCGTTATCAGCAGATAAAGGCCAGATGGAGCTACTTTGCATCTTTTCATGAAAATCAAATGTGATAACATATTTGGAGAAAAAGCACACACCAGCAGTACTATATCACCTGCTGCTTACGGTGTGCCACACACACACCCATACTCATACATATCCTGCAGACTGTAATGATTTTTAATTTTGCCTAGAAGAGCAGTGGGCCTAATTGCCTGGCATTAATTGGGAGATATGCTTCTACTTCTCGACTTGCAGCATTGGTTTATATACACTCTAGACTTGACCATAGCTTGCTGTCTCAGCAATCCTGCTTAGCTACTGCAGTTTGTTAACGCGTCCTTTATCCTCTCTCTGCGTACATCTCCCTTGCACACAGTTGGGTGCCTCGGCTGTCTGTGCAAAGAGAATTTCAGTGAAAGAAAAAGATAAGAGCAGTGGGAGATAATGAAAGAGTGACTCAGTTGGACTTGAACACAGCATGGTGTGACTGCTATCAGACTGTGAGCAAGTAAAAAAGAACATCTCAGGATCACGATTTTGGTCTCAGCTGTTTTTAAGCAACAGGGGTCTTATTTCTGTAGATCATTTCTATTGATTATGATAATATTCTGCGCGAGTTAATTTTTGGGAAGGACATTAAGACAGCTGGAAAAATGGATCTAGTTTGCTTTCTTTATTTGCAAAGGCAGAAAAATTAGATGTGCCCATGAGGCAGATCTGGGTCTTCAAAAAAACAAAAAAACAAAGACAAACTGCAATTATTTAATGATTGGAAAAAAAAAAGAAGAGGAAAGATCACCCAAATCCAAACTGGGAGCTGGTTCCACAGAAGAGGGGACAAAAAGCTGAAGGCTCTGCCTCCCATTCTACTTTAAATACTCTTGGAGCAAAAAAAAAAAAAAATCAGCCAGCAGTCTGACCGAAGTCTTTAAGATAAGATGGGCCTGATTATTCAAGATATGGTATGTGAGGAGAAGTATTTTTAAATTCAATTCTGCATTTAACAGAGTGCCAATGAGGAGAAGCCAATTCTTTCTAGCATGCTGATGATTGCTAATTAGCATTATACACAATGTAAAATTGAATAGAAACTGATGGAAATCTTATTAGCTTTTGGCTATTTTGAAATAAACAACAGTGTTCTACCTGTTGCAGTGTTGGCCTATGCTAAGCTATGCTTGTTTAGCATGTGGCTAAAATGTAACTTAACCTTATTCCTAACCCAAAGCTCTTTGCCAACCTGATTGAAGTAAAGACGCTAAAGTTACGAGATTACCACAGTGATTATTCTCTGGGGATAAATCACTGTGATAAACTGATAAATCACTTTTTTGTGTGTAAAATCTAACGACAGTCCACCTAGTGTATCTTGTTGTTGTTCATTCTCTCTCTCTTTCTCTCTCTCAAAAAATGCTTAACTATGTTTCACTGAAGTACGGCTTTGCTTTGGGATTTGTCATCCTTGCCACAGATGTTGCGATTTTTTTCTTACATTCTGAACATTTGGAATTGAGCAGCCTCGGAGTAATGGAGCAGAAAAAAAGAAAACCTGAGAGAAAAGAGAAGAGAGATAAACAGCAAGAGTGAATGACTCACTAATGACAGGTTGTATGTTGCTATTTCCAGGCAGAGGCCGAGGTTAATGAACAATCAGATCTTTGGGACTCCTGTGATGTCTGTGTGGGAGTCTCTGGAGGCAACCGGGTTTGAGCTTCAAAGAGAGCACTTCTTGTAAATGTGATAGGAATGTGTACAATATAAGCAACATTCGTATCCTGGCAGGCAGCCTCCTTTTTTTTATAGTACACATAATACAGTTCAAAACTGCTCAATTAGTCAGTCTCGGACTCTTCATCTCTTCATGTGTGAAAATGTTAGTTATCGTTCTCTCACTCTGGACGACACCATGGGGAAAGCGACATATGAGGATGAATCCTGCAGATCAAAATGCAAATAATGCTTACAACAAAAAATACTATGTGAATAAAAATAATAATAAATAATAATAATGCTAATTGTATTGTGCAGCTGAGGTTAATGAGGTTGATGCAATTAGCATCTTGGGTGTTTGTTAACAGCAGTTCAGCTGCAAGAGCTAGAGGAACTAATCACTAAAATAATTACCTACAGATTTTCTAGACAAAAAAACCCTTCATATTATTGTAGTTTTTGCAAGTAGGGTACCAGAAATCTGTCTGAATTGAAATAAAACAACATTTATGTCCTTTTGTTTCATCATATTTCTGGCCACAAAACACCTGCATTCCACTAATGCATGCTGATGGATGATCAATCTGTCAGTCAATGTGTAAAACCTTATGCATACTTTCCTCGCATTAAATCAAATACAATTATAAGCTCATGTGTTTGGCAGGGCCCCAGTGACACTGCTAGGCTGCCAAGCATGGGAGCTTCACTGGGCATATGTACCACCAACTGTCTGTTTGAGCTGGGACCCGTGTAGCGTATCAATAAAAACAGAAAGACCATACAGTCTACATGATCATGTTTATTACATGATCATGTAGACTGTATGGTCTTTCTTAGGAGGAGAATGTCGACGTCTTGCATGACACAATGTGCAGGCATCAAAGGATTAATAAATGTGGAGCTCAACAGTTTCATAGCCAGACAGGGTTAATTCTCTTTTGTATGTTCCAGCTTATCTTCAACTCAAAAAAATGAAATTGTATATTAATGAAACTCTTGAAAAGCTGCATGTGCCTTTATTTTACACAGGAAGCCTGGAGACATGTTACCTGACTGAAATGTGGAGTCGTCCAGCCGATAATAAATGAAACTGTTCCTGCACCGGGGTGTTGAAAATGCTGGGATGCTTTGTTCACTCCATCATCCAGCATTAATTGCTGAATAACAGTGTTCGAGCCAAAGGTGTGAATTTCTGTAGAATGCTATCAGTACTTACTCCTCTCTGAAGCTTTTGCTTCTGTAATATTCAGAGGCAATTGAGGAGTGTTTTGTCAGTTGGCTAAATATGACCTTCACAAGTGTCCTGAGGGACGAGAGCAGGCTCAGTGTGCACCACTCCAGTGACACGCCTGTCAGGCACAAGCTGCTAATATAGTCAAATATCAGACGAGCTGAGGTTACCTGTTGGTGTGTGCGTGTACGTGTGTGTGTGTGAAAGAGCATAATAGCACAATTTAATACAACCTTGCCATAAGGCATGAACAAATCAAATTAGCTATTAGTTAGCACTAGCACATAACATAACATAGAAACATAAATAGAACACACACACACACACACACACCTACCTTTCTTATCTTTTCTGTTGACTACATAGTGTAATTTATTTTCTCATGGACACATACAAGGCTGAGCGTTGTTAGCTTGCCCAGTGGTGCATGCAGTCACTACAATCTGTGTAAATCTTCTACACTCAGGAATATATTTATGTAAACATTTTTCTCAATTTTCTACTTGTGAAATTGGAACAACAACGATCGCTATTTTAATGACAAAAGAATCCAAATTTATCAACATCATTTTCCCCACTCAGATTTCAGATTTTGATTTGTTTTTTTCTTGTTGTTTGCATGACCACTATTAACAGCAGGCAGCTGATTAAGTGGAACTTATACTACCCTGTGATTATCCATTAGTTTATCCCTGTAAAAACTGTTTGAAGAGGTTTTACACCTCTTTTGATGACAAAAAACATACATACAATTTAGAATTCAAATAATAATGCTAATCAATTCATTTATGCATTATTAATTTAGAATAATTAACTTAAATTCATGTTAATGTATGGTGTAAATTGCTAAATATTTTTGGGGAAAGCAATCATTTGAATATTATCATTTAATGATCTCTTTTGTAAAAATATTTACAAGTGCATTAATTGACTTTGAATGTGATTTGCAAATGCCTGAAAATTGTTTAAAATATTATCATTATAATATGCGAATATCCTATGACTTTGTTTCTTTAGTCATTGCAGTAAGAACTGGTGTGTTGCTGAACACATTAAACCTTGAACTTAAGGCTTGGGGGGGGGGTGGAGAGTATGGTTTTATTAGCCTATTACTGTTCAGTACTGCCAGCAGGGCAGAGGTGTTGACCCCTCACTCCTCCAGATCCTTCCTGCTCTCATCCAGAGGAAGAAATCAATGTTGAAAGCTTTCAGCTCTGTTACTAAATCAATACCTTTTTCCTTAAACTGCACACACGTATACACAGATAAGTGCAACACAGACGCATGCACAACTGGACAGATCTGATAAGCAAACAACGTCCCTCTCCGCGTTATTTGGTTTCATTTGCTGCACCTAGACTTTGACCCTTGCTCACCCCCATGTGATCATGTTCTCCAAAAGCAACACCCCAGCATCTGACCTCTGACCAGCCCTTTCCTTCACAGCCAAGGATGGGTTTGTGTTGTGGTCACATTGATTTATTTTGTGTTTGAAAGACAGAGACAGAGGTGCTGAAGGTTAGAGAGGGGATATAACAGCTGTTTTATGGTCAGATGACCGTGATCACAAATAGTCAGCAGTAGAAGTGGTCAGATCCTTTACTAAACTAAATATCATTTTTTCACAGTACCCTGTGAAGGTCTGCACTCAAAAGTTTAAACAGCATAATTGTTAATGGGATCTAAAATGCAGTATCTCATGTTTTTTTTTCTGTCATACATATTCTGATACAGTAATGGATGGCCGTATTAAATATGGCCAAAGGTTCATATAATGATTTTAGCGAATAAAATCCTTGTGAGTCTAAACATGCTCTAATAGGTTTTTTTCTACTCTCGCAAAGAATCACAAACCAACATGCTTTTGAAATTTGTGGTTTTAGGACACTGGCTCAAGGAATGGTGTCTTTAAAATAAATACTCTGCAATAAAATATCACTTCTGTCTATTATAATATCTATTATAATATGCATGATTTTTAAAGATTATTAATATTGATGCATGTATTGTGTACATATATTTAAGCTGCTTGAGGTCGACCTGTTGAAGTTTGACCTATTTTATATTTAGTGAACTAGTTCAAGTGGCTCATAATGGATTCCTGTAGCTCAGTCAGTGAGTCAGGTTTTCTGCTAAAGATGGCTGATTTGGTGGTGGTATCTTCTGTCCCCATGTGTATACGTGTAGTCTGTTGTAAACAATAGAAAATATTTACAGAAAATCTTGATTGCTTTGGCCTTTAAACTCTTAACGTCCAACAACTTGGATGCCTGCGTATTAATGTTATGTTATTATTATATTAATATGGGCTGAAATACAGTTTACTTTGTACAGTAGCTGGTAGATAAAAGAGTTACTTTTTGCCTTTGTACTCTTATATATTTCAGAGCCAGTACTTTTTCACTTACCTTACTTAAAGTATGATTTGTTAGTAATGTCTGACACATTTAGGTTAGTTGTCTGGTATTGAGGTTCAATTTGTAGCCCCACAGAGCAGCGGTGTGCGCTGCATCTTAAAATGATCTGTGCAGAAACTACCCAAACCCAATGTGTAATCATGTCTTTAAAAACACTAACAAACAAACATATAAAACAAATTGAATCAACATGCAGCAACAGAGTGAGGAAAAACATTAGAAGAAAAAGTGTCAATAAGAAGTAACAGGATTAAAGGATTTTTTTTGCACAGCCACACAATGATGAGTCTTGGTATAAATGCAGCGCTTTCCCCATCCAGCTGATTGAGATCATTTCTGATTAAGGAAAGGTCTTAATCAAGGTTCTTTTTGCAGCTTTCACTGTTAGCAGGAGATATATAATTCATCAAAGATTTTAACTATAGCTTCCTCAGCATGTGCTGGAAGTGGTTGTGAAGCACTGGTGCATTTGCTGTGATGTTTTTGGTTTTTGCTCCACCTTCACTTGACAGTGCAGAAGGAGGAAATATTTCTGGTCAGTAACTTTACCACCATCTTCAGAAAAAAACAACCCATTATTCCATAAGAAGAGATTTGTAGCCTAAGAGTGCCAAGCTGGGAAAGCTGGGAAATGGAAGGAAACAAAATCTGTAAATGAAAAGTTCTTTTTGTATCTAAACCTAACCATGGCTTAATCCTATTGTTTTCCAACCCATTACATTTTCAGGGTCATATTGTTGAAGCTGCTGGCAACTCTCAAGGTGTCCAGAGTTGTTAGTACTGTGGTATACCAGCTGCCATATGTCGCCAAGAGCTAGTGCTCCTGTATGAACGAGAGTGACAAATTCTGTATCAAGAGAGCAGGAGAGGTAGTGGTGGCGTTCACAAAACTGTCAGCTACGAGACCACAGTTTGTCTCTTGTGTAGGAGCTCTGTTTTTGTGCTGACTTTGACTTTGTTTTCATTCTGTTTAGTTTCCTTCACATTTTTCGCCTGCTTGTTTTTGCTGTTTGGTTAGACTTAGATTCCAAAACTGCTAAGTTTAGTAAAAAGATCATTGTCATGGTTCAAACACCTGCTAGTAAGGTAAAGCTTTCTTGCTTGAAAATAACACTGCAAGATACCCAACGGATTAAAATGTGACATAACGTCGCTAAGTGACAAGTTGGAAGTGAGACGGGGCTCTAATGTGACGTATAGAGCAGGGCGATATGACCAAAAATATTAATCACATCTGACAATTTGCAATAACGATATAAATGATGATATAAATGACACTAGACAAAATACTTTACAACTTCACAACTTTATTAGTGCAAAAAAACCCATCAATGCATTTTCACTTAAACAAGCAGGTGTTTTTATGTGTATTAAAGTTATATAAAAATTGCAAATTCCTTGCTGACAGTTTAACCAAAAGGCATTTCCAGTGGAAATTGGTCAACATATCCTCAGCATAACCATGTATAATATCCACAAAACGTAAAAAGCGGTTATACACACAATAAGGTAATATTATGTTGAAGCACAGTACGTATCACTCCGCGAGGCGCCTGCATACAATAGCCGTAATGCTCCGACAATCCATCAAGCTGTGCGGCTTCGTAGCTTAGCAAAGTCGTACTAAAACATTTGACAGATTTTCGAGCGCCGTGTACCACATAACATCGTTTCGAGGTCAGTAAACACAACCAGAATTCATACATAAGGCACACGGGATTATAAGGGGCACTGTCGATTTTCAGAAAAATCAAAGGATTGATTTTTAAGTGTGCCGTATTTTCCAAAAAATACAGTAATAACGATGGGCCGCTAGCATGCTCTACCAAAAATAGTGTTTTGTTGTGTATCTGACAGACGAAAGCTAGACCAGTTCCACACCACTGAAGTTGCAGCATTTTTACAAACCAGTTCTGGTTCATCCGTTTCATTTAACGATCCGCTTTCCCCCTTCTCATTCTCCATCGCCACCATACTTTTTCCGCCATGTGCGTATGAAAACAAAGGCACTGCGCATGCACGTTTTACCCATATTCTATCGCGATATTTCATTTTCTTATCGTTGCCCAACATTATACCGGTATTACCGTGAGTGATATGATATGGCCCAGCCCTAGTGACGTAGGTAAAAATTTTTATTCTTCAACAGTCATAAATCTTTTAACATTTTAAGGGCCTTTTAGATATTATGCACCATAACCTCAGCTGAAAAAGGCCAGGACAAACTGTTTTTTTTTTTTCTGTATTTGTTACTCAAGTAACAAAAACATCATAACTTGCTTAATATTGACACTTTTGACATGGGACACATTGTTAGGATAAAAATTGGGGTTTCTTGTGCAAAAATATTCTTCCTATGTTAACTGTGCTGTTTATATAATATAATGTTAAATTGTGCAGTTGTTTTTGTGATGTTCTGCTGTAAAATCTAAGAGACTGGCAGAATTACTCTACCATTTAAACTAGTTTACTGTCCTGAGAGCTGCAGATGAGGGATTTAATCGATTTTCCTTGGTGCAGCAGTGCATGGATTTCTTTAAACTTTATCTTTTAGGACTGTCTTTTATGCTGATGTAGCGACAGTTCTGGTACTCTACCCATGTAATTTAATTGTTCCTTTGTCAGTGCCATTCAACTGATATAACACTCAGATCATTTAAATAACCATTTAAATAACATAATTGACATAAGCCAACTTTAGCTTAAGTCAGTGTCAGTTTGATTTCTTTTTAATCAACTGGTCAGTAAATTGGTTGGTACTTGACGTCACAATGCTGAGATGGGGACTCTGGTGTGCGTAACTTAAGCCAGTGTCAGTCCACTCAGTGTTAAATCAAATTTACAAAAGGATTACTAAATGAGATATATGTAAAATAAACATATTTGCAACAGTAAAATAGTGTACAGCTTCGTGTCACCTAAAGTGTCATTTCCTTGTTTTTTTGTCTTGGAATTTTTTTCATTGGATATTGTGTGTACCTTTAACCCCTGAGCAAACATTTTTTACTAGACACGCATCTCATAAGCCTGGATGCTACATCTATATGTATATATCTGTGAAAAACACAGAGTCTGAGCATGACTGTGTACTCTCTGACTAGCAGTGGTCAAAATAAACATTAAATCTACCAGTCTGTACAGAGAAACTGAAATGAAAAAAAAAAACAAAACAACAATAATTGTACAACAACATAAATTAAGGTGTCTAGATTTTTGTGTTATCGCTAATAATATTCTTTTTTATATCTACAGGACATTTAATCTTACTGGTATTATGTAGTAGTGACAAACATATGACCAATGCTTTCAAGACTTAATTTTGATCATTTGTTGTTTTCCCAGCATAGGCTATTAGGCAAACAGTTGTGTTTTATATAAACATAATTTTGAGGACAAAGACTTGCCTCAAAAACAACATCATCTTGAATTTTCTAAACCAGGGCAGCACCGATAACAAGAGGCAGCTCTAAGATGCGAGAGTGGACGCTGTCTGTGCAGTGGAGGTGGATAAAAGAGAAACAACAGCAGGTGAAATACCTGCTGTGGTTGCAGAGAAGAAGCAGATTAGACAGCTATGTGTGCGTGTGTGTGTGCGTGTGTGTGTGCGTGCGTGCACAAAGAAAGGCAGTGTTTGTGGCCATGTATGGGAGCAAAGATGAATTGTCTCATTTGTGGTGGGTGCCTGGAGGCCACACAGACTGATGTAGCCACTCTGCGGCAGACTTTATCTCACACTCAGACTATGTCCACACTAAATGCTGACAAATTTAAACACCTTTGTGTGTCAAACAGGGCTCTGTCCACAAGAGTGTTTTCAGAATTTGCTGTAAAATCTCAGAACCATAAAAAGCAGCATTCTTTCTCTCGTTCATCAGTTTTGTTGTGTTTTTGTTATATGTCCTACATGTTAAAATTACAGATTTACTCTGACACTGGTATACATTTGCAGTAAAAGATAAAAACGTCAGTGTCAAAATTATGAATAAAACAAACTTAAGTTATTATACTAGCAATAGCCCATCCTACTGGCCCATTTTGTCTTCAAGTGGTTCATTCCAGATTTAGTGTCAGCCGAAACAACCATTAAGTTATATATGGGTGATATACGTTAAACATGACATGTGAAAGAAACACAAGTGGAGGTAAATAATAATAACATTAATAAAAGGCTAGTTTTTTACTCTAGAGCTTAATATATTCCTCAATAGTCTGACAGCGAGCCTTTTGTTCCCTTTGGCCTAGGCTTAGCTGTACATCAGTTGCCCCCCCCCACCCCCACCCCACCCCACTTCTTCTTCTGCCTTTAGTGGTCACCACAGTGGCTCGTCTACCTCCTCTGTTGCACCAAATGCCTGCATATCACATCCATGAACCTCCTCTGAGGTCTTTTTCTTTTCCTCCTGCAAAACCTGTAGAGGTGGAGTATAGAGTCGCTGAGATCATACCTTCGCCTTCAGTCATGCACACAGACACTGTCTAAGATTTCCTCACATTTATCAACCTTACCATTCCCCTTGGATGTGTGCAAAAAAGATCTAGACGTTGTGTCTCTTGATGATATTTTCAGTGCAGCTGTTTATTTTGAAAAATGACAAACTTTGTTATGAAACCTGCCAACACAGAAGTTGATTTCTCAGGGTGCAGGTGAAGTATGTTACTAAATATTTAGAACCAAAAATTAGATTTCAATAATGCATAAAAGAAGCACAAGACTTTTATTTTGAAATCAAATACAAATACATAATATGAATGAATGAACCCAAATAAACAATGATTCTTTTGCAGCAAACATAATTATACCTGACCCTGAGACATCAGTTGGGTAGACATCAACACACAAACACTAACGACTGCTACAACTAGTGTGGTTTCACCTGCAATGCAGTCAAAAAAAAGTCTCTACCATCTAGCTACTGTTGGAATTAATATTATTGCTGGTCCCTCTTGGGGTTCAGCATCATGCTAAAGGATACTTTGGCTTGCAGACTGGAGTGGTCAGAGATTAGCAGATGATCTGCTCTACTTCTCACTATGCTCTACTGTCACCCCATTGTGGCTCCTCATGGAGTGGTGCTTGAAAGTATAAACTCAACATAGCAAGTGCAAATTTGTAAGATGCACTAACAGCTTTGTGACTTTTTTCCTAATTAGCATAGTTGAGTTGGGGGTAGGGCAGTATTATGACACAGTGGCTGTTTGTATTTCACAGTCTCAGTTTTAGAATTGTTACAGCCTTATCCAATATTAGGACATCTGTTCACCTCTTATTCCTCAGAATTTCATTCAAACTTTCTGCCATATCAGCTACTCTGATGGTTATTGCACTGATTGGATGTCCTACCTATTAGTGATAGGTAGGAGGTGTACAGAGCATTAGTGGATGATTTTATGGCCCACTCTGGGAGGAATCATATTTTTCAAACTTCAGAAGGACGATCACTACACAACTTGTGCCTTTCCAGGATCGGATGTTGATGAGGTAGAGGAGTACAAGTACCAGGGCATCTACATCAACAACAGGCTGAACTAGAAGACCAACCCAAGCTATGCACAAAATGGAGCTGAGCAGGCTCTGAGTCTCCAGGAAGCTGAGATTCTTATATGTGTGAAGCATTTTCGAGCACCCAGTTGTGGTGATATTGAGTTTATTTCAAGTTTTGAATATTTTGGCTAGTTTGCTAAGTTACTGAATCATTCGTTAAAGCTTGAGAGCGAGCTAGGACGGCAGCCCTCGGTAGGCAATAGTTACACAAAGACTATTGTGCAACTATTGTTATGCTAAGGTTATTCAGGAAAGGTTAGGATTTAGATATATACTGTAACTGTGGAATACATTCAGTCTAGTCTTACCACAGTAGTCACGTAATTATAATTTTTTGTTTGATAATTCATAGTTCCTTGATTCAGGACAGGCAGGAAGACTGTAGCAGTGATGAGTTCTCTCTCTTTCATTTGAGTTGTGGATTGTGTGATGGCTGCACTTACAGCCACACAGTGGTAATATCCACCATGTTAGTGTAGAGGCTTATACATAACATTGCATTCACATTCGTCTTTCTTTAAATATAGGAATTAATTTACAGGACAATAAATAACTGGTTTTGGTTTAGAATTAATTCACATACTCACATAACACTGCATTCTAAAATGCAGTCATATCATATCACACACTTATGTATGATTTAATCTTTGTTTTCTGAGTTACCTTTGTTGCAGCTACTCCAGTCCCTTGATTGAGATGCCAAGAGGTGGAAAAGGGGTGGAGCAAGCTTTAAAGGAAGACTGCGAATTGGTTCATTCCATAACTCGGGACCATGGGGGGGATTTGGAGATCATTATGTTAGGTTTAGTTAGGTTCTATGTGTTTCCCCCCTTTTTGTGGACTGATCAGCCACTATTTAAGTTTCCCCTTTGTCTCGTTAAGGAAGTCAGTTCGTTTGAGTTATCAGTATTGTTGTCAATTTTGAGTAGAGTTCTGTTATTTTGACCTCTTTTATGGGCCCAAGATTTTAATTCTTTTTGCATGAGTTAACCAAATATTTTTTTGTGTTAAATAAAAATAATCCCTTTTTTTTGGACTTTAACCTGTGCCTATGTTTCCTTCGCTGCTCGGTCCATCACAATAGTTTATATTAAACTAAACAAAGAAGTGCTGGTCTTCTCACAACAGAATATCAATTTTTATTGATATTGATCATTTTCATTTTAAACATATTTTTACTATAGATTATATAATTGAAGTTATAATTTGCACTGACTACTTCGAAGAGAATTACCTTAAAACATCTGTAACTGAGTGCTCAACTAATTTCACAATGGATTAAAAACAACTCAATTCTGCTCCCGCATAGATGAGTTTACGTTGAAAGACAACAGATTAAATCCCAGTGTTTGATCTGTGAAGATTCTCATCTTAATTTCTAACATGTAGTTGCTTCCAGCCTCCGTTCCCCTCTGTGGCTCTACAGGTCTTTGTGATTAAGGGTCAGTACAAGCAGAACAGAGATGATCAAGAGACACATCCTAAATCTGTGTCTGCTAGTCCAGTACACACCAGCACACACACACACCAAACCACTACATTCATCACTGCCAAGGTGTGAGTTTAGTAGCCATGTTGACTGTAGAAAGTGCTTCATCAAAATGACTTTCCTGACATATGGAGTGTGTAGGTGTGTGTTCATATTCCATGTATCTATTAGCGAGGTGATAGGTGTGTGAGTGTGTAATGGCAAAGTGATAATGCCTCTGAGAGAGATTAATAAGATGGAGATTTGATAAAGATATGCAGTTTTCCTCATCTCTCAGCTCCTCTGACAAACATTTCTTTCTGTATCTGAAGAAAAGGTCAAGGTTCAAATGTCAGAGGTCACACTATTATCTCATGACTGAAATACTGCCAGGGAAGCCAAGGAGTCAGTTTGGGGGAGTTTGCTGTAGGTTACATTGTAGTGAAACAGTAAATGAAATACATGACTTACATATCATTTCATTACATTTTTGTAACAACAACAATGTGGACCTGCAGTTTATGTTAATGAATTCATCCTTCAAATGCAATGCTATTTGCATACGTTTGGTTTCTTGTATGTGCCCTTTTGTCTCCTTTGTTTGCTGCTTGTAACCGGTTGTAAATATACAGATATACGGTTTACAGTTTTCATAAAAAAACAATGAGGTTGGCACCAGCCATGAGCATAAACAACCCCACCTCCAGACACGCACGCACGCACGCACGCACGCACGCACGCACGCACGCACGCACACACACACACTGAAAAATAGCTACTAAATTATTGATAGCATCTGAGGCGTGGTGTGATTCAAGAGAATCGTGATTGCCTAATTCAATGGAAAGGCGTCATGTACAAGCAGAACATACATGTGTCTACATATGTACATGCAACACATTCCAGATCAAACTATTCCAACCTGAGTTTAAAGAAATTGTCTAATCAACCCTAACTCCTAAACCTAAACTATCAGTAATTGAGAATTTTGGCTTTTGTTTTCAGAAGTATTTGCAATAACAGGTAAAAATTTTTTAAAGTAAACCTGAAATCAGCTGTATATTCAAAGGACAGTCCATGTCCATGCAAACAGAAAAAACATATGAAAAAGGATGACACTAAACAGCACACAGTGTGCAGAGAAAGACACTGCCTAATCCTAAAAATAAAGTGGACCTGAAAAATAAAAGAACTAATCTCTCTTTTTGAAATGTAGTGAATTGAAATATTTTTTTAAGAAACCAAATATACTACTGTTCAACACTGGATTGGTTGAAAAAAAGGGAGATAGTATTTCTCCTACTTCTCTTCCTTGTTCTTCTTTTTGGTGATGATGAAACTATAGCAACATGACAAAATCTTCTTTCAGTTAAACCACTGCCAGTTGTTACAGATCCTGGTGTGATCACTAAACCAGCATACAGCACAACAGTCACACAGATATCCTCAGAGTGGACAGTCCCTTTCCCGCAGCTTGGCACATTCATTCCATGTAAAGCATTGCTGCTTTAAGAAAGATGGATTGTTGCATCCATGCAACAACATTTTGGGTGCAAGCATAAGGCACATATTGTCAGGCTTTATATTAACTGTACTTAATCCTCATTTGACACCTAAAAATGGATCTCCAAGCCACCGCTTTCTCTATAAACATATTTTTGTACAACACTAATGGCATGGACACGGTAACTGTATAACTTTAAATAAAAGATGTCTATTTATGTAAACCTGCATCCTTCCTAATGGCCCACAAAGGGTTCCTGTTATTAAAAGGAATATGTTTATGTAAAAATCGCACTTGGCTCCCTTGACCTCACTAAAAAAATTACTTATGAGGTTATCTTCTTGATCACTCAAGTCTAATTCAGTATAGAATAATGTTTTGTTATGTTCTCCATTGGTGTACAGAAGCACAACAAAGCAGGGCATGATTTTGGATAGGTCTAACGACTGGTAATAGTCGCTACTGTGAGTGTTTGTAGTCCTCATCATGTTTAGTAAAAAAAAAAAGTAAGATGGTAACTTCGAAAATATCCACCTCCAGGCTTCACAAATGGAACCTTAAAAGAACGTGACATATGTGACATAACATTGGTAGTATTACTGTATTACATACAGTCTGTAGTATTTTGAATGCCGCATTAACTTTTAAAAACATCTAAATTGATTTTATAATGGAAGTTTGCCAACTAAGTAGTATTTCTGGCACCTCAGGAACAGGTAAAGCACAGCACATTTTTGTCTTTGGTCAATTTATTCTAAGCTAAACTAACTATCACTTGATTGCAGCTGTATATAGTACTGCGCAAAAGTGTCAAGCCACCCCTCATTTCTTCTTTTCCAAAGACCCAGAAATTCTTGTCATTTTTAAAGTGGTCTTCAAAAATAGCTCAAGATCACTCGCATAGTACAATGCAGTAAAACAAACCTAGATAGAAAAAACTAACACAGTAGAAAACTATCAGTCATGGACTGGCCTCCCCAGCAACAGGATCATTGTTGAATATTATTAAACCAATGATCATCTTGAGAGAGAACAGAACCAAAGGCAACCAGCATCCAAAAAGAGTTTTGGAATGTCCTTCAAGAGGCCTGGAGAACTATTCCTCCAGACTACTTAAAAAAATTAAAAGAGAGTGCAGACCGTGCTGAAGGATAAAGCTGGCCATACCAAATAATGACTTTCAACCTCATTAGGATGCACAAACTCTGTTTTTGCTTCGTATACTGTATTTCTATGTATGTGTACACATTTCAATCAATTACTGCACCCATTTTCATTTTCCTCACAAAATAAAAAGACACATCACTGCATTAATCATGCAAAGATCAGACATTTCTTGCCTAACTCTCAGGAAGAAAATATATACAGCGGGGAAAATAAGTATTTGACACATCAGCATTTTTATCAGTAAGGGGATTTCCAAGTGGACCATTGACACAACATTTCCACCAGATGTTGCCATCAAGCCAAATATTGACGTCATACAAACAAATCAGAACATATAAGTATACAAGTTAAACCATAATAAATAAAGTGAAATGACACAGGGAATAAGTATTGAATACATGGAGATAACAAGGGGCAAAATGACATAGAAAGCCAGGAGATCACCTGAAATCTGTCAGTATTGATAGAGAAATCCTGTCCCCTATCAGTACTAATTGATATCAGCTGCTTTAGTCCTAATTGATGGCCTATAAAGGCTCCTCATTACCCAGAAGGCACACAGGAAAGACTTCATGATGGGTAAAAGCAAAGAACTCTCTCAAGATCTTCGTAATCTTATCGTTGAAAAGCATTTTGATGGGAATGGTTATAGGTGCATTTCCAGAATGCTGAATGTTCCTGTGAGCACTGTGGGGGCCATTATCCGGAAATGGAAAGTGCATCAGTTCACCATAAACCTGCCACGATCAGGTGCTCCACGCAAGATCCCTGTCCGAGGAGTCCAAAGAATAATCAGGAGGGTTCTCCAAGAGCCAAGAACCACTCGGACAGAACTTCAGGAAGACCTTGCATCAGCAGGTACTGTTGTTTCAAAGAAAACTATAAGCAATGCACTGAACCGCCATGGCATCCATGCACGCTCACCACGCAAGACTCCATTGCTGAACAAAAAGCATGTCAAGGCTCGGTTAAAATTTGCGCAACAGCATTTGGAGAAGCCTGTGGATTATTGGACGACTATAGTATGGTCAGATGAAAGCAAAATTGAACTTTTTGGCAGTCATTCTACACACCATGTTTGGAGAAGAAATGGCACTGCTCACCACCCCAAGAACACCATACCAACAGTCAAGTTTGGGGGTGGAAGCATCATGGTTTGGGGCTGCTTTTCAGCAAGGGGTACTGGCAGACTTCATATTATTGAAGGCAGGATGAATGGAGAGATGTACCGGGACATTCTGGATAAAAATCTGCTGCCATCTACCAGGAAGCTAAAAATGAAAAGAGGGTGGACATTTCAGCAAGACAATGATCCCAAACACAAGGCCAAGGAAACAATGAAGTGGTTTCAAAGAAAGAAAATCAAGTTGCTTGAATGGCCCAGTCAATCACCTGACCTAAATCCCATAGAAAATCTATGGAGAGAACTGAAGATTAAAGTTCATAAAAGAGGCCCAAGGAACCTTCAAGATTTAAAGACCGTCTGTGTGGAAGAATGGGCCAGAATCACTCCTGAGCAATGCAGACGACTGGTCTATCCATACAAGAGGCGTCTAGAAGCTGTAATCACCAACAAAGGCTTTTCTACAAAGTATTGAATAAAGTGTGTTCAATACTTATTCCCTGTGTCATTTCACTTTATTTATTATGGTTTAACTTGTATACTTATATGTTCTGATTTGATTGTATGACTTCAATATTTGGCTTGATGGCAACATCTGGTGGAAATGTTGTGTCAATAGTCCACTTGGAAATCCCCTTACTGATAAAAATGCTGATGTGTCAAATACTTATTTTCCCCGCTGTATGTATGCTATATTACCAGAAATGCTAAAAATAAAGCTTTCCTTTAATGTGTGAGCTACCTAAACAGTATGACAGACATTCGAAGAGGCCATAAAAGCACTAGTAGTAGTAGCTCTATTAAATAGCAACAGAAAAGCTGGTATGTCAGGAGCACTTGTATAGTTTAAAGCTTGGTTTCTTTAATAGATAAGAAGGTTTTCAGTATTATATAAGAGTCAGTTTGTCTTTGATGTTCACATCATCACAGCAGGAGTCCTTCTTCCCCCTCAAGGGTTTTACCTCAAACAGGGCACCAAAGAGCAAATTCATACCAGGACATGTCACTGACATAGTTATTGCCTTTTTCATATTGACTGTTGTTTTTGTTTTATACTGTAACAAACAAACTGTAACTATTTTTTAATACATATTTGCATAACTTACCTACTTTGATGAGGTTCTGACTTCTCTTTTGTGTGTGAGTTAGAGCTCGGTGTTGCATGGACATGTGCATTGCTAATGTGGTTATGCCAATATGTCTTCTGGAAGACCATGTGTTTGCCTCTATAAGTCCTTTTTCTGTGAGCAGAATGCAGATGACAGTCATGTTGTTTGACAAGGAAAGGGGATGAAGGCGTATAATGAAATAAAGTATTGTTTCCAGCCTCTTGCCTCGTTCAATCTTCAGTGTCTTTAATAAAATACACATGCACACACAGACACACACACAAACACAGAAACTTGTCAGAGCTTATATCAGTCACCAGTCTCATTTTCAAGTCCTTGAATTAGAATATAAAGTAATGTAATATTTTCTCCAACCTAGCCCTTAGGTATGAATGTCAAATATCAGATGGTGGTTAAGACTTTTAAGGAGAGGGCCAGAGCCAGTTGATTTTTTTAACCAAAGTTAGTTGAAAACACTTTTAAAAAGTGGAACAATTTTTAAAAGATTCAGTCAAAATGAGCTCAAAGAGATGAATACACAAGAGTGACTCAAAAAGCTTCACAGATGCAAAACACAAAAAAATTCAAAACATTAGAAAAATGACTCAAAACTACTGCTGTTAATGAGAGCAAATTATGACCAAATTGACTCAAAGTGACCGTCACTGCTGACTTAATACTATCAGAAAGGTGACTCATAACCACCTCAAATATACAAAAACTCTACAAGCTCTAACTGGAATTGACCAAAAAAATCACAAGCCACAAGAAGATGCAAACCCCCCCTGTAGAGGTTTCAAAATGAAATATTGCTCAAAAGCACACCAAAGTGATGTTGCAAAGCCACAAAGAGATGCAAAAAACCATTTCAAAGGTGACTCTAAATTACCTCAAATAGGCAGACATTACCACAAAAATGGCTCCAAACCACCTCAAAGAAAAAGCAATGGTGCTTGGAGCCACAGCTTGACTTTTAATATTTGACCTTAGACAGTATAAAAGATAGATGTAGCTTTTGTGTCTGTAAAGTAAAGTGACTGTGGAAGTTAGTATGCCTTTTAATTTGCACATGTTCAAAATTCAGATCATTCTTCTTTAAGCTGCTCCCTTTACAGGTTACCACCCTATCTCTATCATCCTCTTCTTTTGCACCAACCATGTCCTCACTACATTCATAGCTAGCTACATCCATAGAAGCTATGGCTTCTCAGCTATGTCCACCTATTATTGTTACTACAGTGCTACACGTCATCCTTGTTCTTTAAAAATGGTACCAGTACACCATGGTACCAGAAGAATCCTATCACTCTCTGGGGTAGTGTTAAACAGTCTGTTTCAAAAGTCCTCTCCCCTCTCTCCGACACATCTCCATACCTCCATATGTATGTGTTTATCTGGAAAAACTGCATTTTCACTCTTTATCCTTTTCATAGCTTCCCTCACTTCCTCCTTAGTAATCCTCTACTTTTCCTGATTCACTTACTTCCCTCTGTTTATCCTACTCTCTCATTTTCTGTATTCATCACCTCCTGAAAATACTCCTTTCATGGTAAATGGACTTTTCTACTCTAACAGAGCATTCGAAGTACAACTCACTCTCCAATGGACACACTCGTTTTTATACTTACCTGCTTTCTATTTAACATTCACACACATTTGTACACCTATGAATGCATAACAAAGCAACTTAAGGCTAGGTATCTTGCTCAAGGATACTGGGTATCCAGTCAGGGATCGAACCACCAACCTTCCAATTAGTTAATGAGCTGCTCTCCCTACTGAGTTACAGCTAGAGCAAACCACATTTCAGCTTCTCATCTCCTCTGTTCACTGGTTAGCACATTTCCATTTCTCTCCTTAATCACCCTAACTTGCTGACGTCCTTTCCAGCTTCATATCTCTCTGACTAGCCCCTCAATACAAGTACTTTTCTTCTTCTTTACTCCATCTATATATACATATCCCATTTTTTTTCTTTGCTAGCCTTTTTGTACTTTCCATTCAGATGATATACCAAACACCCCCTTGGCACAGGTATGTTATTCATTCTGCTGGGTATTTTGACCTACTGAAGGTTTGGTGTTACTCATATGGAAGCGAGAGAACAAAACTCTTTCAGCTTATAAATTGAGAAGAAAATATAACCACTAAACAGGCAGCACACTTGCCTTAAAAAACAAGCAAAAAAACCGATTTGTTTCTGTGAACTAACAGACATTGCAAAGTTTAATATGTAACAAGGAATTTATTTTAACTTATAGTTACCATTATTTTCACAATATATTAACAGATGTTTAGTTCAGTATGTGTTTTTCCCCTAAATGCAAAGTGGCTGCTTGAGACACAAATAAAAGATCCGTCAATTCGAACCTTCCTATATTTACTGAATGAATGCTTCACTGTGCAATTCTGAATGTAGGCTTTTGTAATCATATGCTTGTTAAGTGAAAACGCATCAGTTTCTTTTAAATGAAATCGTACGTAATACAGTGGTTACCGTGTGTGTGTGTGTGTGTGTGTGTGTGTGTGAGAGAGAGAGAGAGAGAGAGAGAGAGAGAGAGAGAGAGAGGCGGGATTGGATTACCCTCTCGGCTCTTTCGGTTCTTGGCTCAGTTGCGTTCTCGAAGCTGGAGCTGCTAGAGCGCACAGATGATGCTGTGTACGATGACAGGACACACTGCACCAGGTGTTACCCCGTGGTTTCCAGTAACATTATAAAAGGGATTATAAGTACCTCACTTCTGCATCCGTCGCGTCTGCGCTTCTCCATCCGGCGGGTCCGGTGCGAGCCGGCGGAGTCAGTCTTTTAACGCGCGTTTTTGAGATGCCACATCGGCTGCTGTGACACTTGCTGCGCGTATCTGTCTTACAAATATGATGAAATGGCAGCCCAGGAAGAAGGTGAGTAAACTGTGGCTTGTAAGTTGACTCTACTCCAAAAGTTGTAGCGGAATGTGGCGGATGACTGACTGGCACTGACTTTGGGATCAACGGGACTATTTAAACACCGAGAAAGAAAACGCAGGCACGGACACTTTATTAAGGATAATCCATTAATAGCCCGCATTTCAGAGAGGCGCTGCAGCAATGTGTCTGTGTAGGATTATTGGAGGATTATGCACAAGATGAAAAAATTCCAGAAAGCTGAATGAAGTCCCAGTAAGCTTACCATCCACTACCAGAAACACTACGATTCTCTTTAGTAAAACCATACAAAACGGGCTCATAGTGGACAGCTGCAGAAGTACACGAGGCATATATATTTCTTACTTTTACTTAAATAGAAAAAAATACCATTAAGTCAGCGTAGACATCATGCACAAGTAAATATCCACGCATTTTGTCTTGCACTTTGCATTCATCCTCTGCTTGAGAAAACTACTATGTATGACTGACGTAAAAACAAACAAACACCTCTTGCTTGTTGCCTCTAACTCTATTCCAGCCAAATGATTGGTGTCATTGTTATTAACCTTTCTTATTATTCATGTTATTCCATATATGAAATTCTGTCAAATATATATTGACCACATCTTACACACCACATCTCTATGGAAGAACAGTTATGTTGCAATAATTATCTTAATTGTTTTATACAAAGCAATTGTCATTCAAAACATACCTTCTAAGGTACTACTCTTGTGTCCTTGAAAGGGGATACATATTTATACTTTTGTGGCATTTATATGGCACTTTTCTAATCTTGCTGACCACTTACAGCTTTTTCTGTCTTGAATTCACATTGACGGACATCTTACAGTCACCACGTAACTAACCATGGCCTCTGTTACCCATGTCCCTTAAATATACCAAGCATGAGAAGAAGGAAAGTCCAAGGAACATTTAACCAGTGCTCTGAGGTGATGGCACTAACATTAGTGCTACCATCAGCACATCACTGCTGCCAGTATACAAGGCAAATACAGAATGAAATTTATGAGAATATGTGACCTTTTACCTTTAAAACATTAAACATTGTCACCTGGAGATCAGCCCATTAGTTCTGCACGGTACATCAAGGGTACTGGCATTTACCTTCTCTGTTTTTGAGCGTGCAGGATGAAACCTAATCACTATGGCAATCACCCAACTTACTTACAGTAGGCTCGCCAGAGGGTGATTTTTATACATCTTTGGTTGTTTTATATTTATTTTATATTTGTTCCAACAACTATGGAATGTATTGGCACTGTATTTGGCATATTCATGTTTAAGAAGATGAGGTCTAATAACTTTAATGGTCTTCTAATTTCTACACTATAAAAGCAAACTCGTTTTAGTGGCATAATACTTTTTGCCTTTATTGGATTGTCAGTGAAGTCAGACAGGGAGAAAGAGAGAGGGGAAGACACGCCACAAAGGACCACAGGTAGGACTCAAATCTGGGCTCCTGATCTCTGGCCATTCAGCATGTGGTTGCCTGCTCATCTACTGGTGTGCATAACTAGTATCATCATTGGCTTTTCTACTTGAAATGCATATTAAGTGTGGCAAATTATTTTAAAATGAACATTATTTAGGTTGCTCATTTTAATATCAGCAAAACAGTGCACCAAGTTTTTTCTTGTGGATTGTAGTAAAACAGAGCTACCAGATTATGGAAATCCTCAGAATATTTAAGTGCTACCTTTAATTATTAGTTTTTGGATAAAATAAGCAACCCCTATGGAAAAAAATGTTTAAGATAAGGCAGCTGCTGATATTTTAAAACCTCAATCTACTGAGTGGGTAGTGTGAACTGGCAAGGGATTCGATGCCTCACCAAATTTGTTTTTGGCTCAGAGATCACAGGGAGCGGCAGTTCTTCTGGAGAGAGTGTTAGCCCTGATCTCGAGGTGGTTGATCCAGCTATAAAGACTAGAGAACTCCCTGTGGGAATAAAGGCCAGACAGTCAGCTGTTAGGCTACGTTCACACTGCACGCGAAAGCGCATCAAATCCGCCTTTTTTGATCCTATGCAACCCATATTCGATTATGGTAAGACAGTGTGAACAGCACAAATCCAATATTTTCAAATCCGATCTGTGTCACTTTCGTATGTGGTACTGAATCCGATATATATCTGATGTTTTAGAAAGCAACTGCTGTTTGAATGGTCATGATGAGAGGAGACAAGGAACCAGAGAGTTATTCTGTATAATTCAGTGTATCCACTTGTTGTATGTGGTTTTTTAAATTGTATTTCCAAGACTATTTTTAAAATCTTCGTCACCATCTGTGTTTTAGAGTCAAAGTCCACTGTTGTGATTAAAAAGTGAATCGCTGGTAATGTTAAAAAAAATAAAAAATACACATGTATATTTAAATCAGGGAAGGAGTTTACATACTGCTTGGTAAAGGAAGCAAGGAAAACAACATGTTCTTGCTCTAATGAGCTTGTCTAATATCTTCTTTTTAATTAAATCAGTTTAAGTTTGTGAGTCAAAGGTGGGCTAATCAAAATCACACTGATTCACATGGAGATTGTTTAAGTGGATAATTTTATTCAATAAAAAATAATGTATTTGCTAATTAGCAAGCTTGTTATAATAAGATTATTAGCTCAGCTGCTTATGGAACAATGAGTTTTGACAGTTTGTCAAAAGAAAATGTAACCCTGATTTCAAAGAAGCTGAGTATGTGTAAAATGGAACAGAATTCAATGACTTGCAAATATCAAAAACTTATATTTTATTCACAACTGAACAAAGAAAACATATCAAATGTTTAAAGTGAGGAATTTTAGTATTTCATGAATATTAGCTCACAAAAAGTTGGGATGGGGCAGCCGGAAGAGTAAGTGGCACTAAAAAGAAACAACTGAAGGAGAATTTTGTAACTAATTAGGTTATTGATGAAGTGCATCTATGAGAGGCAGAGTTTCGAAAGTGGTTCAATCTGCAAAAAAACAGAAAGAAATTGTGGAACAATTTCAGGATAATGTTTCTCAAAGCACAACTGTAAATACTTTGAATATCTCATTATCTAGACTACATACTATCAGTAAAAGATTCAGACAGCTTGGAGAAATCTCCGTGCACAAGGGACAAGGCCGAAATTCAATATTGGATGACTGTGATGTTTGGGCCCTGAGGCGGCCATGTATAAAATGCAGGCATTCTGGCATGGGCACAGGAACACCTCTAGAAATCATTGTCTGCAAACACAGTTCGCCAACCCATCCACAACTGCAGGTAAAACCTCTGTCATGTAAAGAAGATGCCATATGTGAACATGATCCAGAAATCCTACTCTCTTCTCTGGGCCAGAGCTAATTTAAAATAGACTGGCAAGTGGAAAACTATTTTGTAGTCAGAAAAATGTAAATTTGAAATTGTTTATGGAAAATATGGACACCACTTCCTCCACACTAAAGAGGAGAGGGATCACACAGCTTGTTATCAGTGCTCAGTTCAAAAGGTGAGGCATTTCATATTTGAGCAAGACAATGCTAAAACCACACACTGCATGGCTTTGTAGTAGAAGAGTCCTGGGGCTGAACTGGTGTGCCTGTAGACCAGTGCGTCAAAACAGCTAATCTACTGATAAGCAATCGACAAAATATTGTGTATCATGAAATAAAAAATTCCCCCAAATGGGACATACCGCCTAACCCATATCCAAAAAGAGTGGAACTATAACAGTAAGGAGTCATATCTATAGATTAGTCATAGATTTTAAAGATATTTCCATCATGGGCAGAGGACGCTGTTTTCATTTTATGAATTTTATGTCACAGAATGGCTGTTTTTTTGAAAACTGTACTTTTAACTAGTGTCAACTTTGAACAAGAGTTGCATGGTTTGCTCTGTGGTAGTTCCATGCTGACCTGACATCTTGCTGTGGTTCCCATCTTGACCTCTGTAAGATGCCAAGTCGACCACTTGTAGTGCATGCTGGCACTGTTCTAGTTTTACTGTACAGCTGTATTCTTCATTTGATGGTCCTTAAAATGCTTTACTTGTTTCAAGGATGAGTATTAAGGGTTACAATAAAACAGTAGTTGTTGTGATTAGGTGCTTTTATTTTGAAGAGACAAATGTTCTTATTTCTCAGAAAAAAGGTATAGTGAATTAGGGCAGTCACTGTGAGATGAGCTGCAGTGTAATAAATTGGATCAGACTGGTGTTTAATGATGTAATATGCCATAAAATCAATATTCCCTTTCTGCTCAACACCACGTACCACAAATTAGAGCCAACTCATGAGCACAAACATGCAGACATATGCAAAAGCACACGCTTTTGCAAATTCCTTTTAATGCACAGTTTGCTTGTGCAAGCTTGGACTTCTGGGTCATCTTATCTAAGAAAAGGAATTAAAATTAAGCTGGAAAGAAAGAAAGGGAAAAGCAAAATGGAGTTCAAAACAGAAAAATAAAATGTAGGCGATACAAAATTATGCAAAATCAGTAGCCAAGTTGAATCTGGACTGAAATCTGTCACTGCTGGAATCATGTGGGAAGAGGGGGAATTAAAAGGGGGATGAAGGAGGCAAAGGAAGAATAATGAATAATAATGATTTCAGCTGGATCTATTCATATATCTGTCTTTAGGTTTGTTTTTGAATATTCTCTGAAATATGCAATTACTTGGCCTCAATTGTCATATACTCTGGAGTTTTACTTTAACGAGCAGGTGTATACACCACATACATACATTCACATTTGTCCTCATTAGTGTCTGATTTATGACCATTTACTGTATCCCTCCTTGACCTATATATTTTGAATCCACTGTGAATGTTTCATAATAGATGCTTAAAGCACAGCTATGTCAGAAACAGAATACTTTATTAATCAACAAAGGAATCATTTATTATCTAAATAATTTTTTTTTTTAAAGTTCACAGAGACTTATTACCTACTCTGGAGTTCCCCTCTGCTCTTCAAGCTGCTTGTTTTTGTTTTTTGCAGAATGCATTAACTGTTTTGATCAATTCTTGCCACTTTATTTCCAGCAGATATTATATGACATTTTATTTATATAGCGCTAAATCACAACAGCAGTCACCTCAAGGTGTTTTAAATTAAAGACTCTACAATAATACTGAGAAAACTTCAACAATCAGACAACCCCCTATGAGCAAGCACTTTGCGACAGGTAAGAAGAAACTCCTTTTTAAAAGGAAGAAACCCTGGAAGGAAACAGTCTCAGGTAGGGGATTAAGAATAACTAGTCATTAAATGCAACATTTTAAGCCCACTTTTAGCGTGGCTGTCTGTCTCCTGAATGCAAGCTGGTTTCACAGAAGGGCCGGAAAGATGAAGGAAGACATACTAAATGCTCAATACTAATAGCAAAGTGCCAATGTTAGAAGCAAGCTGGAGAACGTAGTGGCACATTAAGAAGCTAACAAGGCAATGTTTTTTGGCTTCAGGATCTGGTTTTGAACAAATTAAAAGGAGAGAGAATTTTGAACTTTAGTTTGTAAATTTGACACATTCGTAATTTCATTAATGCTTGTAATGCTTGATTATGTTCATGACTATTCATAACTTTATTACTAAGCCTAGCCAAGTGTTTATTAAGAGGGTTTTTGTTTCAGTGGCTTCAAGATGTCTCTGCTTTTAGCAGATAATGTTGTTGTAAAAATACCTAGAGTTTTAGACTTTGTTAAACCAAAATGACTTTATTGTGCTATGCTAGTGCTTTTGCAATTACCCCTGAGGTAATACCCCCAAGCGATACCCAGGGTATTGTCATCACCCCACCGGGCTGGCAGGCGGACAGTGGTTGTGGACACATGTTGTGAATGCGATAACTCAAGAACTAGGTGATATAGGATACTGAAATTCATACAATTGATGCATCTACTGAAAATCTTGGATGAGTTGTCAGTGACGCAAATCTCAGTGACCTTGACCTGAATCCAAAATAAGAGCCAAAAGCCATTGCCACTTTTTCCAAATCTTTGTTTTTGTGGTTTTCAGGATGGCATGTCCTCTTTGAAAACGTGCTGTGGACAGGAAATGTTCTTTCTAATGAAATGAACTAATTGTGCTGATTGTCATGAAATTGGGTCAGTTGTGTTCATGTACCAAAACAACTAACTTTTTGCAAGAATTTCATGTTTCTCTATGAGACTAACCTGGAAGTGAATATATCTTTCAAACTGATCGGGCCTAGCCAGTGGTATTAGACCTACACAAAAGTCTTGAATGAGAGTTGAAAGATTGGAATTCATGGGAACAGTTAGAGATGTCCCAGAGTAAGGAACTTCAGAGTAAAAAGCATTCTGAAATAAACATAACTAATGGACTGTACTAAGAATTAAGTGCATCACAATAAAATACACTGTAGATTCAATGTTTTACCCAGTACCATATGTGACTTGTGATTTATACCTGTGTATTTAGAGTAGTCAGAGGTGTATTAAATATTAGTGTCAGTTTAGTTCAATCAATCAATCAATCAAGGTTCTTTATTTGTCACATGCATAGTTATACAAGTATAACACACAGTGAAATGTAGCCTGACACACTCCTCGACATGTGCAAAAATTGGGGGGGTGGAGGTGGGGGGCTAGTTTATTTGCCAGTCAGCATAACTAAGTGAAACAATGAATGCAGGTTAATTTCAGGAGCTCTACCGTAGGCTGACATACATGTTTTATTTTTTGGAATATAAAATGAGTGGTTTCTCTGTCTTGCTTTATCTCTCTCTCAATCTCTCTGAGACACTGCTATTTACGCAACAGGAGTTCATAAAACATTTCAAATTCTACTCTGCTTGGTCAGACTGGCAGGACTCTGGGTGTGATGTGTTTACTTAGAATGCTGCTAAGCTGCTTAAAGCTACTCTCCTGCCTCTGATTTAACACTTAGGCCTCAGTCTTTGTATAAGGGCTCACTCAGACTCTCCCAGACATACCCTTTGATAATGTCCACCAAATAATCACCACTGCAAGGCTACTGAATCTACATAGAGTGCCATTTTCTTCTGCGGAGCCTAATGATGAAAGCCCAGAGGAAACAGTTGTACAAAGGATAGCAGAGCAGTAGTTTTTGTTTTGTTTTGGGGTTTGTTTGTTTTTTACAGCTTCTTATTTTATATGCAAAATATAGTTGTGTTACAACTCACCTTTTCTCCTCTGTCAAACCAGTGTCCACAAAGTTCAGATCAGGAATCTTCCTCTTACAAGTGTTCGCAGCTGCACATTTTGACTGTGGACTGTTACCTACTATTTTTTAAGTTGTACAACTGAACTAAAACATCTGTGACTAATCATTCTTTGTGACTAAGCGACAGTCCATGGTTTCACTTTCTCTCCCTCTAATCCATATGCACTCTGGTACTGAAAGCTGGCTTTTAGTACCCTAAAAATAGTAAGTCGAGTTTGGTACTCAACCGTAGTATGTAAGAGCAATGAAAACTTTTAAAGATGGCCCAAATTGTCCTGAAATAAACAATGCGTTAATATGCCAGTCTAAACAGTGATCCTGCATAGAAAGGGGGTGAAAACCACCTGATATGCTTTGTTTCTTTAATTCAGTTTTATTCTATATAGCGCCAAATCACAGCTGCAATAGCCTTAGTTTCTATGTTTCAATCTAGAGTGTTTGAGAGGATGGAGGAGACATGACTATTATTTTCAAAAAGGTTTGTCCTTCTGATCATTTAAACAAGTGCATGAGGAGTGATTTGGTCCTTAACTGCTATTATTCACAGCTTGCCAGAGATATTTAATGTTCGCTTGAATCTTCACTCAGTCTTAATGGATGCATGTACAGCGTGTAACTAAATTGTTAAATTTTGGGTTGAACAGAGTTACATTTAAAATGTCCTTGTGTCTGCTGCTTACGCTTCCTCCTTTGAGTGATAGAAGCAGAAAATGGTGATGCATAAAGGAATTCCCTCAGTGCTGAGCAAAGCTTGACTTCCTCTCTCTCTGCTTCCCTCAGAGATGCAGTGCATCTCCAGGCTGAGAGGACAACATTTCTCCAGGAGCTTGTCATGTTGATAGAGCTGCTCGCCTCCAATATCCTCAGGACATTTTTTTTTTCCACTGTCTTCCCCCTCTTGATTTATCTGTTCGTTTATTTCACGCCTATCACCATGTCTGTTCTCAGAGATACTGTCTTTTACTGATCCCTAATCCATCCCAAGGATAATGTTATTCCCTGTCTTTCTCTCCCACACCACTCTCCCCATTTCAGCTGCTCCTCCCTTTACTGCTCTCCAGAGTGAAGGAGCAAGGATAAAGCAGTTTTTCTTTCACATAAGCAGAATATGGACAAGAGGAGGACCAACTCTATCACCACTATTCTTGTTTCTCCCGTGTTGCGTTTTCCCTCCTTTTGTTTGTAACCCCATTTAAAAGAGTGTTGTCATGACACGCCACCACACAGTCACTGTATAGGTCTTTTGCTGTACTTTACACTTACTGAACCAGAACAGCTGTGCAGTAACATCAGCCTGGTCTCACTTCATCTACCTGTAATGACTCACTTTATCTGTGAATGTGTTTAAAATGTGTGTCAACTGGGCTATTTCTTTTTTCTGAAATCTCTTCAAGTGTGCTAAAGTGGTTATGCTTCCTTTCACTAACAGAAAAACACTTATTCATGGCTCTTAGAGTTTTATGTGCCACAGTTCAGCCTGCCTCAAGTAGAGATTATTTTTTATTTTCAAAAAGTGTTGTAGTTGCTTGTGATTTTCCCTCTCTTTTCCTTCTGGTGCAAGCTCACAAATTGCCATATCCTCAGTGTGTGTGCCACAGGGAAAAAAGAGTCTCTCTTTACCTTTGTTTTACTCTTGGCAGAGCAAGCCTTGTGTCCCTAAAGGACAGACGCTTCTATATGCTCTCATATGTGTGCGTAGACAGTCTGTGCACTTTTGTTCATTATAGCAAACAAATGGGATTTAAGTAGCTGGAGTATGCAGGGAGAGTCACAAACTCCTTTTAAATGGGTTATTCATTAGAACATACTCTGTGGCACATGAATGAAAGATAAGCTGCAGTCATTATTTTGTTGGTGCAATACTCCTAAAACCTCTTTCCCAGAAACCATTGTTACTTGTCACTGTAACTTCACCTTCCAGTGGTCGGGGTACACTGTTATACAGTCAGAAAGTTGGTGTATTGAGGAGGTTGGTTTGGATGAATGGGTCAAAGAGAAATAGGAAATAAGTTCAACTGTCATGCACTGCAACTGATGAAGTTATTATTCGGCAATGGTTATTGTTCTTTTCTGCACCTTTCATAACCTATTGTTATATGATCAGTACAGATTTTTGTATTTTTGCCGCTGTACGCCACCACAGTGGATTTTAAATCCAACACATAACACATAAAAACTGTTTCAGAATTAAACCTTTTTTATACATAGTCCCCCCACTTTCAGAACCTCAAATGTAATGACTGACAAACACTTTCATGGTCATATGAGATTGGTCCCCTCATTGTTCCATGACAAATGAAGCAGCCATAATATCTGAAATTGATTCAAAGAGTTGAATTTGTATTTTATAGCTTTTCACTGTAATTTTACATATGAGGTCCAAAAGCATGTCAGTGCAAGTGGCATCTCTTCGGACATTTTGGCTTCTCTTCACTGGCTTCCATCTCCTTATAAACAAGGTCTTGAATAATCAGGCTATATCTTATAGTACTATATCACTCCAATAGAGCACTCTCAGACTGCTGGCTTACTTGTGGTTCCTAGAGTATGTAAATGTAGAATAGGAGGCAGAGCCTTCAGATTTCAGTGTGCCAGCGTTCTGTGGAACAGGAGACAGACAAGATTAGACTTAAAACGTTCCTTTTTGATAAAGCATATAGTTAGGGCTGAATCAGGTGATTCTGGGTCCTCCCTTAGTTATGCTGCAATTGCTACATTTAATTGTTAGTTATTATTATTCTCTGGCTCTCTTTCACATTGTCACGGGAGTGGAACGGACTCAGGCGCAGACTGAGGTAGCACAGTTCAACGACACTTTATTAATCACACTGGTGCACTATATACACGTGAAGGGGGGGGAAACACCAGGGTCCCGGGGATCACTTGGCTGGGGAGACACACTTCTTCGCACTCGCTCTGCTCCTCGTCCAAACAGTCTCCACACAAGCAGCTCAGCTCACTCTCCTACTCACGGGGTCCAGGGGTCACAAAAGGGCTGATCCAGGTAAACCTGTTTACACAGACGAGGGTAAGTCGAAGGCAAACACGGGAACAGTAGAATCGCAAGGAAGCCAGGCAATACTAACGAGAGTTACTCAATATTCCAGCGACGAACAGCTCAGAGCCCCAGCCTTAAGAGCCAGAGAACTGCAATCCGCTCGAGATCAGCTGCAGGTGCGTGGGCCAAGGGCAGGAGCCCAATCAGAGCTCTGCCCAGGCAGACAGGTAGGAGAGACAGAGTGAGAGAAAAACAACAAACACTTGTGGCCACACTGGGCTGGCCGGGGAGGCACAGGGACCATGACACACATTGTGTCTTTTGTCCTGTCTTTCTCTCCTCACCCCAAGCCAGTAGCAAAAGATGGCTGCCTTCTCTCTGAGCCTGGTTCTGCTACAGGTTTCTGTTAAAAGGAAGTTTTTTCTTCCCACTGTCGCCAAGTGCTTGTTCGTAGTAGGTCATTTGATTGTTGGTGTTTTCTCTGTATTATTGTAAGGTCTTAAAATATAAAGCATCTTGAGGTGACTGTTGTGATTTGACACTATATAAATAAAACTGAATATGATTCTGAGTATGAATAGGGAGACCATCATTAGCTGAAAAACCAAAACTTATTCTACAGAGATACCAAAAAACTTAAGGTGTGACCAAATAGAAAGCCTGGTAAAATCTTAAAAAGAATGAATGGTCAGCTGAGCAACACTAAGGCCTGAAAGAGGAGGAACAGGATAGTATATAGTATAGGAAACATAACCTGACCTGAAGAACCAGCCCTAACTGAACATTTGTAATAAGAGTGAGCAACTGTCCAAAGGTAAATCACTCGTGCTGTCATAAAAAATACAAATGAATCACAAAGTACAGTGCATGTGTAGGAAACACCTTGGTGCTACTCTGATGAAGTCAGTGTTATTTAAGGTAAGGAGCACTGCTTTCCAAATGTTCGCAGTGAGTAGTAAGTTTCTTTATCTGCTTATCAGTCAAAACTACTCTGAAAAAGGCAAATGGCTGTGTACTCAAGGGCATGCCATTATAAGAACACTAGCAGCAAATTTAATTTTGACTGTGTTGTTCACACAAATTTGATCCTGGACCTATTTGAAAACTCTTTCCTGATTAATCTTTTACAAACAAGTGTTCAAACTCAAAACGATTCTGGCATTTACTGGAAATTTGCCACTTAAGTCTTCTCATTCACCTGATGTACAATTGTCAGTTTCCATTTTTAAAATGTCTAATGAGGTGTTGAGTAGAAGTCAATTATGTTCTTTATAAGTCATGAACAATAATTGTAACAATCTGACTGAGACTGGTTAAGAAATGCATTGCCAAAGTTACAGTTTTGGAGATTTAACTGCTGGATTTCAGTTCCCAGAAAAGTGCAGAGGATGCCTCCATCCAAGGTCTGTGTTACCTAAAAGAGTGAGAGGGGGACTTTGCAAACAGGATACTGACAAGAAATAAATAGCAGAGGATGAGGTGAAAGGGAGAGGCACAGAGGGAAAGGCTGCCCTATGCTATGATGGGAATTACAGAAAGAATAGAAAGTGTGTGTGTATGTGTGTGTGCGTGTGTGTGTGTAATAGGTAGCAGAACCTATTTTTAGTATCATACCTGATTACTAGACATACTGAGACTTTTGGAAGTCTCAGTGGAACTGACCCAACAGTGCTGGGACTCCACTATTTCACTCTGTGTATACAGTGTGTGTTTGCATGCACACATATTTCTGAAGCATATTTTTGGTTTTTGGTCTTGCGGCCATACATTTTAAGCCTCTGTACACATTTTTGAAAACACATGGGGTTTTAGGCATTAGCTATTTTTTTCTACCAGTTTTTTTTAACTTTTAGATTTGCTGATTTTCTTCATGCTGCCCAGTAAACACACATTGGCTTAATGTTCTCTAGAAAGTAACTAACCTAATATCCTTCTTGAAATACTGAAATATCCTTCTGGGAAATGACAAGGAAAAAGGAAAGATACACAGCAAACATGGTTGAAACAGCAGTGTTCTAGTCAAAACTTGTCCTATAAAACGAAAAATCGTGATCACATTATTGCAGCAAAGAAACCAATTGCATGACTCATAGTTTCTTTTAAACAGCTGATCTGGTTATGACAAACAGAATAATGGCACTGACTGAAGAGTGTCCCTTTGCTTGTGCTTACATTTTATCAAGACTTAGCACTCTGTATGTTTCGGGGTAGTGTAGTGTGCACTGTTACTTCAGACAGTGTTCTAAAATGCAGCAATACAAATTGTATAACATGCTAAAATTAAAAACTCCCGTCTGACACTCACACAGAGGTGCTTGGTAGTAAAATGAGAAGTCAAAACAGTCTATACTGTGACAGGATGGTGAGCACTGAAAGTGAAAGTTTGTTTGCATTTTAAACTGTTACATGAAAAATCAAAGGGGCGATATGTTTTTATCCTTACTGGGGATAAAAAAAGATAATTTAGGAGAGGCAGCGACATGTGCACCAGAGGGGGGGAAATACATCCCATCCTTCCCAGCAAATCGCACCATGATAGTATGTAATATTGACTGAAATAAGTAGGCTACCTTCAATTTGACACAGTACAGAAAAACCCAGAGCGATGCATGCATTTATGCACCTGGCACAGTAACAGTATCTTCATTAATACGGCGAAGCTCAGCATCTGACAGTAAACTGTGTTTTGTGTCTTACACATTGTACATTCAGCTATTACACATAAATTTCAGGTTTATATGGAGGAATAGTTTGTAATAAAGAAGCTCTTCTCTGGATAAATCCTGCACTGCGCCTGAGTCTCAGTCAATTTCTATCTGAAGACTTCACCCTTATATCACAATCAGAATACTTCATTATTCCCAGAGGAAATTATGTGGCCTATCTTAAATATATTGATTCGTCTTCACCAAATTCTCATTTATTTGAACTGCCACACTGTTTTATAGAGGCACCTGCACCAACCCTATATTATTTTCTATAGTACAATATTCTCCCTTATTTTTAAACTGGAATTTTATGCTGCTCTTGGTGAACAACTGCATCTTTGTTTTTTGTTTTTTTAATTTATAAATTTAGATCTAGCCAGGCTGAGAGACTTGCTGTCTGTTGATGGTGAGTCTACCCCTGTCTCTGACACAACACTATACCTCTGATGTTGTGCAACAGATTTGCGATTTATCTGAGTTATTTGTGATAATATTGTGAACAGATTGCATGTAAGTGCCAACTTGACCCCATTCAAGTCATACAGCCATGTTATCCGTGCTTTATCATCATTTTGACAAACCAAAGTTAGTTTGCGCAAGTGCTGTCAGACTTCCCTGTCCACATTTTCAAAGTGACCATTTCAGAGGCAAGGAAAATCCAAGTTCTTTGCACATGGTCTCCAACCACTGTTTTCCTTTGTGTAACTGTAGCCTTAGTTAGCTTAGTGTGAGAAGAAATGATCTATATAGCAGGAGGTCTTTGTGTTCATGCATATCCTATGTGTCTCACAACAAAGTTGTCTTTCTTTTTTTGTTTAATTGACAAAATATTCTTTAATATTCTGAAAGTCTTTTCTAAAATATTCTTCTTGTATGCGCATTTGCCTTTTCTAGAAAGTTCAAGAAGCATGTCCAATGACATTTAAGAAAGAAGACAAGCAGATTGGATCACAGCACAAGCAGATTATTATTTTTTTTTAGAATATGTTGCATCCGAAAGTAGTTGTCATGGAAAAAACAGTCAACCAATAGTAATTCAGAGTTCAAAGATTTGTTGTTGTATGTATTTCGGTCTGGACAAGATTAAAGTGAATTCAGGTGTAATTATTACTGGAGTTTTGTGCATGCACTATGAATGATCTGAATCAACGCTACCAATGCTAGTAATAATAAATGCAACTTTCCCCTTAGGGGGCTTGAGATCCTTGTTATTTGCCTCAAGTCTTTATTTTTTACAATCTGAGACATGCTTAACTGGTACGTATAAGGCACTAAAGGCACTGGAGCATACATTTTAGCTGCTAAAAAGCTACTGACAATATGACATATTCATATAAAAGGCAGCCATGTTATCCGACTGTTCATCTGTCCCTGCAGCTAAAGCACATGTGCGTGTTTGTATTATTGGTTAACACTGTGTTGTGTGTGTTGTTGCCTGTTGTATTCAATGTTTGGGCTTAGCAAGGCAGTGGGGAGGTGCAAATGTCACGCTCTCTGAAAAAGCTAAGCCAGTTGACTATGGAAAGTCTCAAGAGGACTGGGAGGAGGAACACAAACTGGAGGCCACTTCAGAATATAAAAATACTAAGTGAACGGTGGAAAAATGCACAAATCTCTACATACAGTGATTGCTTGGTCAGACTTCCTGCCTCTGTCGCTCTCATTCACACACACACACACACACACACACACACACACACACACACACACACACACACACACACTCAATCTATTGCCCATAATCACATTCCAGAGCATTCAGAATACTAAATTGAATTGTAATTGGCAGACAATGGGCGTGACATCACAATTCACTAGCTGGCTCATATAGAAGCAGCTCGTCAGAATTGAGCTATAAGAGGGTTATGCTTACTGATGAGCCCAGACGGTTAGAGACAGAGGAGAAAGGGAGGTGTGCTAACTCTGAAAATTAATTGCCCTTTGGGACCGGCGCTATTAATAATTATTGCATCTGACAGGAGCAGCAGCAGAATGTTTACTTTCTCATTGTATACACAGCCATACCTGAGTGATCTCCTGTGCAGTAATGGAGATTTTATTAGAAGAAGTGTTTGAATGATCAGAACAGTGCTGTCTCTTAGAAATTATATTTAAGTAATTTACAATAGCAAATATGTTTTGAAGGGAACATATTTTCTGGCAAGATGACATTTTCTATCACCCTATTGAGGAAATGACCTTAATATAAGAAGTTTGTGATATGTTCCTAATATGTTGATATAAGCCTTGCAGTGCAATAGCAAATAGTAGTGACTGGAGCTGTGGTTCTTAAACTGAGGGACACCAGAACCACTGCAAGTTGGAAGTAAAACCATAGACTGTATATAAAACATGAACCTAGATACAGAGACAACAGCATTTTTGAAGCCTCAAGGATAATGTTTGAGCCACCACCATGTTGCTGTTTTGAACCAAGAAGTTATGTTTGTAAGAGAAGATGGACTTCTAAGATATCAGCTAATACTAACATGTTTGGTAAACAAGCTGCGCTCAAAAGTTGCACAGATGGATAATACAGATACACATACTGTACCTGTTAATTAGTGCTAAGTAACAGTACAATCATATACAGAGATTTAGTTACAAAAGGTGAACCACTAATTTCTTAGACGGCCAGTACCACATTGACTGTGCAAGCTATTTCATTTGCCAAGTAGTTCCATTAAAAAAAGCTTTAAAAGGCATTAGATGCATAAACACAGTCAAGAGGTCCAGGTCAGTAACTTGAATTAGCCTCCCTGGGTGTTAGGAAGGGGGGAAATGTCCATAGAAAACAGGTCAATTTCTTGTACTAGGTTGTAAACATGCTATTTCTTGGCACATTTTAAACTGGGGCCCAACACGAGTGACAATTTTTGGTACTTCTGCTTCATGGCTTCATTTGTTAGTGTAGTGGCGAATTTCTGTCCCAAGCTTCGAAAAAATAATTCTTCCACTTCTTAATGTGAGCTGTTCAGATTTATTTCTGACTCGCACATACAAACAAAAGATGTCACGGTCAAAAAACTATTTGCTGCTACAGCGCACATTTCCATTGCCGTCCTGGCTCACTCTAACCTGCTACCACACATGCGCTGTAATGTTTTCTTACCCGACACAAATTAAACCCGCAGCATTTATTCTCTAACAACATATCATACGAAATTAAACATGTAACATAATAACTGAAACAGTATCAAAAATATTTCTCTATAGATTGGCTCTAACATTTCCAGCCCCCTAATTGGAGGGCGTGAAGACTGACAATTAGCAAACACTTACAAAAGAGCCAAATAACATTAACACTTCCTGTATCACACATGGTCATTCAAATTATCTTTCACAAAACCTGTAACCGATCAGAACATATACTGTATTTTCTCATTCCAAGTTACATGACATTCTCACAGATCAAGCATAGCTTGTCAATGGGTCTCTCTAAGGTGTTAGTCTTTGTCTTGATGATCACACGCGGCACCAGACCCTTAGCATCTGGAATGACACGAAGAACTCTCCCCAACATACACGAGCTTCTTGGCGCTGACTCGTCGACCACCATTACAATGTCCCCCACAGTTATGTTTCTTCTGACCTGAGTCCACTTTTGACGCTTTTGAAGCGTAGGCAAATACTCGCGCACCCACCTCTTCCAAAACAAGTCAGCAAGATATTGCACTTGCTTCCAACGGCGGCGGGAGTATGAGTCTTCCTTTCTGAAAAGTCCAGGAGGCAAACCCGGCTTTTTCTTCATTAGTAGCAAGTGGTTAGGCGTCAGTGGTTCCAGGTCTGTTGGATCATCTGTTACTGTAGTCAGCGGTCTGTCATTTAGTACTGACTCCACTTCACACATTAGTGTCAGTAAACCTTCATCATTGACCAACTGTTCCTTCAGTATAGACCTCAGGACCTTCCTCACGGTTCTGATCTGCCTTTCCCATATCCCTCCAAAGTGAGAACCAGCGGGTGGGTTAAATACCCACTGGATTCCCTTTTGCATGAGACAATCTAGAATCTTTGACTGATTCCACTCTTGAATGGCTTCGCGTAACTCCCGTTCAGCAGCAACTAGGTTGGTGCCATTATCTGAACGCATGACAGATACCTGACCTCTTCTGCACACAAAGCGTCTGATGGCGTTCAGACATGAATCAGTGTCCAAAGTGTGCGCAATTTCAATGTGCACTGCTCTTGTTGTAAGGCAGGTAAACAACACGCCATACCTTTTTACTGTGCTGCGGCCATGCTTCACATTAAACGGTCCAAAGTAATCCACCCCAACATTAAAAAAGGGGGGTTCATCAGGTAGAAGCCTATCCTCTGGCAAATCTGCCATCTTCTGTTCCAGTGGTTTGCCTCTAGTTTTCCTGCAGATTACGCACCTTGACAGAAACTTCCTCACTTCTGAGTTAGCGGATGGAATCCAATACTTCTGTCGCAGCCGTGAAAGCATATACAGTCTTCCACAGTGCCCAATCTTCTCATGTATATCCTGCAAGATCAGTGTGGTGATATGTGAGCCCTTTGGGATAATGACTGGGTGCTTCACATGTTCTGGCATTCCAGCAGCTGCGAGGCGACCACCAACTCTCAAAACTCCGTCCTGCATCACGGGATCAAGTTTCCTCAAGTGACTAGTCTTTGTCACACACTTGCCTTTCTTTAACATGGTGATCTCTTCTTGGAATTGTTGACTTTGACAGAACTTGATGATCTCCGTCTCAGCTTGCACCAGATCTTTCAGGGTAAGTGTTGTCTGCATTGATTCGTTGTCTTGTTCTTTCTGTTTAACGTACGTCTCTTACCTTTTTTTCACATCGTCGTAGCAGTAAGTCTTTGAGTTTGATCATCCATGCCACAGCTCTCTTCACTCGATGCCAGCTGGAATAGTGATTGATCAGCTTGTTCAACGTGTGAACATTCTCAGCTGCATTTGTGAGATGTACCATGGTTGCATGCCTCACTTCGCTGTCATCTTTATCAATCCTTTCCTTGTCAGGTCTTTCTGGCCACTGTCTTTCTGGGGTTTTCAGGAAAGCTGGGCCGTGGAACCAGCTTAGATTCTTCATGAGCTTAGATGGTGCAAGCCCTCTGGATGCACAATCAGCTGGATTGATTGCTGTACCAACGTACCTCCACTGCTGAGGATTTGTTAGCTCTCTAATGACCGCAACGCGATTGGCCACGAATGTCTTGAAGCGAAGATTTTCATTTTCAATATACTTCAACACAGTTGTGCTGTCAGTCCAGAATGTAGATTCAAGAAGATTCATCTGAAGCTCCGTTCTTAACATTTTGTCTGTCTTTGCAGCAACCATAGCTGCAGTCAACTCTATTCGTGGAATAGTGGTTTGCTTCAGGGGCGCCACACGGGATTTTCCCATCATTAACATACAGTGAACCCGTCCGTCATTGCTGGCCATCCTCAAGTATGATGCTGTTCCATATCCACTTTCGCTCCCATCAGAAAAATGGTGGAGCTGTGCTGTTGCGACAGGACCGAAGTCCAATGGTCTCACACACCTGGGTACGGTTACCTCTGACAGCTGGCACAGCTCTTGTAACCACTTGTTCCACTTATGACTGAGCTGTTCTGGGATCTCATCATCCCAAGCAAGACCCTCCCTGCATAACTGCTGCAAGATCATTTTTGCAGGGAGAGTTCCTGGGGAAAGGAATCCCAGTGGGTCATAGATGGAGCTGGTGACGGAAAGTATTCCACGTCTCGTCACAGGTCTTTCTTTGATGTTAATCCTGAACTTGAATGCGTCAGACTCAGGGCACCATAGAACTCCTAAAGCACGTTCCATAGGCAGCAGGTCATGGTTCAAGTTCAGGTCTCTGACATCTTTGGCTCTCTCATGCTCAGGGATGAATGAGAGCAAGGCACGACTGTTGCTTGTCCATTTCGTTAGGTGAAATCCTCCACCAGAACACAATTCAGTGAGGTCTGTGTATAACTGCATACCTTGAGTTTCCGTGGCAACAGACTTCAAGCAGTCGTCAACATAAAAATTTTCCAGAACTGTGCTTACAGCTTCAGGTGATGATTTGCTGCGGTTCTCCTCTGCTGTTCTTCGCAGTGCATAGTTGGCACAACTGGGAGAAGAAGTCGCACCGAAGATATGCACCATCATCCTGTACTCAGCAATGTCTCGATTGAGGTTCCCTGCTGGCCACCACAGAAAGCGCTGCAGGTCAGCATCGTCATCCGGGACACACACCTGATGGTACATTGCTTCGATATCTGCTGTAAAGGCGATAGACTCTTGCCTGAACCGTGTCAGCACTCCGATCAATGAGTTTGTTAAATCTGGCCCTTGTAGAAGTTCACTATTCAGTGAAACTCCTTGGTAGCTGGCAGCGCAGTCAAAGACCACCCTCAGCTTCTTTTTTTGTGGATGGTATACCCCATGGTGGGGAATATACCACTGTTTTCCATCCTTGCGGTTTAACTGTGTTGTTGGAACCTCAACGGCATATCCCTTGCTCAACATGTCACTCATGAAGGCAGTGTATTCTTCATGGAGAGCAGGATTCCTTTTCAGCTTGCGCTGAAGGCTCAGTGCACGCTGTAACACTGCACAAACTCCTTTATGCTACTTCCACAGGTAAGATGCATCTGACAAAACACTTTTTACTTAGCTGTTCGCCGTGTTGTTGTGTGTAGGCGACTTTTCTATGTCTCAGTCGGTGGCTCCACCGCGGAAAACATTCCTCCGTTACTCGCTAGTTTTTTGACTTTTATGTAGTGGCGAATTTCTGTCCCAAGCTTCGAAAAAATAATTCTTCCACTTCTTAATGTGAGCTGTTCAGATTTATTTCTGACTCGTACATACAAACAAAAGATGTCACGGTCAAAAAACTATTTGCTGCTACAGGGCTTTGGAATTGACGTCACGCCGCAATGCATTGTGGGAGCGCAGCTCCATTTTCGGGGTCTACGAATCAAAACAAACACACTGTTTTGGAACGACGACGACAAGAAACATGCTTAAAAACAGCTCAAAAGAAAACGGACGGTATAGAGACCGATTGCGTCCAGAGGCGAAGCAGCGGTACTTGAAAAAAAATAGAGTGCATCGCAAATCTGGACCCATATGAAATACGGCAGTGGAGTAAAGACCCAGACGACTTACCGCCACTGTCCTACCTCGATATCTTCACGTATCTTGTTTGTGGAGTAAGCGCTTACACAGCGAACCAGTTTCGTAATTACAAGTCACTGGAGACGCACATCCAATTTACAAATGGCTGGGTGCAAGATTTGGCAATTTTCAAGCCGCCAAATTCTGAGTACGTCGTCAAAGTAAGTCAGCTGGAGTGCATCGAGTGAAATAGCCATTTTCCACCCCCCACCATAATTAATGTTATACATTTATCATTGAACTGCTAAAATATCGTTATCATATTATATGCCCGTAATTGTAAAGTACATGCAAATTAACACATTGATAATCGGGCAAATTATTAACGCCAATTTGTGTCCTTCCTGTCTCATTTCATTTATTGTCTTTACATCAACCAATCAAGTCACTCCATTCGATGTTTGATCGCAATTTCTATAACTTCCGAGACCACCAACGATGATATTATTCAGCTATAAAGTGTGATGTGAACATATTTAGAACTTACGGGAATGAAAATGTCTTGAGCACACCAACTGATATCAGCTCGTCTCACGGCTGCTATCCAGGCTAGACGCCTTCGTTTGGTAATATCCGATACATGAGCTCCTTCATGTTGCTTCCAGGTTGGGAAAGCATAAAAAGACAATCCAAACTTATTCCCGTGCCGGTCGTAAGATTGAACATTGCAGCCGACCACACAGCAAGTACGAACCATGGCTATGCTTTCGCTCCTTACTTAGACCCCCAAAATGGCGGATCGGGCCAAAATCCTTTCCACGCCCACCCCCGTGACATCACGCTCCAAAGCCCTACAGTGCACATTTCCATTGCCGTCCTGGCTCACTCTAACCTGCTACCACACATGCGCTGTAATGTTTTCTTACCTGACACAAATTAAACCCGCAGCATTTATTCTCTAACAACATATCATACGAAATTAAACATGTAACATAATAACTGAAACAGTATCAAAAATATTTCTCTATAGATTGGCTCTAACAGTTAGTATTGGTGGTTACTGCTTGAATTAATTAATATCATTAATATTTGCTGATTTTACTCTGTTTTACTTAAAACAGCCATGCTAAAATTCATTTCAACAGTCCCTGTTAAAATTCATTGTGATTATTAATTTTCCATTGTTGGTTCCAAACTCTGCTGCAGTTTGTCACTTAATCTTAGTCATGAAGAAAATCATGAAGAAATTATTAACCACTCTCTTTTATTTGTTTCTATTTGTTCTCTATGCAGTGTTGTTGTGGTATTTTTAGTGTAATCTTACTATTTATTTTCCTATTGTATTTTTATCTGTGTGATCATCAATAATGTATAATCTCTAAGTAAGTGACTTTGGTTTGATGTTTTTAATAATGTCCTATTAATAAATCAGTTTGACTAGTGGCTCTGAGGTTACGGTGGTGTTTTGAGCTAAATGTTAATGTCAGAGAGGATGTGAATGTGTGCGCCAAGTCTCATAGCAATCCATTTTGTTGCTGTTGAGACATTTCAATCTCAACCATAAATGTCAGCCTCCCAGTGGTAAGGCAGGGGTTCATCAAAGTCTGTCTGGGAACCAAAATGATCCATTCTAGAGTTCAATCTGTCATAGAACAGAATAACGAGTTGATCTTAATGCTGTGAAAAAACACAAATTGTCACAGGCTGGGTCTTTGACCCAGCGCTCTGAGGTCATTTTTGTATTTTTCTCATTTTGATATGTGATTAGTTTTTGTGTCATTTCCTATCTAGCTTTAGTTTGGGCAGTTATTGTTTATTGTTCCCTTGGTTTTCTATGTTTGAGTTCTTGCATTATTCATCACGTATTAGGTATGTTAAGTTTGTGTTGTCATGTCTAGTTTTAGTGTTTCCTGTTTTATTCTGACAGTGTCATGTGTTCTTTGGTCATTGTATTTAGTTTCACTCCTTCTGGTCCTGTCATTAGATTCATGTCAGTCAGCTGTTTCCTCATGTGTCTCCACTTCCCCTGATCACCTCATGTGTGTATTTAAGCCTTCTGTTTTCTGCATGTCATGGTTCGGGTCGTCTGTTTATCTCACCAGAGTTACAGTTATAGTATTTGTCTTCGCCTGTTTTCCTCACCTCAGTCATAGTTATAGTTTTTGTCTGTTATTCTACGTTAGTCTTAGTCATAGTCTTTGCCTGTTTATTTCCACCACAGTCATAGTTATAGTTTTTGGTCTTAGTACCTCATAGTATTTTGTTTCTTAGTTTTTTTTGTCAGTTTGCTCCACAGTGCTTCTTAGGATTTGTTTCTTAGTGTTTTTATTTCGTTTGCTTAGGTTTTCCTGGTTTACCCCTACCGTCGTCTCAATAAAGGATCACTTTTCTGTTCTTACAATCTTACAACTCCTCGTCTTCATCTGCTTTTGGGTCCTGTTTCCATACACATCGGCGCACCCCGCCGTGACACAAATAAGATTTTTTTTAAATAAAGCAAATGAATCCCGATAAACTCCGACATTTCAATACCCAACTAAATGGCATTGAAAAGAATGTTGACAGCCTGGCTTAAAAATCTGTTTTGAAACGTATGTACTGTTTTCTACTTCAAAACATCTGTACGATGAATTAGTTTCCACCCACCGGTCACTTCATTAGGCACACCTATTAATCTATTTGCTAAAGCAAATGGCTAATCAGCCAATCACATGTCAGTAAATCAATGTATTTATACATATACAAAGTCAGGATGACCAGCTGAAGTTCAGACCAAGCATCAGAACGAGGAAGAAAGTTAATTTAAGAGACTTTGAATGTAGCATATTTGTAAGTGTCACACAGGCTGGTTTGAATATTTTTCTGCTCATCCATCTGGTCTTAAAAAAAAACAGAAAATATCGGGCAGTTCTCTGGGTGAAAATGCCATGTTGGTGTCAGAGGTCAGAGGAGAATGGTCAGACTGCTTCAAGCTGATAAAAGGAACCAGTAACTCAAATAACCACTCAATATAGGCAAGATATGTAGGAGGGTATCTCCGAACATACAACATGTCGAACCTTTAAGCAGATGGACAACATCTTTCTGATACAATATTTGGATGGCAGGGTGGGATTCTGCCCCCCAAAACACAAAACAAAACAAAATCTTGAGTGCATAAATCTATCTCACCTTGTATCAAAGATTCAAGCAGGTAGTGGTGTCAGGCTGATATTATTTGCACACTTTTATTTGGCCCCTCAGTATTAGCATTATTTAAGTACCATAGGTCCCTCTTCTGTTGAACCAGCTCCCAGATTGGATTGGGGAGACAGACCCCCTCTCTACTTTTAAGATAAGGCTCAAAACTATTTCTTCTTTACTCACATTTTTTCAGTAATTATCTGTTGATAAGCCACTCTGCATTTAATCAGTAATTATAAATCTCGGAATTCTCCACCATGTTTTTCTTCCCTCCCTGAGCCTGGTTCCCTTTCAGGTTTCCTGTTAAAACCAAGTTTTTCCTTCCCACTGTCGCCAAGTACTTGTTTAAAGGGGGCCACTTGACTATTGGGGTTTTCTCTGTATTGTTGTAGGGTCTCTACTGTAAAATATAAAGAACCTTCATGCTGTTGCTGTTGTGATTTGGCGCTAGATAATTAACATTGAACTGAACCAAACTGAACCAAAGTGAGTGGTGAGCATATCTAGATCTTGGCAAGCAGGGATGGGAATCAAGAACCGGTTGTGATTCTTGTAGAGAATCAGTTCCCAGTAGTCCAGTTCCTCAGAATTGTTAGTCTGCTTGTTTATCGAACCCGCTGATTGGTTCCTGTTCCACTTGTGCTACAATTTGCTGATTTTAGTTTATGGGTCAGAGGAAAACAATAGCAGCACACTGTACAGTGTGGATATAAACAGCTGTATTATGCTGCTAACAGAACTTTGGCTGCATAGACAGCATGCTAATACTAAGCTAGTCAAGAACCCAGAGTGAATGCTGACCCATTCCCTTCCCGTCATCCAAAGATGTGCAGAGCCCTGGTTGGAGACAATGGATGGAAGGGAGGAATAGAGAAAAAAGTATGTCAAAAATAAAAGAGAGTTAAATGTCAAGAGAAATAGAATATCTGTCAAGAATCTGACTGGAGTTCAGGGATTGTTGTGCTGACAGGCTTGTGAAGATTTTGCCACCTTTTCAAATGCCAGTAAAATGACAACAGCCCCCCCCCCCAAATGCGCGCACACACACACACACACATGCAGACAGCCCATTTTTTCAAATTGCCAAAAAAGAACATCTTTGATAATCATAATAATAATAACAACAAGACTGTTTTGAGTAACACTGCTGCTATTTGTTCCACTATGTTTTCAAAGTGCCCCAACATGTCTAAAGCCTTGATCGCCAAGATTGAACAACTAACAATAAAAACAATTAGATGGCTCAAAAATTAACACAGTATTCAATCCACTTACTTGGGGACAGGCTTCTTTTTGTAGTTGACACACATGCATGGTTTCCCTGGATCAAAATAGAGGTAAGTGTTCAAAGCTTTTTTCCCTTTATCCAGCATTAATGATATCCTTAGCCTTGGGTGTATAACGTGATGACTGTAGTAAGCTAATTTGCTGTAAAAAAAAAAAAAAGAAAAAGAAAGAAAAGACAAGAAAAAGAAAAAGAAAAAGAAAAAAAGATAGCTTCTTCTTACCATAACCATTCCAGCTTTGCTCATTTTTGTGTTTATTGAACCTATTTTGTCTTTACACAGAAAATCTGTCAACAAAACATGTGGACAAATTCAAATCCAACAGGTTCACTGCGTGTACTTACAGTTGCTAAACTGTGGTTAAAAAATTAAGGGAGGAGTTTAGGACAGAGTTAATTGGAATGCCCTGTATATTTTGTTTATTTTACTAACAACCACTGTGCTGAAAACTGATAATCCTTTAATGAGGTTAGTCTGGCTGCATAAAAGAGCTGTCTATAAATCAGTTACAATAGAAAAAAAGATAGTGTATGAACCCTCAACTCTTATACACATTCTAGGACCACTGTAAAGACTGAGTCTGAGGAACACAAGTGTTTGAGGGGGGAAAAAAAGAGTTTTGGTATGAACAACATGATCTTTTCTAAGTAGCCGCTTCTGTATGAATTATCAGAACCTGTGAGTGTGATTAGGCTGTATTTGAAACAGAGAGAGGTTTTTAATTAGTTTTGTATGGAATCATTAGGAGCGTGTTCTCTGCTCGCCCTGATTCACTGAGTGGGAACCGTATGCTTGGTTTCTTCCCTTGAGTAAACGCTGGTCTCAGTGCGGCTCTGTCTGTCTCTCCTGCACTCCTGCACTGCTCCTCATTTTTCTCTGCACGATTTGGCGCTAATTAAGACAGTTTACCGCCGAGAAAGAAGGAGGGGGCATTAACTCGACTCGCTATTAGATGCAAGAGGTGTAAAGTAGGGGAACAAAAACAAACATATTAAAAACACAAATATTTATTGCAGTTTCTTTTTTTTTTCTTTTCTTTTTTTTCCTTTTCTGCCTGTCCCGTTTGGGTCTTTAGCCATCAGAATTGTTGTCTGAAGGCCAAGAAAGATTACCAAGTGGATCATCATGGCCTTGCCGTATTGGTCCATTTGATTGACCTTTATTATAATTATGTATTTATTTGATTTGATTTTTAGTTGTTACAGATGGGACAGACATTACTGGGGGATAGGACAGGGAGAAAGAAAGAGAGGGAGAGAAAGAAAAATAGAGGGGAGAAGAGATGGTGAGAAAGGGGAAAAGAAAAAAAAAAAGAAAAACAAACAAAACACCTGGATCACCTGTATGGAGATAAAAATAATAATAAAAAAAACAGAAGAGAAAACAAACAAAGAAAAGCAACATAACAAATACAACACCATCACAATAAACTAGCTAACAGTAGATACTAAATATTACATGTTATTATGCAGCATGCAAGATCGACAGCGTACAATGTGCTTTGAGGTAGCAGCCACGAAAGGTGTAGTTTGTGTCTGTGAACACCCGTGTGTACACCTGTGTGCACACCAGTGTGGATCATCATGCTTGCATTCAAAAGGTTTCTCCATGTAACGATCTGCTCTGCCGGCAGCCAGCTATGCCAGAGAGGACCGAGCCTCAGGTGCCAAGCCCGGCCAATTGGCCACCAGGAGTGAGTCGGTACATACATGAGCGCCCAGCCCCAGACACCAAGAACCACCAACACACCAACGTCTGAGGGCATCAGCACAGGGAGTGTGGTGAGGGGAGATAGGCCTCCATACCTCGGAGACCCTGAGATGTTCCCAGAGAGGTGGAGTCTAAGACCCAACCTGACATATAGACACAGGCGAACAGGTGCACGCAGACACAAATGTGCATTCCCACCCCCATATACACAAACAAATACTCGGCACTCACCGGACGTGGAGACAGACACAAATATACAGTTTCTATTGCTGACAGACAGAATAAAATTGTCACGGTACTGGGTCGGTGACCCAGTGTTTTTGGTTTTTGTACTTTTACTTTTGATACTTTTATGTATTATGACTGTTTGTGTTTTGGTTTCCCAGTGTTTAGTCTGTGCTCCCTCTGTTTGATGTCATCCCTGCCTGTGTATCCCCTCTAGTGTAGTCAGGTCTCTGTGTTAAGCCCGCGTCTCTGAGTCTGTGTCCTTGTGTGTGTGTGTGTGTCTTTCCTGTTTTACTTTGAAGGTCCGTGTCTGATCTCAGTGTGTTCAGTTTACGTTCCCCCTGTCCCGTAATGTCTGATTTCTCACAGCTGTGCCCTCCTTCTGTGTCTCATTCCCTCGTTATCCTTCTGTGTATTTAAGCCTTGTGTCTGCCTGTCTTCCTCGTCGTGTTTTCTGCTTTACTCTGTCTAACCTGGTATTCATTCTTTAGTTTTCCCCAGTTTAGGTTTGTTAACTCCCCGCTCTGCTCTTCCTGTTTTTGCCACTTTGTCACTTCTGTAAATAAACACTCACTCGCACCCCAGCCAGTACCTGCATTTTGGATCCTTTTCTCAATACACCACACGAATGCTGCCCCAGCCGTGACAAAAATGTATGATAAGTATTGGTTAAATACACAGTGCTTTATATAAAGGTGTTTAAAAAGCTATACAGTGATGTGCAAAGGACAGCTTTGAACCACATTTAGCAACAAAAACTTGACGGTTGGTTGCATTGTTGTGGAGAAATTTTGTCTATGGGACATCTCTTTAGTTCATTGAGGTTTGTAGGTAAGCGCAAACATCTGGGTGGGTATTCTAATATCACCTCGGCTTGCTGCCTGTATGTTGGGATTCTTCCCAGTGGATGAGAGGGTTTGTTCCCTGCGCCCTTAGGGTCGGGGAATGGGTCCTGACCAGAGATGGGCAGTAATGCGTTGCTGTAATCTGATTACTTTTTCAAGTAACGAGTAAAGTAAGGGATTACGATTGCAAAAACGGTAATTAGATTACCGTTACTTTCCCGTAGGAACGCTGCGTTACTGCGTTACTAAAACCGTGATTTTTTTCCGAGAATGTCTCATGACAGTGACGTAAGCGAGTGTGACGTTCGTGACAACAGCTGTGTGCAGATCAACAACGGATCATATATCGAGTGCGGGAGAGAGTATGAGTGTGCAGCGTTTAAAGCTTGGAAGTACTGACCTTCCTTTGAGTTTGATTCCATAAAAAGTGACAAAAACATTAGCGTCTGTTGTGCGTGGGAAGAAAACTTCTTTTTACACTGAAAAAAACCCTAAACAAGCACCGAGTGCACAACGACGTAATGGGAAATTCACAGAGAAACTCGAGGATTCTTCAACTGACCGCTGCAGCACACCCGCACCAGGGCAAACCTCCGCCTACTCCACTCCTGCTTTACAGGTGAAAATAGAGCAACAGAACCACTAGTCTTTGATTTTATTTATTTTCTGCTGTGTTTTACTTGCATCTATTTGAAAGAGTGAGTGTAAACACAAAAAATATTGTATTTTATGTGCTGGAATGTGCAGAAAATAGGTTTAAATGTTAAACTAATTTCTTCAAGTCAGAGAATGGTGCATATAATTTAATTTTTGTTAAAATATTAAAACTGATAAAACAAGTTTAAAAAAAAAAGAGACTTTTCCATGTGATTACATTTTGTATGATGGATTATGCAGAAAAAGTAGAATTGGACTGACAGATCTAGTAATTAGTTACTGATTACTTTTTTCAAGTAACTAGACCAACACTGGTCCTGACTGTCATCTGCACTTATGCGCCGAGTGGCAGTTCAGAGTACCCAGCCTTCTTAGAGTCCCTGGGCGGGGTGCTGGAAGGTGCTCCACCTGGAGACTCTGTTGTCCTACTGGGAGACTTCAATGCTCACGTGGGTTACGACAGCGAGACCTGGAGGGGCGTGATTGGGAGGAACGGCCTCCCTGATTTGAACCCAAGCGGTGTTTTGTTATTGGACTTCTGTGCAAATCAAAGTTTGGCCATAATGAACACCTTGTTTGAACATAAGAGTGTCCATAAGTGCACGTGGCACCAGGATGCTCTAGGCCGCAGGTCGATGATCGATTTTGTAATCGTATCACCAGACCTGCGACCATATGTTCTGGACACTTGGCAGGGGAGGATGCTGGACAGATCCGGTGCACCTAAATGCATAGTGAGTGGTGTGCTGGGAACGCCTAGCAGAGGCCCCAGTCCGTGAGCTCTTCAACGCACACCTCCGGCAGAGCTTCAACAGCATTCCGAGGGAGACTGGGGACATTGAGTCCGAATGGACCATGTTCAGCATCTCCATTGCCGAAGCTGCTGCACTGAGCTGCAGCCGCAAGGTGGTTGGTGCCTGTCGTGGTGTAATCCCCGAACCAAATGGTGGACACCAGAGGTGAAGGGAGCCACCAGGATGAAGAAGGAGTCCTTTCAGGCTTGGTTAGCCTGTGGGACTTCAGAGGCAGCTGACAGGTACCGACAGGCCAAGCGGAATGCACCTCGGGCAGTGGCTGAAGCAAAAACTCGGGTGTGGGAGGATTTCGTAGAGGCCATGGAAAAAGACTTTCGGACTGCCTCGAAGAGATTCTGGCAAACCGTCAGGCGTCTCAGGAGGGGAAAGCGGTGCTCTACCTGCACTGTGTATAGAGCTGGCGGAGTGCTTCTGACTTCGACTGAGAAAATTGTCGGGCGGTGGAAGGAATACTTCGAGGACCTCCTTAATCCCACTGACACGTCTTCCAAGGAGGAAGCAGAGTCTGGGGATGAGGGGGATGAGCCGCCAATTTCTGGGGGCGAGGTCACTAACCAACTCCAGACGGATTGGTGCAGCGGCTGCAGTGATGCAGACGCCGGTCCGTCGTCGTGAAGAGAGAGCTGAGTGTAAAAGCAAAGCTCTCAGTTTACCGCTTGATCTACATCCCTACCCTCACCTATGGCCACGAACTGTGGGTAGTGACCGAAAGAACGAGATCGCGGATACAAGCGGTGGAAATGAGCTTCCTCCGAAGGGTGGCTGGCCTCTCCCTTAGAGATAGGGTGAGAAGTTCAGCCATCCGGGAGGGGCTCAGAGTAGAGCCACTGCTCCTCCACATCGAAAGGAGCCAGCTGAGGTGTTCTGGGCGTGTCCCAGGACACGCTGGGGAGATGCTGGCCTCGGAAGGCCTTGGTGTTCCCCCAGATAAGCTAGAGGAGGTGGCTGGGGAGAAGGAGGTCTGGGCTTCTCTGCTTAGGCTGCTGCCCCCGCGACCCGGCCCCGGATAAAGCGGAAGAAGGTGGATGGATGGAGAACAATAGAAAAAAAGTGGGGCTTATCTTCTGGAGTTATTATTGTTATTAGGGCTGCCACAAACAAACCAAGCAGATATTTAAAATTTACACAGCTACATTCTCGCCTGAAAATATGTTAAACGTTTATTTTGTGACCCAGAAAGAATAATAACAGTAATATTAAAACTAACTAGCTGCAGCCATTGTTGGAAACTGAGCAGGGCCGCGCTATGAATTCTGGGATAGGTTGGGCCATGAAGTATACACCCGACCCATCCTTCAAATCTGGGGAAATGAAGGGCGCATTTGTCGCCCGCATTTGTCGGAGTCTTTGAATTTGGACAGTCTTCGTCGTGTCGCTGTAACATAATCGGCCTACAAATGCGGGCACAGGAGGATGCGGGTCCTGAATTTGGACACAGCTACGATATCTGACATAGCTTCTTCTTCTTCGAGGTTTAACGGCAGCTGGCATTCTTCTACATGCAGTGCTGCCATCTTCCGTTTCAATCCGTTATTACACCCTTAAATCCTACTACTTATTCCTGTGTCTTTTGGGATCTTACAAAGCTTTAAATGACGCATCGAGTATTAAATTAGTCGTCGACAATTTTAATAGTCGACGTAATTGTGACTAGTCGACTAATCGTAGCAGCCCTATTTGTTATTGTTCTTAGTGCTATGTGCTAAGCACTGAAGTATATTCATTAGATGAGCACAAGTTTGTATTTTTCTTTAATGTATATGTATATCTTTTACAGTGTTCTAGACGCTTCTTCTCTGTGACACATACACTACTTAACATAGTTTAAATTCATAATTAAAAGGCAGCATCACCCAGTTTACAGTACAATTTACTAGATGCTTTACAGTATCTGAACATCTTGGTTTGACACTGCATGTGATAAAATCAAGTTACTGTATGTATTCATGTGTGTACTGTGTAAAATACCTTTCTGTGAACCTTCAACATCTCACGCCACCATTTCCAGCATAATTTACATGACTTCACACATGAAACAAGCAGCAGCAGAGACTCTTTTTTTTTTTTATTATCAGCAACCACCTCAACTACCTGCTTCTTTAAAACACACATACATTTTTGGTGTGATTTACATATGGTTCTTTTGTCTGTTTTAGTTTTTGTTGTCCTAAATCCTTAAATAAGAAATCAGAATGCAGAATTAGTTGAATGCTACTGTTTTATGGGTCGTCAATACTATATCTGTGAACGTGTGGGCTTTTTATGTCTAGAAATGGGTTTGAATAATTATTTTAGTTCATTAGCTCTATTACCTCCTATTCATTGAGGATCTTGCGAGCACCCTCTGTTTAGGCTCTGATTTAAATTGCAGCAAATTTCAGTGCAATGGGATTAATAGGAACAGGGATGGTTCTCTGTAGATTGGCTCTGGAATACCTGCTTTCTTTAGGGCTGAAGGTCACCAAGGCAATCAACTGGTCACCCGCCTTGCTGCACGAGCTCATTCGCAAACACAAATGCAGCAGCAGCCTGCTGAGTGACAGCCTAATTACCCGGTGTAAGAGAACCAAACCCCTCTGCTGCGCTGCAGTTAACCAGATCAGAAGGTTACTTGTCTTTCTCCCCTCCCCACTTGCCCATTTATGCATATTTTTTGCAGCGACTTGAGTGTATATATGTGTTTGTCTGTGTGTGTCTGCATGTGGTGCTGAGAGAGGCTGTTCTAAAGATGGTGGCTGATAGTGATATTCACATACATGAATGGGTCAAGGGAATGACTCAGGGTCTGGCTCTACAGATAAAGAAGGAGAAGGGAAAAAAAAGGGATTGGTTCTGGTCACCAAGGGACTAAAGCTGGTGTGTTCAGGTCAACTTAAATTACTTGTGTGTGACAGAGAAAATGCTTTCTTTAATTCAGAGAGCTCAGTTCAGAGTGACTCATTCTGTACAGCAAGGTTAAATGTTTGAGTTGACATCCATCTCAGGTTATCCTCACAGAGTTTTGCCGTGATGACATACGGTGGTGTTGAAGATGGAGCTGGTGTTACTAGAAGCTAGTGTGGAGTGAAAATTTAAAGTGGGGATCAGGTGTTTGAACAGCTGCGGTGAAGAGGTCCTGAGCTCTTCAGAAGGAGATAAAAACAGAAAGAATGCGTCAGCTGCTCCTTTATATTGACCTCCAGACATCACATTTCAAAGGCAGATTGAAAAAAGGCCTCTTCTGTTAATTCCTTATGTGTTGATTTAGATTTAAGCAACCACATGTTATCAGCAGCCCACTTAACTGAATGTATTTTGATCCCACAGTCTTGACTAAAATAGAAAAAGATCCCCCATATGTTTGTTTTCCAAAATATGTAATAAAAACTACATGATCTGATAATACTTTTTTATGTCCAGGAGTTCTCATAGTTGCTACTTCTGATAATATTAAACATTATATGTATAGCACTTACAAAACGAATGTTATGAAAGATTTACTATAACATAATACACACAATAAAACAATAAAAAAAACATGTTTGTAGGGGGGAAAAAGCCCCAAATTAACAGCTTCAACCTAGAAGGAGAAATTATAAATGATAATGGATGCTCAATGCCAGCTGCCATTAAACCCAGAAGAAGTAGAAGCAGTGTCCCAGAATTCATAGTGTGGCCCATCGCGGACCTGCTCAGTTTCCAACAATGGCGGCAGCTAGTAAGTTTTAATATTACTGTTATTATTCTTTCTGGGTCACAAAATAAACGTTTAACATATTTTCAGGTGAGAATGTAGCTGTGTAAACTTCAAATATCTGCTTGGTTTATCAAGACACCACATACAGTGGCTTGCAAAAGTATTCGGGCCCCCTTGAACTTTTCCACATTTTGTCACATTACAGCCACAAACATGAATCAATGTTACTGGAATTCCACGTGAAAGACAAATACAAAGTGGTGTACACGTGAGAAGTGGAACGAAAATCATACATCATTCCAAACATTTTTTACATTTCTTTGCAAAATAGCTCCACCTCAGTCAGATTAGATGGACAGCATTTGTGAACAGCAATTGTCAGATCTTGCCACAGATTCTCGATTGGATTTAGACACCAGACAGGTCAGGGATAAAGCTATTGAGAAATTTAAAGCAGGCTTAGGCTACAAAAAGATTTCCCAAGCCTTGAACATCCCACGGAGCACTGTTCAAGCTATCATTCAGAAATGGAAGGAGTATGGCACAACTGTAAACCAACCAAGACAAGGCCGTCCACCTAAACTCACAGGCCGAACAAGGAGAGCGCTGATCCAAAATGCAGCCAATGCGGCCCATGTTGACTCTGGACGAGCTGCAGAGATCTACAGCTCAGGTGGGGGAATCTGTCCATAGAACAACTATTAGTTGTGCACTGCACAAAGTTGGCAGAACAGAAAACCATAAGAAGTCCCGTTTGCAGTTTGCCACAAGCCATGTGGGGGACACAGCAAACATGTGGAAGAAGGTGCTCTGGTCAGATGAGACCAAAATGGAACTTTGTGGATAAAATGCAAAACGCTATGTGTGGCGGAAAACTAACACTGCACATCACTCTGAACACACCATCTCCACTGTCAAATATGGTGGTGGCAGCTCTGGGGGTGCTTCTCTTCAGCAGGGACAGGGAAGCTGGTCAGAGTTGATGGGAAGATGGATGGAGCCAAATACAGGGCAATCTTGGAAGAAAATCTCTTGGAGTCTGCAAAAGACTTGAGACTGGGGCGGAGGTTCACCTTCCAGCGGGACAACGACCCTAAACATAAAGCCAGGGCAACAATGCAATGGTTTAAAACAAAACATATCCATGTGTTAGAATGGCCCAGTCAAAGTCCAGATCTAAATCCAATCGAGAATCTGTGGCAAGATCTGAAAACTGCTGTTCACAAACGCTTTCCATCTAATCTGACTGAGCTGGAGCTGTTTTGCAAAGAAGAATGGGCAAGGATTTCAGTCTCTACATGTGCAAAGCTGGTAGAGACAAACCCTAAAAGACTGGCAGCTGTAATTGCAGCAAAAGGTGGTTCTACAAAGTATTGACTCAGGGGGCTGAATAATTACACACACCCCACTTTTCAGTTATTTATTTGTAAAAAATGTTTGGAATCATGTATGATTTTCGTTCCACTTCTCACGTGTACACCACTTTGTATTTGTCTTTCACGTGGAATTCCAATAAAATTGATTCATGTTTGTGGCTGTAATGTGACAAAATGTGGGAAAGTTCAAGGGGGCCGAATACTTTTGCAAGCCACTGTATTTTCAAAAGTGCTCCCACATTTTCGGAGACGTCTGTTACCCACCAGCTCGATAGCTAGCTCAAGGCTCACTAGAGTCGGTGAGAACACCGGACTCCCGGAAAATCATTTTCAAACCCACCCCCGTCTTTTGCTACTCAGGTTAAACATGATATATAAGTCACTTAGATAACTTAAAAATGTTATTGTTTGGCTTTTTTCAGTATTTTATTCGTTCCTGAGTAAATCGGTTTGGCTGAGATTAAAGTTATAGTTTTTACACAGCTGAATACACGTCAAGCAGACAGCTGATTATCAGAAGTGTGAGATGCTCGAGAATATACTCCGGTGTCCTGTTATATTTTAGATAGCAAGGAGCAGACGGCTGAGTTTATTAAACTCCACCGAAACAATCTGCAAATTTCATTCAAGTTTAATAAACTATCATCTTGTCTTTATTTTTAGTTAGCACATACCTTAAACACTCAAAGCTGTAAGCTAATGATAGTTATATAAGTCTCGGTCGTTGTGTCCTTGGGCAAGACACTTCACCTACCGCCTACTGGTGATGGCCAGAGGGGCCGATGGAGCGATATGGCAGCCTCGCTTCTGTCAGTCTGCCCCAGGGCAGCTGTGGCTACAACTGTAGCTTGCCTCCACCAGTGTGTGAATGTGAGAGTGAATGAATAGTGGAATTGTAAAGCGCTTTGGGTGCCTAGAAAAGTGCTTTATAAATGGAATCCATTATTATTATTATTATTATAAGTGTCACGGTCCTGGGTCGGGTCGACCCAGCATTTTGAGTTTCTTATGTTTTGGTTTATTTTTGCATTATGGATTGGTTATTCTCTGGTGATACTGTTTTGATTACAATTATATTCTGATTCTTTAGTTATCTGATGATGATGATGATGTTGATGACGATGATGATTATGTCTGGTTTAGGTTTTGTTATCTTGCCCTTATGTTTGGTTTAGGTTGCCTGTGCTTGGTCTTCTCTGCCCGTATGTCCCTCTGTTTGTCCATGACGTCATTATGCCTGTTTACAAGTCTGTCTCTGTCTGGCGTGTGCTTCCTGTCTTATTTTGTAGGTCTGTGTCCTTTGTCAGTCCGTTCAGCTTTGTGCTCTCCCTGTCTCGTCAGTGTAATCAACGTCAGCCGTGTCTCCCAGCTGTTTCCTCTTTGCTCCGTTCACCTCTTGTATTTAGTGTCTGTGTCTTCCCCTACTCGGTGTCGCATCGTTAACGTCTGTTCACCCTCACTTGCTGCGTGTTTAGGATTTCCAGTCCTCCTGCATCTCTGTTTAGAGTTTTGTTTGCTTTTGTGAGTTTTATTTTATCTTGATGTTCTGCTCCAGCAATAAAGCTGCATTTTCTGTCTAAACCTCGTGTCCTGAGAATCCTGCATTTTGGGTCCACCACTCCTGCCTGCCTGCCACACAGCCGACCATGACAATAAGAGCATTTGCATGCTGGTGCAATAAGCTGTAGGTTGTACGTCCAATGGATGCATGATCTGATTAGTCAACTAATCGCAAAAATAAAAAATCGGTGACTAGTCGACTATCAAAATGATCGTTTGTGGCAGCCCTAGTGCCAAATGACAAGATCAATCACCTCAAGGCACTTTATATTGTAAGGTAGACCCTACTATAATACATACAGAGAAAAACCCAACAGTCATATGACCCCTTATGAGCAAGCACCTTGGCGACAGTGGGAAGGAAAAACACTCTTTTAACAGGAAGAAACCTCTGGCAGAACCAGGCTTAGGAAGGGGCGACCATCTGCCGTGACTGGTTGGGGAGAAGGAAGACAGGATAAAAGACGAAGGCTGTATCCCAATTCAGGGTCTGCAGCCTCAAAGGCCGCATTTTAAGGCCGATTACATCACAGCGACGTGACGAAGGCTGTCCCAATTCAAAGGCTGCTCGAAATGCGGCCCTCAAATGCGTCCTTCATTTCCCTGAATTTCAAGTATGTGGCGGTGTAGACTTCGTGGTCCAACATACCCCAGAATGCATAGCGCGGCGGTGGGTGTGGATAATTTTGCCGAAAAAAAAAAAAAAAAAGCGGAAGCGGAGCGGCCAAAGAGTAAACTTGTAAAAGTAAGTACTGAATATTATGTCACTTATTTATGTGCAAATGTTTAATAACGAAGAATATTAAAACATTACTGTTGGCCACATGTCGGGAAAGTCATGTGACATTAGCGATGTTTGTACTAACTTGGTTTTACAGCCTTTATTTTAAAATATACGCTGTTCAATAGTTGACCTTAATCTTACAGAGAATATGATGATTTCATGGATATTTAAAGTATGTACTGAGAGAAATTTAGTAATGCCAACATATTAAAAGAACAATATCTGTCTCTTATATATAATACATTTATATATGCAGTGTAAAAGGAACCTGTCTTTGAGTGAAGATTTAAGGTGACAGGAAATATAAATAAACGCAGCTTGAATCTTTACTGAAGCTCAGTATTTGAAACAGAGTTCATTCACTGCTGTAATAACTAATAATGATTGAAATAATAACTTTAATATTGGCCATATTATATTTACATTACCAAAGTGAGATGACTTTAGTCTCATGAACAACATCAGCTAATTGTTATTTACTAGCTAATCTTAAAATGACTGTTCAGCACAGAAATGAGGCCCAATAATCATGATTTCACAGTCCCGTGGTCTCAGCCTCAGATACTTATCAAATCAAAGCTCATGTAGAAACAAACAAACAAATGAACAAAAGATTTTCTCCTTCATTTCTGTCAAGCAAAGCTGTATGAAACATTTCCAGCTGTTAGTATCATGGTTGCTTGGCAACCTGGGCAGCACAACGGAGGCTAGACTGTCCCATTTCATAAGCTTCGCACTTCCGGCCTTAGCGGTCTTTGAGTATGCGGCCCGTGTGGACCGTTAAGGCTGCGTACTTTAAGGCTGCAGAACCTGAATTGGGATACAGCCAAAGATAGCCACCTCCATATCAGTGTGTGGGACTGTAGCCTATAGGTTTATATTGATAAATGGTAATTATGAGGCAGTGTGTTTCAAGTCATTTTACAGAGAAATGCATAAGTAACATGAAAAGTACCGTAACAAATTATTTTCTCCTGGGAGTAACTGAGTAAAGTACTGTATTATTTTAAAGAAATGTGTCCTGTGTAATATGTTGTGTTGGTCTGTCTTCATGAAATCTATGCATTTATAGCTGTGGTATCATATGCCCTGATATGTCTTAAACGGTTAGGATTTTTGAAACTGACAATATTTTTGTTTTAACAGCATGTTTTAGTGGGAGCAGACATTTATAGTATAAACAAGTTGAAATATAGTTTCTTTAAGTCTGGATCAGATTTGTTGCTGGCTCATAGTTTCTATTGGGCCACTGTCATTTGGTTGACTTGGAACACCAGATAATAACTTACTGTTTTAGAGAATACAATCTGACCCTCATCAAGTTGATCAGGTCTTTTCTCCTGTAACTAACACACTCAGTATGAAAACTAACTCTTTATGGTCTAATAATGTTGCTTAGCTTTTCAGGATCCATTGTTACAATATCATTTTTGTTGTCTTCATGTGTGACTGATCATAGTGTTTTGATTCACTGGTGTGTGTATAATGAGTGAAATGAACCAAGAAACACTAATGACACTTCTGTGTCTACTAATAACTCTACGTTGCAGCCCAGTTGTGTCTTTTCCATGCCAAACATAGTTAATGACCTGTGGCTACCCTTGGACTGATTACATCAGACAGACAGCGACGCCTCAACCATTGAATCCGGATAAATTCTGTGGTCCCTCAACATATGATGCCAGAGGTGTCTGTCTTGACCCTGCATGTGTTACCCACACTCAGACATGTTAACATCAGTGCAAACTCAGGAACACATGCACAAAAGAGAGATGAAATCATCCTTGTCCTTGACCTTTGTGCTTTTAAAATCCTTTTTTCAATTTTTTTTTTCAATTTTTTTTTTTTTAATACTAAAAAAATCGACGTTTTGTATGTTAGATGTTTGTCTCTTTTTTTTTTTTTTTTTTGGCCTGTCCCGTTTGGCTCTTTTGCCATCAGAATTGTTGTCTAAAGGCAAAGAAAGATGCCCAACGGATTTACTTTACCAAACTGACCATCCCAGCCTTGCCGTAATGGTCCATTTGATTCACCTTTTATTGTTTATTTTATTTTCACTTACTGAATACGGGACAGACTTGACTGGGGGAAAGAAGGGGAGAAAGAAAGAGGGAAAGAGAAACAGCTGAGAAGAGGGACGGGGGAGAAGGGCAAAAGACAAAAACCAACAGAACGGGCAGAGAAAAAAAAATGCATATATCAATCACCTGGATCACCTGCTGAGAAAGAAAAAAGAAAGCAAGCAGAAGAGAACAAGAGGAATAGAATAAACAACATCACAATGATATATGGGAATATGACAGTAAATACTAAATGTTAAACATTATTGTGCAGCACATAAGATCAACAGAACACAGTGTGCTTTGAGGTAGGAGCCAAAAAGGGTGTAGTTTGTGGGTGTGATCACCCGTGTGTACACCTGTGAGCATGGACGCGCTTGTTTTTTGTTTTTTTAAAAGGTTCCTTCATGTAATAATCTGCTAGAGGGTGTGGGGGGGCCACAGCCCCGTCCTCCAGGGCGTGAAGCAGGTGTGGAGGAGATCAAAACTCCAGACATCCAGAGGCCCCCAGAACACAAGAGACCAAGGAAGACCAACAGAGGGGCAGCTGCGCCACTGTCCCGGAAAGAGCTGAGGAGAGTCCCAGATGAGGGCTCACTCAGCAGCCGCGGAGCAGAAGCCAGGGGGAGTTGCAGTGACGCGCCCGTGAGCTCCGCCGGCAGCCAGCTGTGCCTGAGTGACCAAGCCCCAGGCCGAGAGGCCGGGGGCACCCCACCTCCGAAGTGGCCCGAGCGAGCCCCAGGCTCCAGGCCCCGATAAGCGGCCGCCAAGGAGTGAGCCGGTGTGTACCTGGACGCCCATCCCCGGACACAAAGAACCACCAACGCACCGATGTCTTTTTTTTAAGTCTCTGGATCTGCATCTCCATCTCAAAAATTTTTTGGTTTTTTGGTAGTTGGCTTTTAACTCAAACACTCTACTGCACAGACTTGTAAAGCCATTAGACTGCCTCTGCTGGCCTGTGTGGAAGAGCCCACAGCTGGCCGTGTAACATCTTTATTGGTCCCAGTGGAAATGGTAGTTATGGCCACTCTAACTCAATTATTGCATCTTAGCTAGTGTCCCAGTGAAACAATGATTAATATTCATGCAGACTAACCGGGGAACAATTTTGTGTGTGTGTGTGTGTGTGTGTGTGTGTGTGTGTGTGTGTGTGTGTGTGTGTGTGTGTGTGTGTGTGTGCAGAAGTGCTTTTGATCTGCCTTTCTAATGACTGCCAGTAGGTGAATCCTTTTCTTTTTTTTTAGACAAACTCAAATTGCAGGAGGTCTATGTAAAAACAACCATTCTGCTCACTTGATCTTTGGTCTCACTAGTTTTATGTTATAACCCAAATAATGTTCATTTAGTAAGTTATGATCAGAAAGAAGATAAGATAATTGGGGTTTTAATCTTTTTTTTCTACTTTATGGCCTACTGTATCTTTCTTTATATAGCATGGCAACATCCAACCCAAACAAATGATTCTGCAGTATGATGCTAAACAGTTGTTTAACAACAGCAGAATGACTCACAACAAAAAGTTTTATTTTCCTATGGCATTGTACTTTTATTTCTGCCACTGAAGATGTCTGTCTGTTTGTGGACAAGCAGGATCAATTACCTCCTAATCTTCACCACCCAATGTTTGTGCTTTTCCTACTTACAAAGTCAGATTTAAAAATTCAAATTAGGTTTTTGTCTCTTTGTTTCTTATCCATACTGGATTATGTGTTTCCAGTTTTCTGTGAAGATGCATACTCAGCACCATTTTCATCTACCATAATACTTTACAGGCTGACTAGTTTTTTAAGAGAAGCTGTTTGAATCACACTGCTGTGCAAGATGGGAGGGCTGCTAATTCCCAGCCTGTGAGTAACTGTACACTGCTGTAGAAATCTGCTCGTTTGGATTCACAGGGTTTAATCATACTTCAGCCTGGTAATAATGTGCATTAAACCCTGCAAAGAGACATCCTTACAATACAGATTGCTGTTTTTAATGACTCCCTCAGAACGTCTCACGCTCCTAAATAATGATCTCACTCTGTAGGTCTTACAGCACACAGCACACAGCTCACAACTCACACAGCATGTCATTTTATCACCCACTGTGGAATAAGTGGGGTATTGGCTTAGCAAAATGAAGCTGCTGTTGTTTAGCAATGGCCAGGTGACATCAGCAACTTTCAACAAAGAGAATAATTTCCCTCAGGTCGGATGTTGTTCTTGTTGTAACTTAAGTTATGTTTATAATATAGCATCTTTCGCTAAGCTGGCACTGGAGGACTGATCAAGACTTTAAGTTATGTCACTAACTAATTATGATACTTCATTTTGAACATACGAATATTCTTTTGTTGGCTATATTTTAAAAGTTTAGTGGCTATTATCCCCTAGCCCCTTTTTGATCCCCGCTGTTCTGTAGCTTCTAAAACATAAATCAGTTCAGTCAGCAACAAAGTGGTAAAAAAAGAGTTTTTTTACTCCATGTTGGCTCGAGATAAAATGAGAATGAAGATCTTGTTGTGTGTTTGGAGGGAGATTTTGTGATTTCCAAAGACATCAATCTCTATCATGTCTCGTTTATGGGATCCTCTCTTGCTCTTGCTCACAGTCTTCTCTCTCTCTCTCGCCACTTGTGCTGCCATCTGTTCTCGATTAATGTGAGTTACGAGCAGTAATTGAAGCAGCTGTTCATCTGGTGAGCATCCTTTGCTCTGACACACAGCACCTCTCTCAGTCACCATCTCTCACCTTCATTTTCTTTGTTTCTTTGATTCGATCTACTATTATTTTTTGCTGGTTCGACACTTTGCTTCAGACAAAATGTCTCAGCAGTTGCCAGACAGATAAATATATTACAAAAACACACCTGTTCGGTCAGTTGGTGATTCTAACTTGGTCATTGGTTATTGTTTAAAATGGATGGAACAAAGCATTTGTGTATGTAGTAGGTAATGTAGGTGTAGGATTTTGTGTCACATATTTAGTGAGTCCTTACCTTTATTTCTAACGGCTTTATTTTCTTTTTAATTATTAATTAATTAATATCTTTACTTTTCTTGAACAGGGATTTAAGTGTAAATCAAAGCGTAAAGTTGGTCTAATGTCATTTATAAAAACTTTCATTACAAACTAAGCCCCATTGGTGAAATTTCAGAGAAATAAAGATAAAAGATATCACCAACATCTCCACTTTTGTTTCATTTTATTTGTGTACTTCACGGGTCTTTCAGAAACTTGGATAAGACTTTTAAAAAGCAATGAAAGTAAAGAATGGAAAAAATAGCTCACCTTCTTAAAGCAATATTAAGTCCCAAGTCACAATACAGCAACACCTCAAACATTTAGACTTTTACTTAACTGAAATACTCTGCCAGTAACACTATCACATCATATTTATTTTAAACAGTAACGACGAAATGAATCAAGAAACAAGAAATCACTGAAAAACAATCTGCTCTAAATACTAAATATAAAAATCCCGAATAATCTAGTTCTCTGGTGCAAACGACATTTCAACCAGCCAACTTTTTCTTTCGTACTTGTGGCTTTTGTGGTAGTGCAGTTTTTATTTGATGCAGTACAGTATAGCACTAGTTTTAGGTAAACAGTAATTGTAATTTTAAAGGCGTCTGTTAACAGGTCTTTACTGACTTGCTGTTATTTTAGTCAATAACAAATTCAGTAAAGCACTGGGGATCTCTCTTTGTGTTCACAGGTATAATATATGACAGCCATATCAAATTCATTTGTTTTTCAACAGGCTACTTTTTAAACATTTAAAGTATGATATAAAGTAATTTTGTTACTGTAAAATAGTTCCCAACAAATTTGTCCATTTTTATTCATCTACCATGATACAGTCAAATTTAGGTGCATATGGTCACTTCTGGCTTCACTATAACATTGAGGCTTCAAAATGCAGAGTTTACATCCAGCGAGTGATGTTATGGTGGATATGTTCATCTTTTTATAAAGTCTATGGGCGGAACACAGGCAGTCATTTAAGACCACTTTTCTGGTCACTGGTCAAAGTTCAGTCCTGAGTCTCTTTTAGCACTTTTGGTTGTCCCCATCTACTCTCTAAAGAAATATCTTTTTAGCTACTAAATGCCCCACTGTGTTCACTGATTCTGTCTGTGTACAGAATTTTCTTTTTTTTTTTTTCTATGACAGCAGCAAGATTGAACCACACAGTAAATCAATGAAACGAACAGTTTATCTCTATGCTGAAAATCTCTAAAAACTCACAGAAAGGTAGGGGACCTGTAGATTCACTTAAATCTTTGTTGGTAATCATTTGGTATTTTAAAAATATTTAAATTAATAACATAAACAATGTTTGAGTTCTACGTAAGTATGAACAAAGAAAACATGTCAGCTCACCTGTCATGTCAGGGCTCTAGAGCGCAACCAATTTGGTCGCAAATGCGACCAAATTTTTCAGTGGTGCAACTAAAAAAAATATTTGGTTGCACCTGTGCGACCAACTGTTCGGGTAGCAAAAAAAAAAAAAATCTGCAACCTTCCCTGTGGTCAACAACAGACACACATTATGCCCCTATCGTGGACTAAACCAATCAGAGATAGTAAGGAGCGGGACCTCTCTGATTGGCCGTGGTCCAGTTGAAAGTGCAGGTGGAAGTGGGAGGTGAGTAGCTTGAATAAAGCGATATCAATTCATTAAATCCTGAATCGACTTTTAAATATAACTGTGTTTTGCCAGAAACGTCAGATTCTCAGATTAAAGCTCACAAAACCATTTCAACAACAACCAAACAGCAAATGAGAGCAGGTACACGGATTCCACACAAAGACGTAAACACAGGACCGACGCATCAGAATCAACTTTGTCTTTCTCGGCTTTCTAACCCGACGGCCCGTAGACGGACACGCTGTCGGAGCTTAGCGGTTCTGATGCGTCCGGTCCGCGCTGTAATTACGTCTTTTTGCGCTGATTCTGAGCTGCAGGTTTTGTCTCTCTCCAACCAAAATTCACCGAGCAAGCAGCAAAAGAAGCAGCAAACTGCGCTTCACATTTGATCAATGTCGTCATGAATTTTGCCGTTTTGCTTCCACGACTATTAAAAATCACACTTCATGCACAGCTAGCTCTCTCTCTCTCTGTATTTCAAGAACAGTTTCCCGTCTCCAATCTCTGTTTTCTGTATTATTCATTCGCTTATTACCCACCAGTCTACCGTTGTTTACAGCGCTGTGGCTGCTGTCTTTTCCTTTTTTCACTTAAATGACCTCGGACAAGAAAGCCTATTTTTTCTGTTGTTCAATACTGAAGAAATTTAAACTTTATATGCAGAACATTGTAGAATATTTTTAAGGTTATCTGCTATAAAAAGCCAGACCAGGAAAATCTCCTTCATGTTTTTCTGTGTTTTATTCTCAGTTACTTTCACACAAAGGCATCTGCTGTGATGTTCACAATTCTGATGAAGTCAGTACTGATAAATGATCAGAAATAATATTTCTGACTGTCTGAGGCTAAGTTGAATCGAATTGGGACTTTGAAAACCGGAATCGAATGGATTATAGAAATCAGTGATGATACCCAGCCCTAGTGAGCAGCCTAGGCACGACAGAAGTGGATGTAGCTGTAATAGGAAAAGAACTATTGCTAACTTTTCTGTTAAGTTAAGGCCTGATCCATCTGAAATTCATAGCCAGTGCTCTGACACGGTGTCATCAATCTTTGAATGGTGAAAAAGCACAGTGTATCCAGAAAAACACATTATATTATATAAATTATTAGAAAATTTGTGTGCGCCTAACTTTTGTGCCGGTACGCCTAACTTTAAAAAGTTAGGCGTACCGGTACGCCCATGGCAAAAAGTTAGTCTAGAGCCCTGCATGTTAAAGGGCCCGTCTAAGTGCTCAACTGGGAATCAGTGTGAAATACCTGCAAACCAGACATAACCGCAGCAGCTTGGGAAGAGACTCTGTAATCTGACAGGATTTTTCAGAGATGTTCCAGAACACCGCTGAGAGAAAGAATGAATAAACGATACCAAGAGTGTGTTTCTGTGTTCACGAGGTGGTGGTGTTGTGTGTGTGTGTCTCTGTAAGGCTGTCTGCACCCCCTGCATGTGCTTAGTGGGCAGCGTAGCCAGACTGAGCTAATAGGCAGGATGTGTGTGAGCAGGAGGCTGGAGGTGGTGGTGGAGGCAGACTCTTCCTGCTGTCATTTTCTGTCTGGATCTGGCATGTTTACGCCACTGATAGGGGTAGAACGTTCTTACACACACACACCTATATAGATTTAACCTCTCATCCTCACTCTCTCACTCCCATACGCACACATGCTACTCAACCTTACCCATTATGCTGCTTGTCTGCTCATGCAGAGATAATGATCATCACTGTGATTATAACTTTCCTCCTCTGATATAATTATCCTTTTTGACTGGATTTTCCCCCTAGAAGGTCCAGAATAGAACATGAATGCCTAAATGAGAAACACTGCATCCTCCACATACTAGCCAGATCAGCATGAAGGCAACAGTTTTGAGGGGCAGTGCTAAGTAGAGGTAGGCACACAGGTGGGGTGTCCATATGTCACCCCAGCACTACATCCCAGTCTAGCTCCTCTTCTATCCTCTCCAGTCTGCATGAGGGTCAGAGGCCAGGTTGCTATATCTCTATCCCCAGCACGGACACTTGGCATCATTGCTGGTAGTTGATACTACTTTACAATAGATACAATTATCAAATGGAAATTAAATTTTTTTCCCAGTCTAGTGCATGACCCAGACACACACAGTTTATTAAGATAAGATACCTTTATTAGTCCCACAAGGGGAAATTTCATGTTAAGGCTGCCGACCTATTGCACGCAATGGCGGCGCCATCTTTCCCTCCGACCATACATAGATTACACGAAAACATCACATGGGGAAGACAGGTCAGAGAGGTATAACAATGGAAAAGCACCACATGAGGAAAGATAAGGAGAAAAAAACTAACTCCCCCCAGACTGAGCTCCAATAGGGAGATCAGTTTGAGAACAGAAAAAAAAAACACCTCTGCACATAGCACATGAAAAAACTCTTAATACACCAAAGAAACACATGACAAGCAACAGGGATGGGTAAAGGGTGAGAGACAGCCAGACTCCTTGATCCACCGTCAGCATCAGAAGGGAATAAGCGTCGAAGGCGTTTGGAGGGGTAAGGGAGGATGAGTGTACATCTGCATGTGTATATATATGTCTGTGTGTGTGTGTGTCCACAGTTCAGTTGAGACAGTGTCCTTAGCCTTGCCAGGCTAAGTAAACAGTCTTCCAGCCAACCCGGGTGGCCTTGCATAGAATGGGAAGAACAGTCTAAACACAGTCCATATCAGGGTGTTGTTGTTCAGCTCCAGCCTTGAGACCGCAGCTGGCGCTGAAGGGGTATCCGCATGAAGTGATGGTGGTTTTTACTTTAGTGCGAACAACTCATGGGAATTTAAAGTTGTTCTAACAGTCCGACACTGGTCTCTCAATCTCCCGTTGGAGAGCCGTGAGCTTACGCTGACGTGATGTTGTCATTCTTGTGCTCAAAGAGCCGAATCTGAGAACTCACGACTGCAGTGAGCTTCTCCAAGATGTGATCCAGTTGTCACTGAGAACCAAGAGAACCAGAAAATTTGTTAATTTGATCAACAGATGTTGATTGCCTGGTGTTATGGTTTAAGTTGTGGTTGTCAACAGGAATGACTTAGAGCTGTTGGAATTAATCCTGCCACTTTAAAGCATTTATTCAGTATTTATATACCCATTATTTGACAATCATTTTGGAGTACATCTATGATATTCCTAATGAAAGAGTTCTTATAATTTCTAAATGTATTTTTAAAATATACACTACCAGTCAAAAGTTTGGACACACCTTCTCATTTAATGGTTTTTCTTTATTTTTTACTACTTTCTGCATAGTAGATACATACTGAAGACATCAAATATATGACACAAGATATGTGGAATTATGTAGCAAAGAAAAAATGATAAATAACTCTAGATATGTCTTATATTTTAGATTCCTGAAAATAGCTACACTGAAACACGCTTTGTTGACAGCGTTGCAAACCCTTGGTCTTCTCTCAAGGAGCTTCATGATGTAGTCACCTGAAATTGTTTTCACTTCACAGGTGTGCCTTGTCAGAGTTTATTTGTGGAATTTCTTGCTTTCTTAATATGGTTGGGACCATCAGTTGTGTTGTGCAGAATGCAGGTTGGTACACAGCTCACAGCCCTGACAACTGTTAGCTGATTGGTTCTCACCATAATATAAATTCTAAATAAAGAGAAACAACAGTCCATCATTACTTTCAGAACTGAAGGTCACTCAATTCGGAAAATTGCTAACAGCCAGGGCAGTCACAAAAACCATCTACTGTACGACTAAACTGGCTCACATGAGGACCGCCCCAGGAAAGGAAGACCAACAGTCAAGTCTGCTACTGAGGATAAATTCATCTGAGTCACCAGCCTCAGAAATTGTAAGTTGACAGCATCTGAGATTAGAGCCCAGATAAATGCCACACAGAGTTCCAGTAGCAGACAAATCTCTACATCAACTGTTCAAAGGAGACTGCGAAAATCAGCCTTTACTGTCAAATAGCTGCTAAGAAACCACTACTAAGAAAAAGCAACAAGCAGAAGAGATTTGTTTGGGCCAAGAGACATAAGGAATGAAAGACCAGTGGAAATCTGTGCTCTGGTCTGATGAGTCCAAATTTGAGATCTTTGGTTCCCCCTGCCATGTCTTTGTGCAACACAGAAAAGGTGAACGTATGGTCTCTACATGCATGGTTCCCACTGTGAAGCATAGAGGAGGTGGTGTAGGGGTGCTTTGCTGGTGACACTGTTGGGGATTTATTCAAAACTGAAGGCATACTCAACCATTATGGCTGCCACAGCATCCTGCAGCGATCCCATCCAGTTTGCATTTAGTTGGACCATCATTAATTTTTCAACAGGACGATGACCTCCAGAGTGTATATGGGCTATTTGACCAAAAAGGAGAGTAATGGAGGGCTGCACCAGATGGCCTGGCCTCCATAGTCACCTGACCTAAACCCAGTTCTGATGGTCTGGGATGAGATGGACCGCAGAGTGAAGGCAAAAGGGCCAACAAGTGCTCAGCATCTCTGAGAACACCTTGAAGACTGTTGGAAAACTGTCAAAGGGGATTAACTGCATGGTGCAGTATATTTACAGGTGCAGGGAAAGGGGGCACAGGGTTCCAGGGGGGAAAGTGGGGAATCCACACAGTCTCTGTTCTCCTCTTCTTGCTCACACAATCACTCCTCTTCTGCCACTCACACTTCTCCACGCTCTATGCCACTCCGACAAACAGACACTCCAAACTGGTTAAGGGACAGGTCCAAGAAATCTATGTACAAAGAGAGATCAGGTTAGGAACACTAGTGGACGGAGACTTGAGAACAAACTCTAGGATTTTGCCGGCAATATGAACTCAGATAGCTCAACGATCCACAACATTAAAACCTTAAACCAGCTTCTTAAAACTCACTTTAATTGGACAGCTTAAGTATTTCATATTTTGTAGCAATTTAACTTTTGACTCTGATTTTTTGAAAAGTGCTCCACAAATAGAGAATATTATAATATTAGCCTGCTGTGACTGACTGAGGCATTTTCATAATGAGTGTGTTAAGGCATATGGCCTCAGCTGTAATTACCAACCATTTAAATCACTTTCGTGTTAATCATCAGTGAAATGACACCGTGGTCTGTTCACATTCTGCACTGAGACTTGACCTCAGACTCCATTTGTTTCAATGAAGCTGTCTGAAGATGAGGATGGGACAAAGACGGCATGGCTGTAGAAAGTGGCAGGCGGGACAGCAGCTAGCATGTAATCTAATTGATCTCCTCTTTGTCTTAATTCACTCACTGTCATGAGAGCTTGTGCTTAAATGGGGGGAGGGAGGGTTGGATGATAAATGAGAAGTAAAAAGAAGAGGAATGAAGGCGAAGAGAGAAGGGGGCAAGACAATTAGGTTACAGTAAGGTCAGCAGTGAGAGAAGAAGATATGTTTGTGTTGCACGTGCCGTCTCTTGAGTTGTCTTCATGAATCTGATGTCATGATGCATTGTCTCTAATCCAGCTGTGAAATGCACAAGGGGTCCTAATGAAATGCATGTTGCTGTGTGTTATATGGAAAGAGTGTGTAACCAATGTGTAAATGCCACATCGGTGCTCGACCTTTTCATTATTTAAGGTTATGTGAAAATCACTGAGCACTTCTTAAAAAGTTACTTTTAATCCAAAGGTTGTTTTTACTACTGTTGGAGTCAAATTGTTAAATGTTGCCATTATTGTACTTAAATTTGTAAGGCTTGGTTCAAACTATATGGTCAAAGACATTACTTTGTTTCTGACTCTCTCCCCAGCGTGTTGGTGGAGGAGGCTATAGTCTTTTATAGGAGCACATCCTATGTGAGGGTTCTGTTTTCTTGTTTAGTAAACTTCCTGCCTTTATGACCCTATTGTGGACAGGAGGTCACACCAACGCACCCCCAGACACAAACTCACACTCTCACGTGCACACACACACACATGCATACACACCTAGTGCCTGACACCATAGGGGGATTTTTACAATGAGTGTTTGTGAAACTGTGTGTCACAGAAATAAAAGGCTGCTGTGGGGTGATTGTTCTTCGAAGTGGTCTTACACCGAGGGCAGAAGGGCTGCTCTGAGATCCTTCCCTTGCTAGCATGTGAAAAACTGGTTGAGGTGTTCATCTTGCTTCGTTATCGGGAATAAGTCTCTAAACCAGTGGGGCTGTGGAAGCGCAGACCCAACAACTACAGCTAATGTACCTGAGTTTTTCAGACACTGAATAATGATGTCTTGCTGTGTTTGATGACCAAATATCAAAGCAAATCAAAAATCTATAAATAGAACAGGTTTCATTAGGGAACATTTAGGATACCCCACGTTAAAAACAAAGAATAATAGATGCATGGCTAACACATATGTGCAAATAAATCAAACAGTACAGTAGTGTGTGGACTAGCAAGTAGATTAGACTAAAGTAAAAATGTTTTAGAGAAGAGCACAGTTTTCTGTGTGCTTTTAAACAATTCAAATACAGCTGTTGGAACCATAGAACAAAAACAGCTGTGCCAAACTCTGTTAACTATCAAGTGTAACTGTTCTCCTTATTCAGAATGGGTTCTGTAAATGTTTAAACTATTGGATCTTTTTCAGAGCCTTCTCAAAGACAGTCATGTAAAAATCTAAAATGGAAAGACTTCTGGCTTGCTGAACAGGAGGCTATTCCCTAACAGTGGAGCTAACAGTACAGTCGAATCCCAAGTGTTAAGGACATAAATGAAGAAACAAAACTTGTAATATTTATAATGTCTTTGTTCAACAGTCAGACTTCAAAGCAACAATCCACATTTAGAGATAAATATGATAAATAAGGATATTACATTTTTTTAAACTTAACTTTTCATGGTGTGAACAAAGAACCAAACAGACCATTTAAAGTGAAAGTTCTGTTATGTAGTGTTAATATGGTGAATGTTTGTATTAAACATGGTCTAAAGTTAGTGTATTGACCCCCAGCTCCTCCACTCCATGTGTCACCATATTTTTGGATACACCAGAGTGCGAGTGTGTGTGTGAATGTTAGATAAGAAGCACTTAGGCATAGAAGAAGAAAAAAGAGTGCAGTATGAATGCATGTCTGCTTTGGTGAATAAGACCTGTAATATAAAGTGCTGAAAGTGAATAGTAAGGTGCTATATAAGTACCCGTCCATTTAGCATTTTGCTAAATTAATCACCGCTATGCCCTTTTATGTATACGTGTAGCTTTATTGCTGTTTTGCATAAAACTGCAGTTATATATTTTTGCAGTATTTCAACAAACCTCAGAAGAGAAATAAACAAGTGTTTCAAAATGTCAAAAAATATGAAATTTAAAAAATGTAAAAAAAATTATAATTGTGTTTTTTCTTTTCAGGCTTACTTTCGTCAGGGTGTTGCCCTACAGTACCTGGGTCGTCATGCCGATGCCCTGGCAGCGTTCGCTTCCGGCCTCGCCCAAGACCCCAAGAGTCTCCAGCTGCTTGTTGGTATGGTGGAGGCTGCCATGAAGTCGCCTCTAAGAGGTGGGCATGTCTAACACCGGACTTCATTCCGCCTTTCTCTCACTGTGCCAACACATCTGAAACAACATGACTCACATTTACAAGGGGAGAGACAAACAAAAGAACATCATAAGCAGAAAACTACAATTTTGTGCTGGAAAACTTGTAGGCAAGGAAAGTTAGATGTATGCACTAGGGAAACTGCCAAGTTATTACTTTTCTTTTATTCTTTTATTCAGTAGCCCTCCTCCGGGACTAGGATGTGAAAAAAAATAAAAAGATCCCTCTGATGATTCAGGCCGCACAAAGAAAGGGATGCATGTTTGATACGAGAGATGAGAGATATATAGAGAAAAGAGAGATTCAGAAAATGCATAAAACAAGCATCTTAGATAGAACGGAAAGAGAAACGTGGAGATAAAAGGTAGTCATCGCCAGCTTCCACTTGTGGAAGTAAAGGAATGACTCTCATCCATTCCTGCTTCAGATGAATCTTCTTGACAATGAAGTGACAGGTGTCACATCTACTGCCAATTATAAAGACTGTTGTTGTCTGGTGTCTCCCACAGTCATATTTATTTACATTCAGGTACAGCGAGTGAGTGAGTGAGTGAGTGAGCAAGTTACAGTATTAATGCTGTCAACATAGCATTATTGAAGCCATCTAAGTTAAGGAAGGTAAAAAATGAATAGGTATATATGACATGGTATGATTTTTCTGAGACATAGGCAGGATTCACATGTTGTTTCAGCTCTTGACTGTGGGTGTGCCTTATATTTAGGCTGGAGCAGAACACAACCTAACAGATTAAAGGAGTAAGGATTAGCCAATCTAGCTGCCTTTTATAAATTTGCTTATACAACAACAGTATAACAGGGTGATGATTCTCTGAAGTGACCAACAACTAGATACAAGTTATGTTTACATGTCATAACATAATTTGATTGACAGGCAGCAGCACTGGTGTATTTGAATAAATACGATTTGATTGTTGAAGCTGAACTTTCCTTCAGTTCTTGAACCCTCAAGAAATATAGCTTTGTTAGGCAAAATCTTTGTAACACAAAGAATTACATAATTGTTACTGTAAAGTGATTGTTGAATTTAGTACAATAATGCACTATGAAAAAATGTAATGTGATTACAGTGATTGTAAGGTAGAGTACTCCTAAAGCCCAGACAAAATGGGAGGATTGTGTCAGAAAGAGCATCTGGTATAAAATCTGTGCCAAAGCAAAAGCAGGAAAACCAACCATCTGTCCAAATATCCATCCATTATCCTTACTGTTTGGAAGCTGTAGCCCCAGCTGACTTAGCCAACATGTTTTTGGACTATGGCAAAAAAACATGCAAAGTCTACACAGACAGACCCCAGGCAACTTTTTCTCTGTATCTACTGTACAATATAAAGCGCCTTGAGGCGACTTTTGTTGTGATTTGGCGCTATATGAATAAAATTGAATTGAAAATTGAATTGAATTGAACTAGGACCTTCTTCCTTGTTGTGGGTAGCATTGCTACCCACTGTACCGCTGTGTCGGCCCACAAAAAATTTGGACCTGTCCAGTTGTAGTTGCACTATAGACCTCCACATGTCCAGCATGCATACAAATAAACAACAGAGTCGTGTTTAAACAGGCTTGTAGCAGGCAAAATACAGTAACACAGAATGTCATAAATAGGAAACTTGGTGGCTTTATGACTTGATAGCTTTATATGGACCAAACTGCAATTAAAAAAGGCTATAGGGGAGAATTTTTTTTTTTTTTTTTTAATTAAAGCCAGTAAAATAGAAAAATAATTCTCTGCCATAAAGGGATGCATCATCTTTACTTTTAAACCCCAAACTGTAGATACTGAGCAAGACGGTTATGAAAAAATGTAATTTGATACACAAATAGAGCTGTGGGATAAATGAGCACATTAGCCTCCGAGAAATGTAGTAGAGCAGAATTATAATGTATATGTACTTTGTTACATTCCATTTCTATTGGTGTTGAATTTTGTGGGTTTTTGATTAAGTCAAAGGTACACTTCAGCGCCGAGATTACATTTTAGACAGATCGTAAACTGCAGCTTCTTTAATTGCAGACAGCACATTGCCAGCGGCTGAAGCGGGCCACAGAGGTGGAATGCTAATTTTAAGGCCAAATACTAATTTCTAGAAATAATGACTGACATTTGAAAGATTTCAGTGGGTGTACACACTTCTGAAGCACAGAAAACTTATTATGTGTTCTGATTAATTCCTGATTATGTCCTCTTCCAGATTTAGGAAGTTCACAAACATCCTTAAATTAAAGCGCTGTGGACACTGAAGGGTCTAGGTTAGTTTTATCATTATGTTTATTCACATGAATTTGCTTCTCGCAGGGTTCATGATGAAATATTTACAAGGTAGATTCTCATGTGTCATTGATCTAACCACCCCACAGTTCACAGTGTACTTTTATGTGTAGGTCTCAACAGCACACAAAGATGAAGGAAAAGTACAAACAATCAAGAATGGTTTGCAGGCTAGAATTTGCACTGGATTATGTTGTTTTGCCCTTCAGCTGTATCTGAATTAGAGCTGGGCATTTGCATGTGTTCTTGCACCAGCCAACCTCCCTTCATCTTATTTCCCTTTGAGGTCCAACTTGTGTATCCAGTGGGGTTGAGCACAAGGCTATTGATAATGTACTTTATCATGTTTCAAATTAGAAATTTACAACAGAAAACAAAAGACATTGTTTCAAAGTTTAAGCAGTAGCGCTGCCAGAAGAATGGAGTAGATGGAAAACAAAAAATGCACATTTTGAAAATGATGACAGTATGTTTGAATCAGTGGCAGCAGCAAACAGTATATCATAACTGAGTCCAGCCTGGACTACAGCAAAGCTCTCCCGCAGGTCTGTTGCACTGCAGGAGGTTGTTCTCCCACCCAAGGGCAGCACCCTTCAAAACTTGATCTCTTATAATCTTCAAAGCAAGCCTCCAAGTAAAATTGAGTTGCAATGCTTGAGTAAGCAGTAGGCAGGGCAACATGTTGGACCATAGAGAATGTCAGTATAGTGTGCAGTACACACACACTAAGGAGCTGCATTGTTATCAGCATGAAAGAGTAGGAGGCTCCTCTGTCTTTCTAGGCCTCTAGGGTAGACAATTGTAACAGAACGCTATCTACTAGGTCCTCCTCAGATTAGCCTGATAAACAAAACTTTTCAGTTTGACAAAGCAGAATGAAAGACTCGAAAAATGCAAATGGCAACTGCTACAGTTCATCTCAAATACTACAAAATATGACTTTTGACACAAGATAACTGTTTTGTTTTGTTTTTTGGGGGGTTGGGAGGGGGTATTGAACTTGGAATAGATATATTTGTTTTTGTAAAAATATTTCAGTTAGTCCCTTTCAGCAGCAGCAATTTCAATTACATACTTTGTTATGGGTGAATGTGGATTTTTTTTCCTCCTAGATGTTCCACAAGCAATCGTTTTCCAATTTAGGGATTGTTTAATTGCATAGAACCCCAAAGAGTTGCGATCAACTTGAATAACAATAGCTTTACTTCATGTCTGCTCTGTGTGTCTGCTTCATTATGATATTCACATAGTGAAGGAGACACACGCGCGCCTGCTTGCACACAGAGTTGAACACAAAGCTGAGATGTGCTGCAATCTTTCCAAAACATGGAACATGGAACTTAAGTCCTTTATGTCTTTAAATAGAAAACTGTTGTTTGAGGCTACATACATTTAGCTTAAATTATATGAAAATGTCATCTGTGAAGCAGAATTTTGTAGATGTAGTTGTCATCAGATAGCAGATGCATATTTTTGTGTGTTTGCTCTGAGACTATAACATAGTAGCAAAAGGATATAAGATTCTGTGCTGTTTAACTTCAGACTTTTCTGAAGTTACACAGCACTTACAGAGCAATATAGACTTTAAAGTGTGCTTACATAAGCTTAAAATGGGTCATGCCAGACCTAATGAGGCTTTACCAGCATTGCTTCTAAGTGTGGGTGCATTTTATCGCTTATTAATTTAAGTCTCTACTTGTAAGAGTAAGTGTGATATTACTTCTTAAAAGTTGCATAGTGTTGCTTTGAAAGTGTGCACGAGCACAAACACAGAAGTTCCAGGGCTTCTGCTTTTATTTTACTTTCTGTGTAGAAAAAGAGCCAGGGCAGGTGTAGTGTTCTTTCTGTATCAGCAGGATGCTACAGTCCCACAGCCGAATGCCACAGGGCCAAGGAAGTTTTCAGGCCACACACTCAGTATCTTGTCCAATGGCGCTTAAGAATGGTCATATTAATGTTTGTAACACATAAAATGATAAATAATTGAATTTTCTTAAATCACCTGTGTGTTTTTGTCTATCTGTCACATCTTCACAGACACACTTGAGCCCACCTACCAGCAGCTGCAGAAGATGAAGCTAGACAAGAGTCCGTTTGTGGTTGTCTCCGTCATCGGCCAGGAGCTACTGACACATGGTTTCCATGGAGCCTCAGCTGTAGTTCTGGAGGCAGGGCTGAAGATTGGCACGTGCTCACTAAAGCTGCGTGGATCCGTCTACTCTGCCCTTAGTTCTGCATACTGGTCTTTAGGTAATATAGAGAAGAGTATGGCCTACATGCAACAGGACCTGGAGGTGACCAAGACTCTAGGTATGGAAAACTTGAAAGTAGTAGTTTATGGTGTGTTGAAAAACGGCTACAGTGTAGGTAAAATTCGTCTTCCACAGGTGACCAGTCAGGGGAATGTCGAGCTCATGGGAACCTCGGCTCTGCCCTTTTCTCCAAAAGCAATTACAGAGAAGCACTGGCCAATCACAGAAACCAGTTAGTACTGGCCATGAAGCTCAAGGACAGAGAAGTAAGTTTGCATGCATGTATTCATAAGACACATTAGACATACACCCACTTCATCTTGGTTTAAATGTGTTTTGCTTCTGAAGGAAGCAGGTTAGAAATAACAGTCCAATTGCTGTGTAGCAAAGTGGATATTAACATGGTTCTTGACATTACATTAACAACAGGTTATTTGTCTAAAGAGCTTCATTCTTAAGGAGAACATTTAGTATGCTGCTCATTGAAAAAAAGACATTGATGAAAGTAATTATTTTTTAAAGTGAGAAAAGAATATAAGATGTATATTGACATCTAATACCAAATGACATCTAATACTATTTGATGACCTTGTCTCTAAAGGAAACAACCAGCTGGTGTAAATCTTTTTTTAAGACGGGTGATAAATTAAGAAAAACAAATAAAAAGCTGAAATGTCATCAGACAGAACCTGTGGATAAGTACTTTTGCTCCCCAAAAGAGCTCCTCATATGTACCATTTACCTGTATTCAACAAAAACATGATTTGACAACGCAATTCAGACCAAAAGCATATTATAAGCAGAAATCAGCCAAACGTCTGGTACCAAAAAGACTTATCCCTTGTCTACAGAATGACTGTTCACATTCATATAGGGAGTTTAGTTTCACAGTCTATTGTTCAGCTCTAGGTGGAACTCTAATGATGACAATAAAAAGAAATTTTCATACTATCCATTTTCTACCGCTTTTCTGGGTTTGGATCTCGGAGGCAGCAGTATAGGCATAAAGTCTCAAACTTCATTCATGTCAACCACCTCTTCCAACCAATGACTCAGTCATTGCTTCCAATTCATCCAGGGAGACACCGGATGTGTCACGGCACTGAGTCTGCAACCCAGTATTTAGTTTCAGACTCTGGAATTATATTTTTTGATTATTGTTGTTGCTGGTTTTGGTTATCTTTATTTCTTATGTTCTTAGTGACTGTAGTCCTTCCTCCCTTAGTCTCTATCTCAGCCTGTGTTTAGTCTCTGTTCCCATGTCTACTCTGTGCTGTGCCCATGTCCCACGTTTCATGTCTAGTCCCCCTTGTTTCTATGTTCTCTATGTGTCCCCAGTCACTGTGTTAAGCTTGCATTTCGGTCCGTGTGTTTCCTGTTTGATTTTGATAGTTCCTTGTCCTGTGTTCAGTGTACTCAGTTTTGCTTCCTCCCCATCTCGTTACGTCAGATTAGTCCCAGTGTTGTGTTTCCTTTCTGTTTCCCATTCCCTCATTACTCCCTGTGTTTTCCTCTGCCCATTGTCGCGTCATACCCTCTCTGTGCTGCTCCTGGTCTCCGTGTTTGTTTTCTCGTCAGCTCCTACTTTTTTAGTTTCTTTGTTTTCTAGTTTCTGGTCTCCTGAGTTCCTAGTTTCCTAGCTCCCGGTTATTATGTTTTGTTTCTTAGATCTAGTATTCAAGTTTTCCTAGTGAATAAAGCTGCCACTTTAAGTTACCTTTTCGCGTTCGAGTCCTGCACCTGGGTCCCACATCCTGCCTGCCACAGCACAGCCATGACCAAGGCTGGACTGGGACAAAAAATCGGCCCGGGCATTTTGACTAGAGACCGGCCCACCAGGATAAAGATTGAAAATGTGACGTCATTCAGGGATAAAACCGCAAAGGATTCTGGGAACTTGTGGCAAGAGGTACTAGCGCACGCAGGCTTTCAATTGAACTCAGTTACACAGCGATAAAAAGAAACCCAAAAAATGGCAAGAAGCTGTTGTATTATTATTAACTGCAATAGCCGGTCGCATGACAGCCACAGGAAGTCGACGGGTAAAGAGATCGTTTTTTTTTTTTTAATCGGATTACGTCGTTGAAGTGAAATTTTTTAAGCCATGTTTCCGAAGTAAGAGCCGATGGATGGTCTGGATATACCAAATATAACGTCTCAGAACACTCCAGCTCACATGTTAGTCTGTTCCAAGCATTCCCACAAAGGTCAGAGTTTTGTAGTAGTTAATACGTCATTTTTCTTAACATAATTGGTGATATAGGTTACAAGCAAGTCTGGCGCTGAACAGAAATTGTCGCGCTATGCTCCTTTATTTATTGTGCATAAATAGTGAATTATTCTGACACAATATTGCGTTTCGCTTCTGTTATAACCATGGTACACTGACAAAAACATATACTTTTATTCACAGGATAAAACAGTTGTTTTGTATCACTAATTGTCCATTGCGATTACAATATACAATATTATTGTCACTGCTACATTTCTGTAATGCTACTGTAACCGGTTTCTGCTTCATCCCGCTGCAACAGTTCGGCCCAAACAGACTCCTCGACTCTGCATTGTGTAGTGTTTTTAAAAAGACAAGGAGTCTCTGATCGATCGTTGCCACTTTATTTCCTAAATGGAAACAACGGTGTATTATCAGTGCACAGGCTCGCCATACACCACTCCGCACAGCACACTCTCGTATGGCTACGGCAGACTGGCAGCGATTACTGCAGCAATATTACAATTTCTAATATACAATAAAATAACAGCAACAACAAATGATGTACCTGAATGGAAACAACGGTGTATTATCAGTGCACAGGCTCGCCACACACCACTCCGCACAGCACACTACGGCAGAACATCTCATTAGCATTCCGCTTTAGCATACAGTTTCACACATTAATAAACAAATGAAAAGTACATAAAACTGGTGTTGGACATGTGTCCACTAAGCACTTATTACACTCGGTGCTCGTCAGCTAATCAAACATGTTTTATGTGTCTGTACTACTTAGCTATATTGTGTGCGGAACAATACAACTCACCTCTCGTATGGCTCGTATGGCAGACTGGCAGCGATTACTGCAGCCAGCCACACCGAGAGGGGGGCGCTGTTTCCCCATTACACTGATATTTGTGGCAAGTGGAATAATACCACATAAACACTGTTACACTACCAGAAATTATTTCCACTACTAATTAATTACCGTTGAGCTTAAAGGTCCTATTAATAAACTGTTAATGAATGTGTATTTATGAAGACGATTTGTGAGACTGATAAACTTATGATATGTACAATAGTCTTTCGTTCTACACGGTGCATTTCAAGGTCCTGTACCCATCCGTCGGTAAACTGTACCTGGGCTTGTTGCAGTGACCTGAAGTTACTAAAGTTCATGAGTGTATGCACTCACTCCAAGAAGCGTATAATTATAAATCTGAGCGTGGTGAAAGTTGGGCAGCACGCTGACGTCTTTTGTCCACTCTTTCACTCCTTTGATTTTTTCCTCGTATCTTTTCTTTGTCTTTTCGTCGAGTCTGTCTTTGTACGGACCGGCATTATTCTCCTTTTGTTTTGTACATTCCTTTTTTGTGCGGCAAAGAAAAAAAAAAGAAGGTATTGGAACCGGAGAATGAACGTTTTGCGGTGCTGCAAATGTTTGCATTTGATGCGGTACTTGGATTGTTTTGCCACGAGTTCCCGGCATGCAATGCGCGAAAATCACGTGATTGCTAAAGAAGGGGGAGGGTGCAGCCAGCCTCCTCGGCTGTAATTGGTCCAGCCCAGAGTCGATCATGACCAATTGGCCAATCCAACACCTTTCATTATATATATACCCTTCCTAAAAAAAAAAAAAAAAAAAAAACCATCGGCCCATAAAAACAAAAAATCGCCAGCGGCCCACCGGGCAAATGCCCAGTATGCCTGATGGCCAGTCCAGCTATGGCCATGACAGGATGAGCCTGAGCCTGGTTTTGCCTAAGGTTTTAAGGTTTCTTCCTGTTAAAAGGGAGTTTTTCCTTCCCGGTGTCACCAAGTGCTTGCTCATACAGGTCATTTGATATCTGTATTATTGTAGGGTCTTTACCTTACAGTATAAAGCGCCTCAAGGCAACTGTTGTTGTGATTTGGTACTGTCACCAACCTAAAATCACATATTTAATAAAGAAAAGGCATGCAGATATTTATCTCTGTTCAACTTTCTCCCTGACATAAGAGATTCTGTCTAATCAATTAATTTTTCACAGTGATGATGCATCCGTGCAGTGACTGCATGTTATGTAATGCAATGATTTGTTGATTTGTTCTTTGGGAGCTTAACTTAGAATATTTTAAATATATTTCATATTTTAGAGTGATGGCTGATCAAGTATATAATGTACAATAAGAACAACTTTAATTACATATAATCATCTTGCGAGAAATTACATTGTCATAAAAATGTATTGAAACCAAAGAAAAAACTTCAAATTTACTCTTATACATTCACTTGTTTTGACTTATACTCTTATCTTCTGTAACTTTTCCTGGAAAGCAGTTTTTCATTATGCCAGTCCAAAGCTAAACACCTCACATTTCTCCTGAAACACTTTGGACAGTTGTGAAAACCGTAGTTAATTAAATTGTTTTTACAGATTAGATTTCGGACCACTTTGCGTCTAAAAGCACAAAGTAAAGCTGTCAGGTTGTTGGTGTGTGTTTCCCTACGTTTAACTTTCATATGTTTGTGAGAGTGTGTACATACAAATGTGTATATGTGTGCTGGTGAGTGTGCAACATGGAGTCATGGCAGATGTATTTATGGCTCACTGGATTTCATATGTAGTTGAATCTTATGAGTTGTGCTTGTGGCTCATTTTAAGGAATATTTTATTGGTGTTTTAATATTGTAGGATAAATCTAAACAACCATACTGATCACTGGTTTCTTTACACTGTATAGAAGACAGTTCTGGTAGCAACTAGATTAGTAAATATTTGAGCTTTTGTCTGATTTGATTTACATTTCTGTCATTATGCTGTTTTTCCTTTCACTGTTTTCTTCCAGTTTATTCATGTCTTTTTTTCTTTTGTGTACTCAGGAAAATAATATAATTTGTTAACGTCATGGTCTGTAGATTTTGTTAGGCCAATGAGGACTTCTACTTATTGTTATTTGTTGACTTTTTAGTTTGCTTTTCACTCTTATTCTTCAGCTCTCATTTTGATTACTATTTGGAAGAGTTTCATTATAGCTTTCTTTCAGTGATTATTCTAGCATTCTAAGTTCTGGGTTTTCTGGTAATTATGGGTTAAGCAGTCTTGTAGTTTTATATTTGATGTTTTAGATGGATGTACCCTCCATTGCAGTCCTCTATGTTGCGTGTTAAGCTACATACACACTGAAAGTGATGTGTGGACCAGCAACTGTGGGAGTGTAACTGCTGGTGAAGGAAGTACAGTTACCTACAGGTGAGCAACTGAATAAGATGCTAACAAATTTAAACTAAGACCACAGCAATATGCTAATGACCAAAGCTATCAGAAGTAGATTTTTGGGTCTGTGTGAGGGGAGCCTTATTCATTTGATCCTACATTGTCACCATGATTGCCAAACCTCCAAAATGGCAAACAACTTCATGTAATGTGGTTACATGTGTAGCCCTCATTTACTCAATACCATTAAATAAATGGGCTTTGGGTTCTTTTTCTAGTGTACTCTCGTACGATGTTTTAAATTAACTTCTCTTTTGTTTCTGGGATCAATGAAGCTTATTCCTTAACAGTAGCACTACACGCGAAAATTAACACTAGTGTCTATAGTGCAGTAAATCATGTCATACACCATGTAAAGTAGAGCATTGCAACCCTCCTTTAATTTACCAAACAATGAAAACAAGAAAATAATAAAATGGCAGATTTCAGTATTCAGGCAAACCAAAAACACACACAGCAATTTACCCACTGTACACAGAATCTCCACACATACAGTGTAAACCACCAGTGATAAAACAATTATAGTCCCAAACTAAACCTAAAGCCGGCAGAGATAAACCCTACGTTGCAGGCCTGTATTGCTCCAGTATAAATCCAAAACGATCTCCCAACCGGAAGTTCTTCACTCAACGAGCAAAAAATAAATAAACTCAGTACCTTGTGAAACGTGCAATTCCCACCAGCTTAATCCAGGTAACAAGTTGTCTTCAGCTCCGTCAGAAACACTCCGCTCTGAATGCAGTAGCACAAAGATGAGGAAGGTCCGTGATCTCCACGTGCTCCACAAGCTACCTGTTTTAGCTTCCACGTTGCCAGAGGTACTCTGAGTGACGCGGGCACTCAGAGTGACTATCTGGGGTGTGTCCGTCGTTATCCAGTTCGGTAACGATCCTCTGCAGCTTGTTACGTTCCACAACTATAGCGAAACGGCAGCCTACAGTAGTCCTTATTAGCGAAACGGCAGCCTACAGTAGTCCTTATTAGCGAACGGCTGGGTTAGCCTCACTTTAACTTAAGATAAGATAGAACTTTATTAATCCCTCGGGTGGGTTCCTCTGGGAAATTCGACTTCCAAAAAGCACAGCAACGACCGAAGTTACAGTTACAGAATTGTTATATATATATATATATATATATACATATATATATATATATATACACACACACACACACACACATATATAAATACAGAGACAAATATAAATAAAATATACAAAGGGGATAAATAGAATAAATAGGAATAAAAAATAAAAATACAAGTGAATTGCACATTTCAAGTATTGAGTCTATTGCACTGTTGACTATTTACAAAAAGTATTGCACAAGGTATTGTACAGTGAGGTGAAGAGGCACTACAGCTTAGTTGTTCCCCCCTCCTTTGTCCTCCTGTTTCCCCTCCCTGTCCCCTCCAGAGAGGAGTTAAACAGTTTGATGGCGTGTGGGACAAAGGAGTTTTTAAGTCTGTTAGTTCTTGTCTTGGGGAGAAGCAACCTGTCACTGAACAGACTCTTCTGATTGTTTATGGCCGTGTGCAGAGGATGCCCAGCATTGTTCATAATGTCCATCAGTTTCTTTAATGTCCTTTTCTCTGCCACTGTCACCAGAGTGTCCAGCTTCATGCCGACCACAGAGCTAGCCCTCCTGATCAGTTTCTCCAGCCTGGATGAGTCCTTCTTTGCTGTGCTGCTCCCCCAGCACACCACAGCATAGAAAAGTACTCCAGCAACCACCGACTGGTAAAACATCCTCAGGAGCTTCCTGCAGATGTTAAAAGACCTCAGCCTCCTGAGGAAGTACAGTCGGCTTTGGGCTTTTTTATACAGGTGCTCTGTGTTGCATGACCAGTCCAGTTTATTGTCCAACCACAGCCCGAGGTACTTGTACTTGTTGACCACCTCCACCTCCTCCCCCTCTATCTGAACCGGCAGTGGACCTTCTCTGGACCTCCCGAAGTCCACAACCAGTTCCTTAGTCTTTGAGGTGTTGAGTTGCAGGTGGTTTGTGTGACTCCATGCGACAAAGTTCCTCACCAGACTTCTGTACTCCTCTTCCTGATCATCCCAGATACACCCCATGATGGCCGTGTCATCTGCAAACTTCTGAATATGGCATAATTCAGAGTTGTAGCAGAAGTCAGAGGTGTACAGGGTGAAGAGAAGAGGGGACAGCACAGTTCCCTGTGGTGCTCCTGTGCTGCTGACCACAGTGTCAGACGTGATGTCCTTCAGCCTGACGTACTGTGGTCTGTCGGTGAGGTAGTCGGAGATCCAAGCCACCAGGCAGGGGTCCACCTCCATCCTGTTCAGTTTTTCCTGAAGCATACAGGGCCGGATGGTATTAAAGGCACTGGAAAAGTCAAGAAACAGTATCCTGACCGTGCCTTTTCCCCCATCCAGGTGTGAGTGGGCTCTGTGTAGGAGGTACAGGATGGCATCCTCCACTCCGACACCCGCCTTGTATGCAAACTGTAGTGGGTCCTGGGCATGTTGTACCTGTGGTCGGAGGAAGTTGAGGAAGAGCCGCTCTAGAGTCTTCATAAGATGTGACGTCAGTGCCACCGGTCGGAAGTCATTCAGCTCATTGGGCCGGTTCTTTTTGGGGACCGGGACGATGCAGGATGTCTTCCATAGGGCAGGCACTCTCCCCAGTCGCAGACTGAGGTTGAAGAATCGTTGTAGCGGCTCCCCAAGTTCAGCAGCACACACCTTTAGCATCCTAGGACACACCTTGTCTGGGCCTGCTGCCTTTCTGGGGCGAAGCTTCCTCAGTTGCCTCCTGACCTGATCCACTGTGACACTGGGAGATGTTTGGGAGGAGGGGAGGGGGGGAGATGTCTTGCTGCTGAGAGAGGGATTGGAGGAGGGGGGTGTCATGGTGTCAGGAAGGGGGGAAGCGAGGGAGGCAGGAGAGTGGGGGGAGGACTCTGTAGTGAAGGTGAGGGTGAGGGTGGGGGGGTTGTGGGCTGGTCAAACCTGTTGAAGAAGTTGTTGAGTTCGTTTGCCTTCTCCACAGTCCCCCCCACTGTGCTTTTCTTGGTGTTGTGGCCTGTGATGGTTTTCACACCATTCCAGACCTCCCTCATATTGTTCCTCTCCAACTTCTGCTCCACCTTCCTCCTGTAGGTGTCCTTTGCTTCCCTCAGGCAGCGTTTCACCTCCCGCTGTGCTGCTTTCATCTCCTCCTTCACTTTGCTCCTGAAAGCCTTCTTCTTCATGTTGAGGACAGCTTTGACTTCCTGTGTTACCCACGGTTTGTTATTAGGATAACACCGTACCGTCTTAGCAGGGGCGACTGTGTCCACACAAAAGTTGAGGTAGTCTGTAAGACAGTGTGTCGCCCCCTCTATGTCCTCACCATGTGGGCTCAGGAGCACATCCCAGTCTGTGGTGTCATAGCAGTCTCTCAGAGCATCCTCCTTTTCTGGGGTCCATCTCCGGATGGAGCGCGTTGTGACAGGCTGCCTTTGGACGAGGGGTGTGTATTGTGGCTGTAGGTAAACCAGGTTGTGGTCTGACTTCCCTAGTGGGGGGAGGGGGGTGGCTCTGTATGCATCTCTCACATTAGCATACAGTAGGTCAATTGTCCTGTTGCTCCTTGTGGGACAATTCACAAACTGGTGAAAAGCAGCCAGAGTAGAATCCAGTGTGGCATGGTTAAAGTCTCCAGATATAATAATGAAAGCCTCGGGGTTTTAATGCGTGCACAGCCGCAAGAAACGAAGCACACAGTCCAGCAGACTCACGCTGAAACTTTACGTGTTATGTCACTAGCTTACCGACACTGTGACTTATCTGTCCGAAAAGTCAAAACACACTTACTCTTAGTACATAAAAAACAAGCTAACTTCTCCGGATGCTCCGTGTAACTCACGCACCACCGCCCTCTCTTCTCGCGCTCTCGTCTCTTTTTTCCTTTTCCTTCTCCACCCTGTGTTACCTTCACAGACCTTACCCCCGTAGGAAATTACAGTTCTCACAAACAATTCACAAGAAAAGAAAGATAACTTATTTTAAACAATGCAAACATGTTTTTAATCATTTTACATGAACTCTTACCTTTTTAAATATACAAGAAAATTTAAATAAATGAACTCTTTGATATTTATATTCTCAGATTTCACTTATCTTTTACTATTTATGCATCTTTTTTAACCCGGGTTACACATGGTCACATGTCTGCATGCTCAATAGAGAATATCTCTCACTAATTTGTGTTTTAATTAAAATTTACATGACATTAAAGGTACTCTCTGTGTGTTTTTGCAATTTGACACGACTCCTCAGAAATATGGAATTACACTATCTTTAATGTGTAAAAGTCAGCAGGATATTCTACTGCAAAGTTTTATTATATCAGAGTTTCGACCTCTCTAATGGTCTCTGAAGTTCTGCTGGACCCTTGCAGTTGAACACACACTTGAACATGCACACGCAGTCACTTAATAGCGTGTGATTGCATCCTATATTTATCTCATGTGATTTGTCTCTAGGTAAATCTAAAGAGCCTGATTGAACCACTGTCAGTAAAAGAAATGAGGAACAGTTACCAACTTTTCTGAAGAGCTCAGAGCTCAGGAAAGCTTGGATCAAAACCAAACCCTCTTGTTTCTCTTTTTTTGTTGCTTGTGTGTGTGTGTGTCTGTCTGGAAGCTGCAAATGCACCATAGACTCCTGCACGTGTATTGTTGACAGACAGTTATCGACCTTCTTCTCCACAGGTGTGCAGCTTAAGGCGACTCGAACACGGTCATCAACAGAAATCCATATCTCCCACTGTGTGTTTGCTCAACTGTGTTATTTGTGTTTATCTGTGTGGTGTGAGAAGCCTTCAATACTGCCTGCTTCCGAACAAAGTGCTCGTCTGCAGAACACTGGCAGGAGCTTTGGTACAGTTACCATTACAGTTATAACATTAATAATAATAACAACAACAATGATAGGTATTTGCATTTGTGCCCTGAACAATAATCAAAATCAGTCTAAAAAATAGTTTAAAAAGGAAAAGATCTTGACAAGGGACAAATAAAGACATTTCCATCAAATCAAGTATGGCATTAGTTCAAGAAGTTGCAGTCCCTGCAGATCAGCAGACCTCAGAAGACATCACCTTCCCAAACCTCCTACATCTGGTTATCAAGCATGCAGGGGAAGCAGTGTCAGCAGTGTCAGCAGTAATCTTTCTCTGTCTTTATTCATCTGTCTTATTCTATTTCCATGCAAAAGATTTAGGCGCCCATCTTCCTACACCTTTGTACTTACATTGTTTTTTTCCCCGATCTCCACCCATCCAAGCTTTTCTGAAGAGATTTGTTATCCACAATATAAATCTAATCTAATGAGAGGATAATATTGTTTCTTATATATATATATATATATATATATATATATATATATATATATATAGTGTGTATATACATGTACATGTATGTATATATATATAGGCCTTAACCCCCTCAGTGCGATCATTGACAAGACTGGCTATGGATACCGACTACGGAATGGAGCAGTTGTCAGCCACCTCCTGTACATGGATGACATCAAGCTGTATGCCAAGAGTGAACAAGACATCGATTCACTGATCCACACTACCAGGCTATACAGCAATGACATTGGAATGTCGTTCGGACTGGAGAAGTGTAGTCGGATGGTAACAAAGAGAGTCAAGGTAGTCAGAACTGAGGGGATTGAACTACCAGAAGGCAACATTGCAGACATAGAGGACAGTTACAAGTACCTGGGGATCCCGCAAGCGAATGGGAACCATGAAGAGGCCGCTAGGAAAGCTGCAACCACCAAGTACCTGCAGAGGGTCAGGCAAGTCCTGAGGAGTCAGCTGAACGGTAAGAACAAGACAAGGCCATCAACACCTAAGCCCTGCCCGTGATCAGGTACCCTGCTGGGGTAATAGGCTGGCCAAAGGAGATAGAAGCCACTGACATAAAGACAAGAAAACTCCTCACCATGCATGGAGGATTTCACCCCAAGTCCAGCATCCTGAGGCTGTACGCTAAGCGGAAGGAAGGAGGCTGGGGACTGGTGAGTGTCAGCACCACATTCCAGGATGAGACAAGGAACATCCACGAATACATCACGAAGATGGCCCCAACTGACAGCGTGCTCAGTGAATGCCTCAGGCAGCAGAAACCCAAGAAAGAGGGGGAAGGCGAGGAACCATCATGGAAGGACAGGCCCCTGCACGGTATGTACCACCGGCAGATAGAGAAGGTGGCTGATATCCAGAAATCCTACCAGTGGCTGGACAAAGCTGGACTGAAAGACAGCACAGAAGCACTAATCATGGCAGCACAAGAACAAGCTCTGAGTACAAGATCCATAGAGGCTGGGGTCTATCACACCAGGCAAGACCCCAGGTGCAGGCTGTGTAAAGATGCCCCAGAGACAATCCAGCACATAACAGCAGGGTGCAAGATGCTAGCAGGCAAGGGATACATGGAACGCCATAACCAAGTGGCCGGCATAGTGTACAGGAACATCTGTGCCAAGTATAACCTGGAAGTCCCGGGGACAAAATGGGAGATGCCCCCAAGGGTGATGGAGAATGACCGAGCTAAGATCCTGTGGGACTTGCAGATACAGACGGACAAAATGGTGGTGGCTAACCAACCGGACATAGTGGTGGTAGACAAACAGAAGAAGACGGCCGTAGTGATCGATGTAGCGGTTCCGAATCACAGCAACATCAGAAGAAGGAATACGAGAAGCTCGAGAAATACCAAGGGCTCATAGAAGAGCTCAAGAAGATGTGGAGGATGAAGGTGACGGTGGTCCCAGTGGTAATCGGAGCACTAGGTGCAGTGACTCCCAAGCTAGGCGAGTGGCTCCAGCAGATCCCAGGAACAACATCTGAGATCTCTGTCCAGAAGAGCGCAGTCCTAGGAACAGCTAAGATACTGTGCAGGACCCTCAAGCTCCCAGGCTTGAGGGTCCCGAGCTTGAAGGATTGACTGCCAGCAGGGGCGGCTGGGGAATTTTTTTTATTTTATATATATATATACAGGGAGTGCAGAATTATTAGGCAAGTTGTATTTTTGAGGAATAATTTTATTATTGAACAACAACCATGTTCTCAATGAACCCAAAAAACTCATTAATATCAAAGCTGAATGTTTTTGGAAGTAGTTTTTAGTTTGTTTTCAGTTTTAGCTATTTTAGGGGGATATCTGTGTGTGCAGGTGACTATTACTGTGCATAATTATTAGGCAACTTAACAAAAAACAAATATATACCCATTTCAATTATTTATTTTTACCAGTGAAACCAATATAACATCTCCACATACACAAATATACATTTCTGACATTCAAAAACAAAACAAAAACAAATCAGCGACCAATATAGCCACCTTTCTTTGCAAGGACACTCAAAAGCCTGCCATCCATGGATTCTGTCAGTGTTTTGATCTGTTCACCATCAACATTGCGTGCAGCAGCAACCACAGCCTCCCAGACACTGTTCAGAGAGGTGTACTGTTTTCCCTCCTTGTAAATCTCACATTTGATGATGGACCACAGGTTCTCAATGGGGTTCAGATCAGGTGAACAAGGTGGCCATGTCATTAGTTTTTCTTCTTTTATACCCTTTCTTGCCAGCCACGCTGTGGAGTACTTGGACGCGTGTGATGGATCATTGTCCTGCATGAAAATCATGTTTTTCTTGAAGGATGCAGACTTCTTCCTGTACCACTGCTTGAAGAAGGTGTCTTCCAGAAACTGGCAGTAGGACTGGGAGTTGAGCTTGACTCCATCCTCAACCCGAAAAGGCCCCACAAGCTCATCTTTGATGATACCAGCCCAAACCAGTACTCCACCTCCGCCTTGCTGGCGTCTGAGTCGGACTGGAGCTCTCTGCCCTTTACCAATCCAGCCACGTGCCCATCCATCTGGCCCATCAAGACTCACTCTCATTTCATCAGTCCATAAAACCTTAGAAAAACCAGTCTTGAGATATTTCTTGGCCCAGTCTTGACGTTTCAGCTTGTGTGTCTTGTTCAGTGGTGGTCGTCTTTCAGCCTTTCTTACCTTGGCCATGTCTCTAAATATTGCACACCTTGTGCTCTTGGGCACTCCAGTGATGTTGCAGCTCTGAAATATGGTCAAACTGGTGGCAAGTGGCATCTTGGCAGCTGCACGCTTGACTTTTCTCAGTTCATGGGCAGTTATTTTGCGCCTTGGTTTTTCCACATGCTTCTTGCGACCCTGTTGACTATTTTGAATGAAATGCTTGATTGTTCGATGATCATGCTTCAGAAGCTTTGCAATTTTGAGACTGCTGCATCCCTCTGCAAGATATCTCACTATTTTTGACTTTTCTGAGCCTGTCAAGTCCTTCTTTTGACCCATTTTGCCAAAGGAAAGGACGTTGCCTAATAATTATGCACACCTGATATAGGGTGTTGATGTCATTAGACCACACCCCTTCTCATTACAGAGATGCACATCACCTAATATGCTTAATTGGTAGTAGGCTTTTGAGCCTATACAGCTTGGAGTAAGACAACATGCATGAAGAGGATGATGTGGACAAAATACTCATTTGCCTAATAATTCTGCACTCCCTGTATATAGGAAAGAGAGAGAGGGAGATGTAAAAACATATATGTCTAGACCAGTCCATGTATGTCTGTGTACATGGACTGGTCCAGACATATGACTGTATTTGTGTGTGTGCGTGCGTGCGTGCGTGCGTGCGTGCGTACGCCTGTGTTTTTTCTCTTAAAGTAAGATGTTCTTAAGGGAAATCAAAGACTTGTCTGGCCAGTTGACTGTAGACACAGATGTGTCGTCATTTATTAAATCTCCGTTTCCTGCCTGGAGCTCCAGCACAGATGTGTCAACTGGATTTTATGTGTTTACCCTCATCACTTGGGTGGGGACATGGATTTCTGTAGATGTGTGCTGTCGTATTTTTCACAAACATGCGCTCACTTGTGAACACACATGAGCAGAAAGAAAAGAACAGGGTATTCTGATGTTAATCACAAGTGGTAAATTCCACTAAAGGTCAGTTTGGCTGTTTTCAGTGACAGTTTTTAGCACTGATGAAACCTGATTTAAAAGGACATGGATGTGTATTATCTGTCCATATAGGCTGCAATTGAAATGAAGGAATAGATTTTTCTATCAAATTCCTCTGGGGCTCAAACTAATACTGCATTTTCATTGCAGTATCAATTACTTTTATCTATATATGTCAGAAAACAATTTTAAAAACTGCTGCTTAGAATTGAACACAGATCAAAAAGAAAAAATTCAAATAACCTGCTTTAGTTTACTTATCCAAAACACATCAACTTTCCTATCAAACTTGACAACAAAAAGTAGCAAATATTTTTTAAAATAGACTGTTGCATTTCTGGTTTAAAAAAATTGAAGCCATTTATTAATTAATCAATAATTGACTGCACACCTAACACAATCTAAATGGGTGACCTCTACAAAAATTATCCACCTCACAGTTGTTATACAATTTAAAAAATTAACTATAGTCTAGCCCAGGGGTCCCCAATCCCAGTCCACGAGGGCCGGTGTCCCTGCTGGTTTTAGATCTCACCCTGGGTCAACACACCTGAATCGCATGATTAGTTCATTACCAGGCCTCTGGAGAACTTCAAGACATGTTGAGAAGGCAATTTATCCATTTAAATCAGCTGTGATGGATCAAAACCTGCAGGGACACTGGCCCTCGTGGACTGGGATTGGGGACTCCTGGTCTAGCCTGTAAACATGCAACATGTACACTAACAGTCACCATTGAAGTTGAACATTTTAACATGGCCATCTATAGAGGGACTGAACTGCATTTAAAGGCAACCTCAAGTGCTATTATATTGGTTATAATCATGCTAATAACCCCTCTTTAAAAAGTTATTTTAATTTTTACTTCTTTACAAATTCTGTAAACCTTTAAACATAACTTTTGACTAAGCTTTGTCTGTCCCTTGTGATTTTCTTTGAAAGGTCAAATTCACATTTTACTTTTTAAGTTTGTGTGTGTGTGCGTGTGTGTGTGTGTGTGTGTGTGTCTGAATCAAAGATAGGCTGCTGTTTGTGCTCAGATGGCCTCTAAACTTAATTACTTTCACTGTGAATGAACCAAAGAGATGGTTCTTACTGTGTGAGGTTTTACCTTAGGACATGGTTTATTGATTATTACTTCTCACTGTGTGTTCACAGATATGCACATTGTTGGACTTCAACAGATTGAAGTCATTATCATAGTGCCAAGGAAATAACACTGTTTGTGTGAGTCATTTGAGGTGTTGTTTTAGACTGCAGCACACTGTCTCAGTGTTGCTGTAACAAGCTGAGACTCTGCAGGCCTTTACGCTAAACACTGAGGAGAGAGCGATAAAGCCTGATAGAAATTCTTCAATTAATTTATTGGCCAAATCATATAAGATAGTATTTAATTATGATGCTCAGTGTATTGAAAGCAAAAATTATTATTTCTTTTTTTTTAATGTAATTCAATTGTGGCATAAATTCAGAATAACATAACATTGTGTAAGTCATGGTACACAACGTAATCAGACTGTGTGTAAAAGAATAAAGTAGCCACTTTGATATAGCACATTTAGTAAGCACTTGAGGAAAGTTGATCAATCCTCAAGGTTGCCATGCTTTAATGGCTGTTGGACTCTATTTAGGATCATAATTTACAAAATGAATTTTGTGCTTATTCAATTAGATAAAGATCTTGTTGTTAAGAATATAGACTGACCAGGAAAGTGTTTACTGTGTTCATAAACCCAGGGATTTTTCTTTCATAGACTTTTATATGGTAAATGGCCTGTATTTATATAGCGCTTTTACTAGTCCCTAAGGACCCCAAAGCGCTTTACATATCCAGTCATCCACCCATTCACACACACATCAACACACTGGTGATGGCAAGCTACATTGTAGCCACAGCCACCCTGGGGCGCACTGACAGAGGCGAGGCTGCCGGACACTGGCGCCACCGGGCCCTCTGACCACCACCAGTAGGCAACGGGTGAAGTGTCTTGCCCAAGGACACAACGACCAAGACTGTCCGAGCCGGGGCTCGAACCGGCAACCTTCCAATTACAAGGCGAACTCCTAACTCTTGAGCCACGATCGCATATTTCAATTAGAGGAGTCACCCCCGGCTGGTCATTGGGACAAATACAAATGGATTTAGGCACTTCAGTGTTATCTTTACTTTTCAGACCCAGGTCTAATGCCACTCCTTGCTTTCACCACAGAATACTCTCTAGTTTAAATAATGTTAGGTCCCAGTCACACAGGCATAGAAACTGCTTGGCAATCGCCTGTGTTCCCCAACCAGTTCCAAGTGTTTGCTGGAGAATGCTTGCCATCAGTAAAATTGATCCCAACAAGATATATGCTGGCACACTGAAAACCTTTTTGTGATTGCTTTGGTTGCTAGCAGATTGCCATAATCAGCCATAGTTTGTATGAAAGACGCCAACTAGTCTACAGGTAATCATCAACCATTCATTAAATTACTGAAACTGAAGAATGTCACACAAACTGGAAATGTCAACTGTTTGTCTTCAAATTATATACAATTTGAAATCTTTTGGTTTCTTATTGTCTAAAATGCTGTTCTCTGTTTCTGGCTTGCATTTGTGCTGTTTGGTGGTTAGTTAGTGTTTGTAGAAAATTTGGTATCTTCCATGCAAATTGCAATTCCACTAGTCTGTGAGTCTGCTACTAAATCAAGCAATCAAAGAGGTTTTTGTTATGGCAGTTTCACCCAGCAGTAGACAGCGATCTCCACCAACCACTTGCCACCCAAGTGGGGAATACATATTTTTTTGCTAGTGACTATAGGTTGCCAAGGGTTCATCAAGGCCTCTTGGCCTGCATGACTGAGGACTTACCAAGATAGGTGCACCCATATCTGGTATATATTTCCCTTACTTCTGGGATCTGTCATGTATAGATACATTAATTAATAAGACATATGTCAGTACACACTGCTGCTCTTGTCTCATTCTCTTGTTTAATTTGAAACAAACCATTGCTCACACCTCACATCTTTTTCATATGCCTCCATTGATAGCAAAAAGATCAATCCCAATAATCTCTAGATTAGTTATGAATCAGTAGGCTGCTTTTAAATTACTAAGGCAAAAATGTAGTGGGTCACATTTCTTCTCAGATTTTTTCTGTCAAATATGAGAAGCAGACAAGACTATCTGACATGGATCTGACATTCCGTGTGTGTGTGTGTGTGTGTGTGTGTGTGTGTGTGTGTGTGTGTGTGTGTGTTAGGGCTGCCACGATTAGTCAACTATTCACGATTACGTTGACTATCAAAATCGCCTAATTTAATACTCGACGCATCGTTTGAAGCTTTGTAAGATCCCAAAAGACGCAGGAAATAATAGTAGGATTTAAGAGTGTAATAATGGACTAAAACAGAGGATGGCAGCACTGCATGGACAAGAATGCCAGCTGCCGTTAAACCCTGAAGATAGAGAAGCTGTGTCCGGTATTGTAGCTGTGTCCAAATTCAGGAACCGCATCTTCCTGTGCCCGCAGTTGTAGGCCGATTACGTTACAGCGACACGACGAAGACTGACAAATGCGGCCGACAAATGCGGCCGGCAAATGTGGCCGACAAATGCACCCTTCGTTTCCCCAGATTTGAAGGATGGGTCGGGTGTATACTTCGTGGCCCAACCTATCCCTGAATTCATGCCACAATGGTGGTATCTAGTTAGTTTTAATATTACTCTTATTATTCTTTCTGGGTCACAAAATAAACGTTTAACATATTTTCAGGCCAGAATGTAGCTGTGTAAACTTCAAATATCTGCTCAGTTTATCAAGACACCACATATTTTCAAAAGCGCTCCAACGTTTTCAGAGACGTCTGTTACCCACCAGCTCGATAGCTAGCCGGGGTTCAAGGCTCACTAGAGCCGGTGAGAACACCGGACTCCCGGAAAATCGTTTTCAAACCCACCCCCGTCTTTCGCTACTCAGATTAAACATGATATATAAGTCACTTAGATAACTTGAAAATGTTATTGTTTGGCTTTTTTCAGTATTTTATTTGTTCCTGAGTAAATCGGTTTAGCTGAGATTAAAGTTATTGTTTTTACACCACTGAATAAACATCAAGCAGACAACTGATTATCAGAAGTGTGAGATGCTCGAGAATATACTCCGGTGTCCTGTTATATTTTAGATAGCAAGGAGCAGACGGCTGAGTTTATTAAACTTCACCGAAACAATCTGCAAATTTCATTAAAATTTAATAAACTATCATCTTGTCTTTATTTTTAGTTAGCACATACCTTAAACATTTAAAGCTGTAAGCTAATGGTAGTTATATAAGAGCAGATGCATGCTGGTGCAATAACCTGTAGGTTTTACATCCAATGGATGCATGATCTGATTAGTCGACTAATCGCAAAAATAATCGGTGAGTAGTCGACTATCAAAATAATTGTTTGTGGCAGTACTAGTGTGTGTGTGGACATGAGTTCTTATTTTCATGCACATGCAGGCATGAAGACAGCAACGAGCGAGCTTAAGATGAAACCCTCATCTTGATTTGCATGGTATTATTCCTGAAGAAGCTCTGTAATTAGCAGGATGAGGGGTGCTAGAAATCATTAGGCAGCTCAAGGAGCTATAAAAGGGTTTCATGTGTTAACTAAAACAGAGTAATAATAGGGTTGCTAGAACCTGATACAAAGCTGAGGTGGTGGTGGCAGAGGGTCAGACTCTCACAGCAGGGTCTAAATAAGATGTGAAGGATGAGCTTTCACTCGTGGCGCCGCCAAGATGTGCGTGTCCTCCATTGGCAAGATTTTATTTGAGGTGGGAGGAGGTGATGCCTGTTTTCCTCACTTGTTTATCCTGCCTCCTTTCCCATTCTCCCTGAACTATCCCTTTCTTACCCAGAAATGACACCTTTATACAGCTGATTTGCAGCAGAAACAGAAAATAAAAACAGAATGTAATTTGTGTTTACAAAATGTAAACACAAATTACATTTTGAAGGAAAGCTAATTGCACAGACAGGATTATAGTTTCTATCAACATAACAAGGAAGTGATTAGTTATTTGGCATGTTAGACAATGCTTTTTTTTTCCCCAAAAAATTATAACTGATATCAATTGAAACTGATCTTATTTTTCTGAATACATTTCTGGCTGCTCATTATCTTTTATGTAAATGGATGGACAATTAAAACTGAAAGTGTGAACATTTTAAGAATGTAAAAATGTAAGAATTTTTTCACTTATTTTACTAGCAAACCTACTTAAGATCAAATTGGTCTGTGTACGGTTCATGAAGTACATTTATTTTGCCACCTCTGGTCTACATGATTGTGTTCCTGTTTATTATAAGCATGTGAATTATTGTGTACCTTTTTTTTGTTGTTTGTTTTTACTGAACACTGATCAATGTATGTATGTTGTGCATGTGTGATTTCAGGCTGCATCTAGTGCTCTAAGCAGTCTGGGTCATGTGTACACAGCTATTGGTGACTACCCTAATGCACTTGCCAGCCATAAACAGTGCGTGCTGCTGGCACGGCAAAGTCAGTGCAAGCTTTCCGAGGCTCGCCAGCTAGGCAACATGGGTGCTGTGTACACTGCGCTGGGAGACTTCACCAATGCTGTCCAATGCCATGAGCAGCATCTGGACATTGCAAAGGTATAGTGGTAATGTAATATATTCATATTACATTACCAATATGTTTTTCTTTGGTTTTCATCTCTTAAAAGGTGCAGTTTTAATTTAAGCTCTGCATATTTTAACCATGACAAGGCAACAGTATTTCTATTTAGCCTTTGGTGTTTTGAGATCTGTGCTGCTATTTTGTAAACTTTTGATATTTTTTCTTAGTCCTGCCCACATTTCCACAAAAGATTTGACTAAATCTGCACCATTTTCTGGTAAAAGGATATATTACACAAAAGTATAGCCCAGCTAAAGCTTTAGCTGATATCTTTTTAGCATTATATTTGTTTGGGATATATAAGTTGTTCCTTCACATTCTGTTAATAGATTTATTTTATTGTAACTACTTAATTAATTCACAAAAAGCACCTCTTGACTGACCACAGTGAATTTTGGAGTTTATCTCAAAAAGGTCATGCCTAAAAGATATAGTGGTTTGTTTTGACTCAGTTGAATAACCACTCTGCAGCTGCCACAAATACTCATCACAGCACCAAATTCAGATTAATCCACTGCTAGTCCCCCTGACTAACATTAACTAAAAGTTAGTGGCCAGAATTATGAATGCCTAACTCACTCACTAATACAACACTGGGTTTGATTTCTTCTTCTTCTTTCTTAGACATTCACACAACACATAGATTTACACAGTTTATATCAGGATAATGATTTCCTGAGAACCTAGCTTAAATACACTAAAGGATCATTTTAGCAATATGTCCATCTTTAACTGTCTGGGATAGCAAAAGAAAATATAAATGTTGTGATCTCTGTGGAAATTCCATTGCATGCCAATAAATAACCACAAAGGTAATTTCTTAGTGACGGTGAAATGGTGGTTTGTTTGGCAGAGTCTGGAGAACCGACGTGAGGAGGCACGAGCGTACAGCAACCTGGGGAGCGCTTACCACTCCCAGCGGGACTTTGACAAGGCCATATCGTACCATACAAGAGTGCTGGAGTTGGCCCAAGAGCTGGTCGACAGAGCAATTGAGATGAGGGCATATGCTGGTCTGGGGCACGCTGCCCGATGCATGCAGGTTGGTATATAACTATAAAGGTGTAGTTAACTGAAAAACAAATAACTACGAAATAATGAATCACAGTCTGATAAAAATGCATTATTTTTGTTCGGTTCAGGACTTGGAGAGGGCTCGTCAGCACCACCAAAACCAGCTAGAAATTGCTCAGGAACTGCAAGACAGAGCAGCACAGGGCAGAGCCTCATCCAACTTGGGTAGGTTTGATGGAGGGTCATAGAGGGGTCACCTGGCTGGAGGTAATAGGTTTTTTTAATTTGGCGTCTGAATCTGGGATTTTGTTGTGGGAAACTAAAATGGTATGCCTTTTTTAGCTTTGGTCATTATAAATGGCAAATCTATCTTTTACTAACAGTAAAATCAAAGTATGGCAGGTTTGACACACTGTGGTACTCCAGAACCTGTTGACAGCTACTGTGTAACAAAATTAATAAAAAAGTAAACCGTTATTTACTTTAGGTCTTGAGTGGTTCACTCTCTGTGCCATCAATAGCACAATACTACTCTCACTTGGATGTGCACCTGTGTATCCTATGCAGCTGCAAACATTTGATCAACTAAAACAGACATGTACACCTTTGGTTCCTGTCAACATTTTTTTCAGATAATAAGACTGCATCAATGCCATTCTTCCCCTTTTGGCAAACAACAGATTCAGCAGAGCTAATTTTCAGCTGCAGTCCATAGCAGGTACAGTGGGGCAAAAAAGTATTTAGTCAGCCACCGATTGTGCAAGTTCCCCCACTTAAAATGATGACAGAGGTCAGTAATTTGCACCAGAGGTACACTTCAACTGTGAGAGACAGAATGTGAAAAAAAAAATCCATGAATTCACATGGTAGGATTTGTAAAGAATTTATTCGTAAATTAGGGTGGAAAATAAGTATTTGGTCACCTCAAACAAGGAAAATCTCTGGCTCTCACAGACCTGTAACGTCTTCTGTAAGAAGCTTTTCTGTCCCCCACTCGTTACCTGTATGAATGGCACCTGTTTGAACTCATCATCTGTATAAAAGACACCTGTCCACAGCCTCAAACAGTCAGACTCCAAACTCCGCCATGGCCAAGACCAAAGAGCTTTCGAAGGACACCAGGAAAAGTATTGTAGACCTGCACCAGACTGGGAAGAGTGAATCTACAATAGGCAAGCAGCTTGGTGTGAAAAAATCAACTGTGGGAGCAATCATCAGAAAATGGAAGACATACAAGACCACTGATAATCTCCCTCCATCTGGGGCTCCACGCAAGATCTCATCCCGTGGGGTCAAAATGATCATGAGAACGGTGAGCAAAGATCCCAGAACCACACGGGGGGACCTGGTGAATGACCTGCAGAGAGCTGGGACCAAAGTAACAAAGGTCACCATCAGTAACACACTACAACGGCAGGGAATCAAATCCCGCAGTGCCAGACGTGTTCCGCTGCTGAAGCCAGTGCATGTCCAGGCCCGTCTGAAGTGTGCCAGAGAGCACATGGATGATACAGCAGAGGATTGGGAGAATGTCATGTGGTCAGATGAAACCAAAGTAGAACTTTTTGGTATAAACTCAACTCGTCGTGTTTGGAGGAAGAAGAATACTGAGTTGCATCCCAAGAACACCATATCTACTGTGAAGCATGGGGGTGGAAACATCATGCTATGGGGCTGTTTTTCTGCCAAGGGGACAGGACGACTGATCCGTGTTAAGGACAGAATGAATGGGGCCATGTATCGTGAGATTTTGAGCCAAAACCTCCTTCCATCAGTGAGAACTTTGAAGATGAAACGAGGCTGGGTCTTCCAACATGACAATGATCCACAACACACCGCCCGGGCAACAAAGGAGTGGCTCCGTAAGAAGCATTTGAAAGTCCTGGAGTGGCCTAGCCAGTCTCCAGACCTCAACCCCATAGAAAATCTGTGGCGGGAGTTGAAAGTCCGTGTTGCTCGGCGACAGCCCCAAAACATCACTGCTCTCGAGAAGATCTGCATGGAGGAATGGGCCAAAATACCAGCTACTGTGTGTGCAAACCTGGTAAAGACCTATAGTAAACATTTGACCTCTGTTATTGCCAACAAAGGTTATGTTACAAAGTATTGAGTTGTATTTTTGTTATTGACCAAATACTTATTTTCCACCCTGATTTACGAATAAATTCTTTACAAATCCTACCATGTGGATTCATGGATTTTTTTTTTCACATTCTGTCTCTCATAGTTGAAGTGTACCTCTGGTGCAAATTACTGACCTCTGTCATCATTTTAAGTGGGGGAACTTGCACAATCGGTGGCTGACTAAATACTTTTTTGCCCCACTGTAGGTGGCATATCAAATGAATCAACAAAACCAAACAGATATATGTGGGCACAACTGAAAGACAGAAAGACATGTAAAATAAAACACATACCATACAAGACAAAGAGTGGGCTTACAGTACAGACAAAAAATTAAATAGACGAAATTGGCCAAAGGCTGGACCAGAGTGCAAAATATAACAGTGTGCTGGTGCACCACAAAAGGAAGTTAGATATTTTATTTACTTTTTTAATAGTAATAGTTCACAGGCATAATTCTCAACAGCATCCATCCATCCATTCGCTTCCACTTATCCTTTTCAGGGTTGCAAGGGGTGCTGGAGCCTATCCCAGCTGTCATAGGAGGAGAGGCGGGGTACACCCTTGACAGGTCGCCAGTCTGTCGCAGGGCTAAACAACAGCAATGAAATTAACAACGATAAGATGAAATAGACAAATGTGGGAAATGTAATCAATTTGCACTGTTACCCTAGAACAGGGGTCTGCAACCTTTAAGACCCAAAGAGCCATTTGGACCCGGTTTCCACGCAAAAGAAAACACTGGGAGCCACAAATACTTTCTGACATCTAAAATTAAGATAACACTGTATATATTGTTTTTTTTACCTTTATACTTTGTATAAACAACTAAGGTGTGTTGCTTATGAAATCCATGAAGTGCTACAGAGAAAATCACATTTTATTTATGTAATTAACACATTTTGAACTCTTAAAGAAATATAACAAAAGGAAAGACACCAAGCTGAAGTAAAATGATCCAGCAAACAAAAACTGTTGTGAGCCGCCCCCCTTATATCGCCTTTGGGCTTTTGGAGCCTTGACCTGACTTTTAAAAACTAATTGGAAAAAAGCACTATGCTGCTGAAAAATGAAAAATAGATATTTACAGAATTCTGCCTAAATATGTACTTTACCTGGTTAATGTGTGTGGCGGGCGTGGTCTGCAGCGCCGCTGCAGGGGAGGCGGACCCACCTGAGGGGCACCAGCAATCACGCCTCGCCGCCTTAACGTCTGTGCTATCTATGCTGTTGTGTTGGTATGTGTCGGGCTGTGAGCTGAAAAGCTGCAGCCGGCTGTATGTGTACAGCAACCGTGTGTGAAAAGTGGTCAATAAAGAGATGCTGAAAAGCATGTTCATGGAAACATTGTCGGGTCTGCCGTGATATGTTTACAATGGGACTTCTGCTCCTGAACCTCCGCACACAGCATCTGCAAATTGGGGCTGTACGAAGTCACTTTCATCTTTACACAGGACTGTAAGCTGTCATCTGTGAGGCGTGAGCGGTGTTTGTTTTTAACATAGTTCACGGTGGAGCTGCTGACATAATGTGGATCCGAGGATCCATAATGGGCCTCGGTTGAAAGTCTCGATAAATGCACGGCGTTTCGGCGGGTACACCGGCTTCTGCGAGTGTGATGCTTATTTTGAGCGATGAAAAAATAATAGAATATAATTTTATTTTTATATTTCAATATTAAAATTCAAATTCAAATTTTTATTTGTCACGTACACAGTCATACACAGTACGATATGTAGTGAAATGCTTGGACAACTGCTCGAGACCTAAAGAAAACAAAAAAGGAAAAGGCTATGAATAAGAAAGGAAATAAATATGAAAAATTAAAAAGGGTAAATTTAACTAGGAAGGAATAAAATATAAATTAAGGTTAAAAATGAAATAACTGTACAACACAAATTAGAATGAAGGGTAAATTTAACTGGGAAGAATAAGATAAAGATAAATATATAAATTAAAGTTGAAAATAAAATAACTGTACAACAAAATACACAATATAGAACTATATAAGAATGTATGAAGAAATCTAAATATAAATAAATATATACACAATAACAGCAGCTGTACAAGTATTAACCGGAAATGAAGAATATAGTGACCAGTGTTGTGCAAAACCAAAGTCCAGAAAGTCCAGTGTGTGTGTAAGAACCATATGTGTGGGTCAGTACTGTGTGGTGGTGTGATTGAGAGGCCATATCGCCTGCGGGAAGAAGCTCCTCCTCAGTCTCTCTGTGTTGGTCTTCAGGGAGCGGAATCGCTTTCCTGACCTCAACAGAGAGAACAGTCTGTTGTTGGGATGGCTGAGGTCCTTCACGATCTTCCTGGCCTTGGTCCAGCACCGCCTGCTGTAGATTGAGTGCAGGTCAGGGAGCTCGGAGCGGATGGTGCGCTCAGCTGACCGCACAACCCTCTGTAGAGCTCGTCTGTCCTGCATGGTGCTGTTCCCGAACCAGGTTAAGATGTTTCCCGCCAGGATGCTCTCTATGGTGCACGAGTAAAAGTTCCTGAGCACCTTGGAGGGCAGTTGGAAGTCTCTCAAGCGTCTGAGGTGGTAGAGACGCTGTCGGGCCTTTTTCACCACGGTGTTGATGTGACAGGACCATGACAGGTCCTGCGTGATGTGAACTCCGAGGTATTTGAAGCTGTCCACTCTCTCCACTGGGCACTCGTTGATGACGGGGGTCTGGTAGTTCCTCTCCTGCTTAGTGCTGAAGTCCACTATCAGCTCCTTTGTCTTACTGACGTTTAGAAGGAGGTTGTTCCTCTGGCACCAGTTCTCCAGATTCCTAATCTCCTTCAGGTAGGCCGTCTCGTTGTTATCAGAGATCAGGCCCACCACGACGGTGTCGTCAGCAAACTTGATGATGGTGGTGGAGCTGGTAGTGGCCACACAGTCATATGTGTACAAAGAGTACAGCAGGGGGCTCAGAACACACCCCTGGGGGGCTCCAGTGCTGAGAGTGGTGGAGGCTGAGACATGTCCGCCCATCCTTACTGCCTGTGGTCTGCCAGTTAGGAAGTTGGAGATCCACTGACACATAGATGAGCTGAGTCCCAGATGCTCCAGCTTGGTGGTGAGTGTGGAGGGAATTATGGTGTTAAATGCAGAGCTGTAGTCTATGAAGAGCATTTTAACATAATTCCCCCTTCTAGTGTCCAAGTGAGTGAGTGATGTGTGGAGGAGATGAGAGATGGCATCGTCTGTGGAACGATTTGGACGGTAAGCGAACTGTAGTGGGTCCAGTGTGTCTGGTAGTGAAGAAATGATGAAGTCTCTGACCAGGCGTTCAAAGCACTTCATCACTACTGAGGTGAGGGCTACAGGGCGATAGTCATTGAGAGAAGCAGGGTGGGGTTTCTTCGGGACAGGAACAATGATGGACTCTTTGAAGCATGTGGGGATCACCGACTGAGATAAAGAGATGTTGAATATCTCAGTGAACACAGGAGCTAGCTGGTATGCGCAGTCTCTTAGGATACGACCTGGGATGCTGTCTGGTCCTGCTGCTTTCCTGGTGTTCACTCTCTTGAAGGCTCTCCTTACTTCATGCTCGGAGATGACGAGCACGTTTCCGGTGCTGGCAGTATCTTCCTGTCTGCAGCCGTTAGCGCCGCTAACACTAGCATTGTTGGAGACCTTATATATTACAATAATCTTCCAATTTAGAACTACAAGTTAAAAAAGAACTAACATAAATAAAATACACTTCAGCTAAATACTTCTAATTTATTTTCCCAAACCATGCAGAGCCGCACTATAGGGACTAAAGAGCCACATGCGGCTCCGGAGCCGCAGGTTGCCGACCCCTGCCCTAGAAGGTACATAGACGACAAGAGGGACGGTGTAAAATTGCTATTTCTATGCTTTGTACCTTAGAAAGAAAAGAAAAAAAAACGGAGGGCCCCTGCCTCAGATGAACAAAAGAAGAAAAGGCTTTTGAAATTCTACAGTATGCCTTTAAATCACTAGTTCATATTCAGTTCATTCCATGATCTGGCATTATAGTCAACAGCAAGCGAGACACTGATGTGAGAGTGCTAAAAGTTTATTCACAAAGTATACACTCATTCAGGAAAGAATGATTGAATGAAAGATGATGGCTCTGGGATGGGATGGGTACCTCCCGTTTTCAAGATTGGTGGGGGTACTGGGAATGGGGGGCTCGGGTGGGTGCCTCCTGGAACTGGTCGTCATGTGCCATCGGGGGTGTGCTGTGGTGCCTGGGTCTTTGCTGGCTGGTGTCCCTTTTGGGCTTCGGGTCTGTTCACTTCCCTGTGCTGTGGCCCTTCTCTCTGGGTGCCCCTGACGCATCTATGGGTCTGCTGGGTTTTTTCCCACACTTCATGCTGGTGTTTTGGCTTCTTGGCCTTTGCTATTGATTGCGACCACCTGGGTTTTCTAGGTGCATGTGGGTTCTCTCTTTGTTTGGATATTTGAACTCTGGTAACTCGGGATGAGAGATGAGGTGTCCTCACAGGACAGTTTACCTCATTGTCTGGTCTTATCTGTGCTTGTGTTTTCATCCTTGATTAAATGTTTGGTTTTATGTGACATCATCCTCAAATCTGAAAGTCTTCACAGGCCCTCAGTTTGGTATGAAAAACCCTTCAAGTGATATAAAAAAATACAAAACTGCATCCTGTGTTTTATTCAGAAGATATTTAAGAAGCTTGATCCCTGGGAGAGACTGACTGGGCTCTTGTCCTGGGCTAGGACAACTCGGTCTACATCGATCTGTAACATTAAGTACACACAAAGCATTATTTGTTTGTTATATTGCAGACCTGTGTGAGTTTGCACTAGCTGTAGTGGCCTAGTACAACACGTAGATGCTGCAGTTTTGACATCTTGTTAAATCAAATTCAAGGATGGGATGTCATGGTCCTGGGCCATGTGGGCCCAGTATTCTTAGTTTCCATGTATTTTTGTATTTCGTTCCTTATTTAGACCGTGTTTTCTGAGTTGCCCTGTTGTGTTGTTCCCTAAGTGTTTTCCCTTCATGGCTTTTACCCCCTGTGTGCCCCTCTGTGTATCTGTGAGCCCTCGTCTCTCCTTATGTTTTATTCCATGTTTCCCCTGCCCTTTATGTCTAAGTTCTCCCCGTGCTCTCTCCCCCCTGTGTGCCCTCTATATATTTATGAGCCCTCGTCTCCCTTTGTGGTTGTTTCATGTTTCCCCAGCCTGTTATGTCTGTGTTTTCCCCGTGCTCTCTCTCCTCCTGTCTGAACCTCTGTGCCTGTACCCGTCAGTGTTATGTTCACTCCGCCCTGTCTCGTTATGGTTATCTGTGTCACCTGTGTTCCCCGTGTGTTCCCACTTTCCTCGTTAACCCTCTGTGTATTTCTGTCTGCGTCTTCCTCTGTTCGGCGTCGCGTTCTCCCTCATGCCGTGTGTGGTTCTCCCCGTGTCTTCCGGTATATGTTACTTTAGCTTTTCCCAGTTTAGTGTAGTTTTGTATTGCCTTTTGTATCATCGTTATTGTTTATCACTTATCAGCAATAAAGCTGCATTTTGAGTTTATCCCCCGTGTGTGTGTGTTTGCAATTTGGGTCCTCATCCTGCCTGCCACACGGCCGAAACATGACAGAAGAACGCGACCACAACATGGACCCAGCAGTTCACAACCCCTCCGCGGACCTCCAGGACGACGCGAACATGTCGGACCCAGCGACACGGAGGAGGGGGATCGTCCGGACAGTGGAGTCTCTCTGCGACAAGTGGCTGCACTGTTCCAGTGAGGAGGAACGAGAGGAGTTCGCCCGCCAAATAGAGGTGTGCGTATCTGTGTTCCCCTGGTTATGGGAGACGCTGCACCCCCTCGTCAGCGACTTTCTCGCCTCCACCCTCCAACTCCGTCCGCAGGAGCAGCGGCCCGGTGGGCGTACACCTTCACCAGAGCCGTGCCGTTGCGCCGTTTCCCCGCTGTCTCATGAGCCAGTAGCGGTCAGAGTTGGAACGGTGAGGCTCGCCACAGACACACCTTCCGCCCGCACCCCGCCGGCTTCCGCGTCTTCACCGCGGTCTGGCCGCACGGCGTGGCGCACGGAGACAACGGAAGCCATAGACTTTGGCGAGGAAGAGCGGCAGCAGGTGTTACGGGCTTATCGGGAGGACGAGCTCCGGCGGAAACCCTGGCTCATCCCGGAGGAGGACCTCTCACCTGCTGCACAGCCTACCAGCCGCTCGCCGTCTCCGATCCGCTTAGGCTATTTTTCGCCTGCCTCATTTCTGGCAAGGATGGGGGCGGACGACGGGGAACTCACCACTACGTCACCCTCTGTGTTGGCGCCATCAGCGCCCATCGCGCCAGCTTCCTCTGCTCGAAGGGGGCGGCGCGCCCGCCGCCATAAACCGGACAATGCTAAGACTACAAAACATGAAGTGGACGGCGGGTTCATCTTTGATAGAGCTATTTTTGTCGACCCTGAGCCTGCCATTTCTCGGACAGTTTTTTCTGAGCCTGCTCCTTTTCCTGCTCGTGTTTCTCCTCCCAGGTCAGTTCAGTTAGCTCCCTCGCAGCCCCTCACAACTCAGTTAGCACCCTCGCAGCCACCCTCAGTTCAGTTAGCCCCCTCGCAGCCACCCTCAGTTCAGTTAGCCCCCGCTGCCTGGTATTTTCAGCATCGGCATCTTTTCCCGTCTAGGTTTATCGCCAAATCATTCGATCCTCCCTTAAGAAAGAGACTGCATCCTCGCTGCCTTCACCCCAGTACACCAGTGTCACCCCCGGTTCAGGCCCCAGTAGCTCCAGTGCCGCCTGTTTCAGTTCAGGTCCCAGTAGCTCCAGTGCCGCCTGTTTCAGTTCAGGCCCCAGTAGCTCCAGAGCCACCTTCTGCTACGCCTAGTCCAGCCTGTGCTTCGTCAGCTGCAGCCTCAGAGCCTTCGTCAGCTGCAGCCTCAGAGCCTTCGTCAGCTGCAGCCTCAGAGCCTTCGTCAGCTGCAGCCTCAGAGCCTTCGTCAGCTGCAGCAGCCTCAGAGCCTTCGCCCGCTGCAGCAGCCTCAGAGCCTTCGCCCGCTGCAGCAGCCTCCGAGCCTTCGCCCGCTGCAGCAGCCTCCGAGCCTTCGCCCGCTGCAGCAGCCTCCGAGCCTTCGTCAGCTGCAGCAGCCTCCGAGCCTTCGTCAGCTGCAGCAGCCTCCGAGCCTTCGTCAGCTGCAGCAGCCTCCGAGCCTTCGTCAGCTGCAGCAGCCTCGTCAGCTGGGGGTTCGGGAGAACCGCACCAGCCTCATGCCACGTCAGCTGGAGGGTCCAAGGGGCCCGTTCAGCCTCCTGTCTCCGCTGGAGGGTCCGAGGGGCCCGTTCAGCCTCCTGTCTCCGCTGGAGGGTCCGAGGGGCCCGTTCAGCCTCCTGTCTCCGCTGGAGGGTCCGAGGGGCCCGTTCAGCCTCACGCCGCATCAGCTGGAGGGCCCGAGGAGCCTGTCCAGCCGCCATCTGCGACCGCCTCGTCATCACCTGGCCCGGCTATATCCGCCTGTGCTTCTGCTACGCCTGGCCCGGCCTCAGCCTCTGCAACCTCGCCTGGCCCGGCCTCCGAGCCTTCGTCTGCTGCAGCCTCTTCAGAGCCTTCGTCTGCCGCAGCCTCCTCTTCAGAGCCTTCGTCTGCCGCAGCCTCCTCTTCAGAGCCTTCGTCTGCCGCAGCCTCCTCTTCAGAGCCTTCGTCTGCCGCAGCCTCCTCTTCAGAGCCTTCGTCTGCCGCAGCCTCCTCTTCAGAGCCTTCGTCTGCCGCAGCCTCCTCTTCAGAGCCTTCGTCTGCCGCAGCCTCCTCTTCAGAGCCTTCGTCTGCCGCAGCCTCCTCTTCAGCTGCCTCGTCTGGTCCAGCATCCTCATCAGCTGCCTCGTCTGGTCCAGCATCCTCATCAGCTGCCTCGTCTGGTCCAGCATCCTCATCAGCTGCCTCGTCTGGTCCAGCATCCTCATCAGCTGCCTCGTCTGGTCCAGCATCCTCATCAGCTGCCTCGCCTGGTCCCGCCTCAGAGCCTTCGTCAGCTGCCTCGCCTGGTCCCGCCTCAGAGCCTTCGTCAGCTGCCTCGCCTGGTCCCGCCTCAGAGCCTTCGTCAGCTGCAGCAGCCTCCGAGCCTTCGTCAGCTGCAGCAGCCTCCGAGCCTTCGTCAGCTGCAGCAGCCTCCGAGCCTTCGTCAGCTGCAGCAGCCTCCGAGCCTTCGTCAGCTGCAGCAGCCTCCGAGCCTTCAGCCTGTGCTTCGTCTGGTCCTGTGCCCACCGGGCCATGGCCAGCACGCCTGACACTGGAGAGCCGCCGCTGCCTTCCGCGCGGCCGGCCCCCTGAACTGCTCCGTCGTCTCCTCCGCCGCCGCCGCTGCTTTCCGCGCGGCCGGCCCCCTGAACTGCTCCGTCGTCTCCTCCGCCGCCGCCGCTGCCTTCCGCGCGGCCGGCCCCCTGAACTGCTCCGTCGTCTCCTTCGCCGCCGCCGCTGCCTTCCGCGCGGCCGGCCTCCGGACCAGCTCTGCCACCTGTGCCACCCGCCTGGTCGGCCCCCCGACCGTGTGACCCGTGAACTCTTGTGCCTGTGGGCTCTGGGTCGGCCCCCTGAACTTTATTTTGACTATGGTCGTGTGCTCCTGTGTTTTCTGTTGTTTGTTTTGTTTCCCGTTCTGGTCCCTCCGTCCTGGTCCCCCGCCTCCCGCCCTGGGTGGGTTGTTTTCTGTTTTTGTTTTTGTTTCTCGGGTTTGGGCTGTCGGGAGCCAGCCCTTTAGGGGGGGGTGATGTCATGGTCCTGGGCCATGTGGGCCCAGTATTCTTAGTTTCCATGTATTTTTGTATTTCGTTCCTTATTTAGACCGTGTTTTCTGAGTTGCCCTGTTGTGTTGTTCCCTAAGTGTTTTCCCTTCATGGCTTTTACCCCCTGTGTGCCCCTCTGTGTATCTGTGAGCCCTCGTCTCTCCTTATGTTTTATTCCATGTTTCCCCTGCCCTTTATGTCTAAGTTCTCCCCGTGCTCTCTCCCCCCTGTGTGCCCTCTATATATTTATGAGCCCTCGTCTCCCTTTGTGGTTGTTTCATGTTTCCCCAGCCTGTTATGTCTGTGTTTTCCCCGTGCTCTCTCTCCTCCTGTCTGAACCTCTGTGCCTGTACCCGTCAGTGTTATGTTCACTCCGCCCTGTCTCGTTATGGTTATCTGTGTCACCTGTGTTCCCCGTGTGTTCCCACTTTCCTCGTTAACCCTCTGTGTATTTCTGTCTGCGTCTTCCTCTGTTCGGCGTCGCGTTCTCCCTCATGCCGTGTGTGGTTCTCCCCGTGTCTTCCGGTATATGTTACTTTAGCTTTTCCCAGTTTAGTGTAGTTTTGTATTGCCTTTTGTATCATCGTTATTGTTTATCACTTATCAGCAATAAAGCTGCATTTTGAGTTTATCCCCCGTGTGTGTGTGTTTGCAATTTGGGTCCTCATCCTGCCTGCCACACGGCCGAAACATGACATGGGAGCTTTATATCATGCGATGGTCCTGCTTCTTAAGGGCCTATCATTTGACTGCAGTAGCGTCTCTCTGGACAATCAACACTCATGTTTTATTAAGTGGTTTCTGGTTTCTGCGGCCACAGTGATATCTGAGATGCTGTGAACCTGAATCCATCGCTGAATGGACAACTTGCCACGTTGTGCATGTATACGGCACTGTGCACTAAAAGTAAAGTGAGGATGCCATCTTAGATTTCTGGGGATTTAGACTGTCTCAATGTTTTTTATTTTTTGTTGACTTTTTTTTTTTTATTGTTTTGCAACTTAAAATAAAAGGGAAGCTAGAATTCTTCTTTCTGGTGTTCTGAACTGCAGCGCCCTTCTTCAATTCCTAAATTTGTTCAAAGAATGGAAATACAGTCATGGAAAAAAGAACAGACGCCATTTGACAATTTAAAGTTTTTTCATGGACACAAAAAATGTATTTGCTCATTACTAGGGCCATATTCCAGGAAAAAGAGTTGATAGTGGGAAATTTACACCATAGCTACACTCCAACTGCAAACCCAGCTGAAAACCCTACGACGTAACCTGATGTGCACCTCCCTAGAATTTAAACTACACCTCTCATTAAAATCGCCTGCAAAAATTGGGATTTTCAGCTACTTTTTTGCCATGCATTTTTTTTAAGGTATCAGTGACAGAATAACAATCATCTTCTGAGTTCAAGGAATAATAATCATAGCATCATAGCAGTGTTCACAAATGTCAGGAAGTTAAATGCGAAACAGTTACTATCACTATCAACGTTAACTCAATAAGAAAAAAATCTCTTCTATGGTTGTAAGAGAGCCATGAGTGAAGACTGATATTAGAACAAATTATAGGCTAAATGGTTACACTGAGGGGCATTAAAGAACAGTTTTTATGTAAATCTCAAAAATGAGCACATTAAGCGTTCACTGAACAGTTTATGCCAACATAAAGTGTTCCAAAAGTAGTTTTTTTATTTAATAAATGGTGGAAAATAAATTAACCCTCTGCAAATACCTCCTCTGATCAGACTTTGAAATGCCAAAAAAACTGCAGTCCTACATGAAGCTGGTTCTAAAAAGCAAATCACTCCCATGTTAAAATGCCAAACTTCACAATATTAACAAACACTATGATCTCTTCCAAATATGAGACATTCTGGCTCCAAAAACCAACATGGCAGCAGGAAAAGAAATGAGGCCTTATAACGTAAAGCCCAGAAATCAGAGGATAACTATATAATGGCTTTATCTATCTTTTATATACAGTCTATTAAACTCTGCTCAGGTAATATTGTGCGATTTCCACCACTCTTCTCACTTTATGTCACTGCAGAGCTTTTTTGTAGGCAAATGAGTGAAAATTGCTTTATTTTCTATCTGAAGTAAGTAAAAGGAAAACATGCACACTGCAGTGGTTCAATAGATACTTTGATGTGTGACTATAGGCTACTGCTGAAGTCGCTGACACTCTCCTGACAGATGAGCTTCAGTCTGTGTTTCAGATCAATGATTCACATCATCATTTATGGATGATTACGGTTCTTTGACTCTGAATGCTGACTTGACAACCTTTCACTCTGCTCTCCTCTGATATTTTCTCTCCTCCTTTCCTCTTCTTCTGTTCTTCAATTTCCAACCCTAATTTCTTCCTCTCATTTCATCTTTTGTTTCATAATGATTTCGTCCCCTATTATCTTTTACCTTATTTTGTCTTTACACTCACTACATTTCCCATGTTTTCATTACTTCATTCTTCCTCTTTCTTTTCTTCCTGATTTTACTCCTTCCTCCCTTTCTCTCTGTGCATTCCTTATCTCCTTGCCATTCTTTTTTTCTTCTTCTTGTGTCTCCTGTTTTCTCCTTGCTGTGTTTTTTTTCTCCTGTTTTCTTGGGTTTCATTCTCTGTTTACTCTTAGTCCCCTCTTTTCCAGTCTGACCTTTCCCTCTTATTTTCTTCTTTCCTCACCTTTTTGTTTTCTTCTTATATCTCCTTCCTTCACCTCTTCCTTTCTGTATGAAACATGAAATTTGGAGATTATCTCAACCTAAATTAGACCATATAATACTTGTATTGTATTTTACATAGCAGCACCTTTAAAGTCCAAAAATAACTAAACTAGGCCAGTGTCTGGCTGCCCAGTGGAACTCCTTAGTGATCTATGATGGTACCGTTTAAATCTTAATTACCCTTTTTCTTGTGTTGGTAGCACACCATGCAGTATCTTGTGTTATTGTATATCTGCCTTTGACTGTGACCCAGTCCACAAATCTTTGTCGCTCCTCTCAGGGTAGTCCCATATGAACGGACTCTTGTGGCTCCTCCTGGCTAGGCTAGGTATCACAGTGACTTGATAGTAGGGGTATGATAGTATGATAGCCCCTTTCCTGAAGGCTACAACTGACACCAGTCTGTGTCCACTGCTTGTGAAGCTCTCCCGTGTTACTGAATCAACTTTTACTGACGATGCTCTCAAGCTGTTTCCTGTTGTTTGTGCGCTTTTTCTTGCTATGCTTTTCCCTTCCAGTGAGCCTTCCCTTGGTATGCTTTAATACAGCACTCTGCAGACAGCCTTTCTTGTGGAGAGTGTCAGTGTCTCTACATCTGGTCAACTGTTAAGTCAAGCAGTTTTTCCCACGACTGATTCTGTGTACTGAACTAGAACAAGACATATATGGAAATTATATTTTAATTTCAAATGAAAGATACTTCTTTGCTACTATGGGCCTGAAGATATGGTCCATTACTGTAAGAGTACAGCGCTCATTTAAGGATCCAGAAGATGGTTTCCAGTATACCTCACTCGGTTAAGCAGGTGACCCATGTGCTGTAAGGCTGCTGCAGATGTCAATAAATGCTCCAAACCAGAAAGCAAGAAAAAAAAAAAACGACCCAGAAGACATGTGTGAAGTAATTTCTTTGCCTACTTGAATAATAAATTCTTTATATTTAACTTACTCTCTACAATATTCCAAAATGTATGTGTGTCTCTCTCTCATCTCGAGTTATTTGCTAACTTTAGCTAATAAACATGTATTCTTCTTTATGATGGTCGGACAGAAATAACTGCATATAGTCCATGATATGTAGCTCCTGACCCACAAGTTGCCACACCCAATTTCATTCACTGATGACAGAGCAATTTTTATCCTACTATGGAGAAAGGGGACTGTGGATCACCACTCTTCTCCTTTCTAATCTCTCTATGCTGTCTCAGCTGAATACCTGTCATCAGATCTCAGCTAATTTTCCACACCTCTAATCCTCGCAGCACTGCTGTCTTCACACTGTGTCCCCTCCACGCTGGGGAATCCCACAGAATCTGTAGGAAATCTACAGGCACCCTTACACCTCAGAGAAGTGTGGCTTTAGGTTAGAGGAAGATTGTGCATGTGCTAATGTGCACACCTGTGTTTGTAGAGTTTAGGAGGATGTGTGTAACTGTAACCAGTGATTCTAGCCAGCTCTGCAGGCTTCTCCGTAATCCTCTTAATGCAAGACCCCGATGAACAAGGTCTTCCTTTCTATATCACCAACCTCCTCCTCCTCCTCCTCGCATAACCCGGTTTCTACATATTGTTGCCAGCAGCGTTTATGAGACCTTTTTAAATTCATGTACATTTATATTAACAATGTGACTTCATGTTTGTTTAAAACATTTAAGGTTGTTTGCTAGTTTGACAGAATTATTTTTTATGCAGTTCACACTGAAAGTAATTAGCAAATTAAATAAGGAAGTGTTTTTTTTCACCAAATGTTTATTTTGTTTTCTCTTAGCTTTCATTGTTTTAAAAGTAAATCGTGTGCTATTTGCATTTCCTTCAACCTTTATTGTGAAATCCTTTGCATCGTTAGATTTGAGTGCTATAAGCTAAATCACCACTGATTACCTTTCTGAGTCATGATGATGGTGCTGATGAGATATCAGAGATGAAGATGAGGTGCCGATGAAGTATTGAATTTAGATTTCAAATGCTTTTTTTAATAGTTGCAGTTCTTCTCATTGTATTGTGTAGAGACTGTAGAAGCAAACGGAGTAAACTCAAATGCGTCACATCCATGGTTAAGTCAATGTATGGATTTGAGCTTCACAATCTAAACCCACTTATGACATTTCTAGTCTTTGGATTGGTTTAAACACTATTCTTTACGACCAAATGCCAAGACGTGACCTTTACTTACAATGCACTGTATGTCATTTAAAATTGTGGCATCAGCAAGTTCTCCAAGTCATAACCAGACCTTTTTTTAACCATTACCCCCCCATATATGTTTTTGTTTAGGATAAACAGAGAACAAGAATTTGCAAAAGATGATTGATATGAGAAAAATTATTTGAATTAAAACTCATGAAAACTGTTAATTATATTTTTATAATTATAATAATAATAAATTATAATTATGTGTCAGAAGGTATAATAAATACTAAGAAAATCTGAATTTTATAGCACCATGCTTAAAGGGGGCCCACTATGCTTTCCCTTACACTTAATATGACAAAAGAAGTATTGAAGTAGTAGTTCATTTATTTTATATGTAGCATATTGAATATGTTATATAAGTATTGGGTTCAGTGAGTGTACCAGGAATCCCTGTTAATAATAAATAAATAAATAAATAAATATATAAAAAGAACTCAGACTTCCGACTGCACTGAATGCTCCATTTCTGGCAGTTTTTTGATACTCTTGGCACTGCATGATTTCAAAGTCAGGACGTCATTGTTGGGGCTTGCAGAGTAAAGGAATCAGATCCAGAAATAACAAAGTATGTCTTTTATTCAGACTGGGAAAGTCCACAAATTAACAAAGAACAAAATGAAGAAACATTATGGAATCACTTTTGGATCTAAATATGCAAGAAATAAACTTAAAATATTAACTGAAATTTAATGCAAACCATGAAAACAAAACTAACAATAGAATGTTAAGGCAATCTAAACTGGTAGCCAAAACTCCATAAATGTGAATCCAAAAACTCCCAAGCAACTTTTAAACCAAAACCAGGGACTTTGGCAGTCATAGAAAGAGTATGACTCTGTAACCTTTGGATTTGTGAATTATAGATATGAAATCAGCTTAAAGTGAAAGCATCTGTCTTATGAGAAGTGTAACGTCATGCACAGAAAAAGTCACTCCAGTTTCTTCAAACTCTGTCTCTGTTACGTCCCCTGTTAGATTCAGAAATAAATCCTACTTACAGGTGATCTGCTGCTTTTGTTGTATTTAAGATTGAAATTAACTGCAAGGATGCAAGTTAGGCTGTGGACTTCCACATGGAAGAGTGGGGGTTCCATATTAGCAGCTAAAACTCAAGAGGCTTAGAATAGAGGAGGAGAGAGCTATTTTAAAAGGTGGGTTTTTGTTGTTGTTGTTTTTAGGAACCCTGCCTGCACCCCTATCAAGGATGTGAATCTTTTTTTTAAATGATGATTTAGTCAGTCAATATTTTTAACACAATCTGTAAATCTTGATTTTGGACTGTTAAAGTCACACATTTGAAAAGTGTTTACAGTAAGAAATGTAGAGATAGAGGTGGACATGAGCCAAGGAGTTGGGAAGGATGGCTCACAGTTTACACTCGGTGGATCAGACCCCAGTCATCTCTCTCATTACACAGTCTGACATGAAGACCACATGTGACTTCCTCCATCTGGTGTCTGGATACCCCTCCGTATCCCTTCCTCCCCACTTATAACCCCTTCTCATCTGTTTTCCCAATGTGACTTTATTGTAGAAAAAGCAGATTTTATATAAGGCCTCATTTCAACATTTCTCAGAGCAGTTATAAATTATTCTGGCGCAGTGTAATTATTGTCTTTTGGAAATAGACTTCCTATGGATGGCATTATTAGGATTTCTGTGTGAAAAATTCAGGTTACTCAAACAGTTTAATGAAGGGAATCACAGGATGAATGTAGGTAAAAAGTTTTGCATTATTGTATTAATGCATTAACATGCATTATGTATAATAAAACAGGGTCATGTTTGAACAGTTTAATTCATTTTACAACGTTTATTGCCCATTTTCTAGAATTGTGCTAGCTGTACCCTCTGTCTTGTAGAACATGTACATGTAAATCTTGAAACAGAACTTGACTTTGGCCCATGAATCTCCACCCCAAAACTCCACACCTTTATTCTCACTCTAGCTTGCATTTGAACACTTGCAACCATGACTTTACCTTCTTCAACTGGTATAATGGCAGAAAACCAGTTAACAAAAGTTATTGTTTTAGTTGACCAAATTCACTAGAATATGGAATCTGTATTTCCCTGTATTGTGGTTTGATATGCCAATGCTACTACTAAGCAAGTTCGACACTGTTAGGCTTTCTTTGCGTGAGCTGGTGTGATAAAAATAAAATGCCATAGATACAGTGACAGGTATCATGGTGGTGGTTTTTAACTTTATTAACTAAGGCTTTCTGCTTCAGGATCGGAGATAAAGATCTGACTATTTTTCCACACAAAATAGATCGCCTACACCAATCTGAGGCATTATCAGAGTAATTGTCAAGGTCCTTGGTCAGTGACCCAGTGTTTTGTGTATTATTATTGTTATTCTATGATTTCTTCGTTGTATATGACTTCTAGTGTTCTGATTTCTGTTTTTGTATTCTAATTTTGTTCCGGTGTCCTCGTGTTTAGTATAGGTTTAGTTCTGTGCCCAGTCTGTTTCCTGTTTTACTTTGAAGGACAATGTATTCTGTTTTGCTTCCTCCCAATCTCGTCTTCGTACTTAGTGTCAGCTGTGTCTCCCAGGTGTTTGCCCTTTGCCCAGTTCCTTCTGTATTTAGTATCTGCGTGTGTTCCTGTTTGTCGTTGCATCGTCCCTCATACTTGCCTGTGTGTTCTGTTTCAGGCTCAGTTTCTAGCCTTCCCAGTTTAGTTTCTGTTTTGACTTATGTCAGCAATAAAGCTGAGGTCTTTGAGTTTAATTTTCACATCCACAAGTCTGCATTTAGGTCCTACTTTCCTGCCTGCCGCACACAGACCATGACAGTAATGTGTTATTGAGATATGAGAACAAAGACAGGAAGTTAAGGCCCAGGTGACACACACAGAAGAGCATTTACCAAAATAAAATAAAGTAGAAACAAGGAAGGGCACCTACACACATACAAAACACAGAAACACAAATTAAAAAGAAACACAAGAATACAATGAATACAAGAAACGATATCTGTATAAGTCAAAATAGAGACTATAACACAACATATATTATAAGAACATGGGGAGTTTACTTGTGGACCTCTTCAAAGACCAATTGTTTAAAAAAAGAAGAAGAAAAATTGTCAGATTTGGGCTGTAATGGAAATGTTAACAGCCAGCTTTCACTTTGAATGTAACCTTACTTCTAATCTTACCTTAACCTTGGGGGGGGGGGGGGGTTATTCTACTTTGTACTAATATGCCACTATAGGGAAGGCATAATTATAATTTTTTTCTTTCAATCTCCTTACAATCAGGCTTTTGGCATACATATAAACAGGGGTGCATATAAGTGGTCCGCAGGTGCACATTCGCTGTCAAAATAAAAGACGTGCACCAGATAAGAAGTTGCAACGCATGTTTGCGTACATAAGATTTTCTGGAGGAGGACAGACATTTGTTTAGAACTCTTAAAGATGTTGAAGAAGCAAGCTCCTTTAAGCAATTACTCTGGTGTTCTTCCACCTCCAAAGAAATGTCCAAAGGAGTCCAAACCACAAAAGAAGCGCGTATTCTCAGAAAAGTGGTTGCAGGAGTTGAGCTGGCTTCAAACAAATGATGAACGCACAGAGATGTGGTGCAGAATATGCCGTGAACATCCCACTCTAGCGGACAAAAACAGTGCCTTTTATATGTACGCAAATGCGCGTTGCAACTTCTTATCTGGTGCATATAAATCACACTATATAGCATTAAGAGGGAAGATTACAGCTGTTCTATGTGTGTGTCTTTTGTGTTGAATCTTGATTGAAATGTGCTTGCTGTGATGGAAAGAATAACATAAATCATTCAAGGAAAAGTCATTGCATTGACTTTCATTGTGAGCAATTGTAGGTTTCACGTCTGCATTCAACTTTAAGCAGGACTTTACTGATGAAGGTAGAGCTCAATGTACAATGTGCATGGTTTTTATATGCCAAAGCAAAAATATGCCAATGAAATATGGTAAGATTTAGATTTGTGCAATGTTTGGAATAAAGTCTTACAGAGGAACTCATGTGCTCATTTTCTACTCTGCTCATTTGTTTTTATTATTGGACTCTAAAGTAGTATTCCATGTAGGGATGGGTATTGATAAGATTTTCACGATTCCGATTCCATTTTCAATTCTGTTTAACGATTCGATTCTTAATCGATTCTCTTATTGATTCTTTTAAAAAAAAGGAGAACACTAAGGTCGAATAGCTTAGAGCTTAGATCCACAGCCTACGGCTCTTCAATGGGGGTGTCACAGGGTTCCCGGGAAAAAAAATTGTAAATGTAAAATAATAAGATAAATATTCTTCTGTAGCAATAACAAAGTATAACATAAATTATTCTGTAGCAATTACACAAGAATATCCAGTAATGTCCCTGCCTACAATTAAACACATTCACTTACCGAAAATCGGGCATCTGCTGTGGGAAATGGGTGCAAGCCTTTTACCACAAACTCAGTCACTGCTCGGTGACATTCGTCTATCCTGGCCTGAAAGGAGACGCTACCGGTAGACTGCAGCGAGAACTGCCAGCATCTGAGCCAACCAGACTCCGTCTGTCTCTCTCATCATGGTCACCTAAATGCACAGTAATGGCAGGTTTTGTAATAAGGCAGATCGCGCTAACATAATATGCACTGTTAGTTGATTATTTACCTGCCGCATTAACGGGCAAACGTTACCGCTGCTGCTGGGTTGAGATTCACGAGTCCGGAGCGGAATTAAAAACACAACATTTATTTAAGGTCATCGCGTGTCTTTTGCATATTCGTGGTGTTTCCTCCCTTAAATGAAATATCTACTTTGCAAGTATTGCAAGTTGCCCTGTTGTCATCCGTTCTCGTAAAGTATAACCAAACTTTTGAGCGTTTGAGCCGCCATGTTTCCTGCCAGGTTAATGACGCTCCGCAACGTGGTGACATCATTTGGGGCGACTGGAATTGATAAGGGAATCGTTTGCAAAAATGACAAACAATTCCAAGGAATTGAAACAGTGGGAACCGGTTCTCAACAAGAACCGGTTTTCGATACCCATCCCTAATTCCATGTTTACAAAATTACCATTATTAATCTTATACTGGGCTTTAGTGCAACCCCAAGTTCACCCATTGTGTAAAACAAGCCATTTCAGTTCCCTTGCACCTCCTTTTTAGCCAACGTTCTTTTGACTGGCTGCTCCTCATAAATAAAAACATGAACAGCAAGTGGGCAGGGATTCTGTATGATCCAGGCTCTTTGGCTGTGATTCCAACCAGAGAGCCTGGATTTTCACTCTTATATCATGCAGAATAGAAAAAAACTGTTCAAAACATGGCTCAAAAGAATTAGTTATAGATACACTGATCTCATTATTTGCAATATGTGGCCATATCCACAGTTTGAGTATCCAGCACTGTAGCAGAGTGTATCACAGAAAATGAAGAAAAAAGCAAAGTAGGTACATTTTAAATTGCAAATAACCAGTGTGCACAGTTGTCAGTTAAATGCAGGAGGGTGACAAGTACTATATTTTGGAGTACAGGAAATAACTAGCATAAAATGTAAATTTTCATTCTCCTCTCTTGTGCCCCAAGTTTCTTCCTTAACTATTCTCTCTCCCAACTTTTGTCTGTTCTGGCTCCATAAACTGGGTTGTTGACAGCAAAGACACATCATGACAGAAGAAGTTGGGAAGGCGACTGGGACTTAAGTTTTCCCAGTTCTTTTTCCCTGGACAGAGAGACTGATTTCTGCATATGTTATACTAAAGTTTGAAGAGACACAGCAGCAGATATTATTAGATTTGTTGAATTTCCCACTGTAGCTTTTTAATTATTCACCACTCTGCTCAAAAAGGATTTTTTACAGTTCAAGAAACCATGTGGGCATTTATATTCACCACCATACAGATGCTGCATATTTATAACTCCTAATGTCATTTTGGGAATTTACTCTGTTCATCATGCTCCCTACATGTGCAGTAATTGGTGTTTGATGAATCCTACAAATCCAAACAGCGCTGGATAAACCATTCTACAGAGCTGTGGAGACTTGAGACTTGGAGACCAAAAAAATCACAAAACTGAGGACTTAAACTTCACTTGTCTGACTTCCTTGAGCCTGGACTTTAAAATTCCCCTATGTCCATGGAAGATTTTTCTGGGTTTTATGACCTTGATCCTCCGAGATGTGGGTGATCAACAATAACTGTATGCTTTCAGAATATGTCATTTTTGTTCTTCTTAAAAAAACGTTGCCTCCAGTCTTTGTGGTTTGGTGACAAAGGAAATAATCATTTTAACTAACACACCTAAATATTGATTTTATTGGAACTGGAATTATCAAAGAGTTGTCTGACCACTTCAACATTACAGCTTTTTGCCGTGGTGACCATTTTTGTATACAAAGTCCATTCCTCTTGAAATGGACATTTGGAGGAGTTTAAATGATGGGGCTAGGTATTGTGCTGTTTTAAATGAAACAAGTTAGAAACATAAAATTAAGATAATTCTTGGAAAATCAATCATTAGGATGGACTTGCCAGCCAGAGGCCAGAAATTGAAATGAACTAGCTTTATTTTAATACGAGCATTACCTGATACAGCTTGTAGTTGGCATGCTACAAGACTTCCTAGATTAGATGTATTACCTGGGCGCTTTGCATAGACTTTGTTTGTCCTATTGAAATGTTTTTGTCCATGCCACTTGCTAAAACATATGGTTAGGATTAGTGTTGTGACTAAAGTTGAGAACATGACCGATCACAAGAACGTTCAAATGTTGTATGCTAAAAGAGATTAAACTTGGAGTTTACCTGCATCTTAATGGTTTCCTTGTTAGTTCAATAGTTTGTGTTTTTGCCTCCTCTCATCTCCTATCACAGGCATCATACACCAGATGAAGGGAGAGTATGACACTGCGCTAAAGTTCCACAAAGCCCACCTGTCCTTCGTCCAAGAACTTTGTGATTACGCTGCCCAGGGGAGGGCCTATGGCAACATGGGCAATGCCTACCATGCGCTTGGCATGTACGACCAAGCAGTCCAGTACCACAGACAAGAGCTGCAAATCTCTCTGGAGGTAAATTTTATGACCCTTTTCAAAAAACATGTGGACGATTGTGTGGAAAGCAGAATCACGATGTGTCTTTGTGTTATCAGGTGAACGATCGTCCATCTCAGGCATCCACGCACGGTAACCTTGCTGTGGCCTACCAAGCGCTGGGTGCTCACGACCGAGCTCTCCAGCACTACCTGCACCACCTGACCATTGCACGAGAGATGCGAGACACTCAAAGTGAAGCAAGAGCCTTAGGTAAACCTGTCAAGAGATAAATGCACTTGAGTTGAGTTAAATGAAACATGAAAAATATTGCTCACCGTTATTTTCTTTTGCAGCAAACTTGGGTAACTTTCACAGCTGGAGAGGTGAATATGCTCAGGCCTTGCCCTACTACCAACAGTACCTGGTTTTGGCGCCAGGTTTGCAGGACCTCGAAGCAGAAGGCAAAGTTTGCCATAACCTGGGTTATGCTCACTACTGTCTTGGACAGTACAGAGATGCTGTCAGGTCAGAGACTAAATAAATCTTACAAAACTGAACTTCATATAATGAAAATGACCCCGTTGGCCTTATGTCGAAAAACATGTGTTGTGTTTTCCATACATACATTCATCCATCCATCCACTACTCCTCCACATCGAAAGGAGCCAGCTGAGGAGATTTGGGCATCTGACTTGAATGCCTTCAGGATGCTTCCTGGCCAAGGTTTTCAGGCATGTCTTACCAGGAGAAGGCCCTGGGGCTACATCTCTTGACTAGCCTGGAAAGCTCCCATGTTCCTCAGATGAGCTGGAGGAGGTAGCTGGGGAGAGAGAGGTCTGGGCTTCTCTTCTTAGGCTACAACCCCCGCAACCAGGCCCAGCAGCAGAAAGTGGATGGACGGATGGATGGATGGATGTTAATGAGACTTTAATTTCTCATTTTAAGGATTTGTGCTTTTATATTACATCGAAACAAGATGCACGATAAAAAACAAAAGTTTAAAATTTTCCAGGTATTATGAACAGGATTTGGCCCTGGCTAAGGATCTCCAGGACAAATTAGCACAGGCAAAAGCCTACTGCAACCTTGGTCTGGCCCACAAAGCACTGGGGGAGTACAACAAAGCAGAGGAATGTCAGAGATATCTGCTTTCTTTAGCACAAGCCCTGGACAACACACAGGTCACCTATTAATTATGTTTTCATTTCATAAACCTTGAAATTCTGTCTTTTGCACAAAAAGAGGTTGTTAATCAGTATCTGTGTGATTATATTTGTCAGCAGGCAGTTTTCAGGGCCTTTGGGAATCTCGGTGATGTGTGCGTGTGCCGGGGTGATTTTCCAGGAGCTGTGAAGTTCTACCAGCAGCAATTAACCTTGGCTCAGAAGGTCAACGATCAGAAGATGGAGGCTGATGCCTATTCAGCACTTGGTTCAGTTCACAGGTGATAAACTGGTTAACCAGTGTTTTAACCACACACAAACAGTGCATGTAAAAAATGAACAAATGAATGTGTTGTATTGTTTTAAAACCTAAGTTTAGTAATATAGCCATTCCTGTTTATTGGAGGCAGTCGAAAGTTTGTAGAGCTAAAATATTAACTTACCAGATCAAGCTGCAGAGATTGTGCTTCACAAAAGCAGAAATTTAGCTGCTAATTAATGCTTACATAAAAGAAACAAAAATCTGCACAATATTATTACTATGTACTTTTCAAATGATGTTAAATATTGTTGTGTTATGATCATTTTATCTGCTCCCATATGGAAAAGATATATATAAATCTTATAAATTTTGTATCTGTCTTGTGTGAAACTTGTATGAAAAGCATATAAGAGTGAAAACGGATATAAGATCCCTTGAAAAATTATATAATGAAACTTGTATGTTTTGGATACTTACTAAAACAATGTATGAAAGTAATGAGAAAGTGGCCACTTTCATGAGTAAATCACGTAAGCCTTATATGATTTACTCATGAAAGTGGCCACTTTCATGAGTAATCACATATAAGTTTTTACTATTTCTTTTCCATATGGGCTAAACTATAATCAAATATGAATAATTAATATATTGGGGAAAGCTCAGCTGAGTTTATGGAGGCAAAAGGGACATCGGTTTGAGAATGTATTTATTTACCTTTATAAAGCCACTTGCTTGTAGACCATTTTCTTTGTAATGCCTGCTATTTACTTTGGAGTTACAAAGAAAAAGCCTGTTTCCAAAAACATGTGAGTTTAAAAAGTCTCAGCCAACTGACAAGAGATTCTGTGCCAATTCTCAGCAGTTAATAGAAGTGTTCTGTGCTTTCCACAAATTCCTATGAATAGTAGTTAATTTAAACTTACAGTTCAAGGTGCAGCTTACTAATTAAAACCTCAGTTTTCCCAGAGTTGGTCCATTTAAGCTTGGTACTCCAAGAAATCTTTTATCCACAATAGTTTCCTCTGTCCTTCCCAAAAACAGTACCTTTTTGCATACTGGGCACAGCTGGAAAACTAATTATTAATTTAAACTGTATCTTTCAATAAAGCATATCTTTTAGTATTAACTTATTATTAAGTTATTAACAAAGAGAAGTAACATATAAGCATCCATCCACAGACTGGCTCTAAAAATAATAAACCACATGAAATATCATACTATACAAAGGACACCAGGTGTTGGCTATAACTAATGTGTGACTTGCTCTAGTTCCCTTGATTCATCTTAATTCAGTGTTCTTGCACTTTTTCCCACCTAGGCTTCTCCGCCAGCTGGATACGGCCTTGTCGTTCCACAGCCAGGAGTTGACCATCCGAAAGGATCTAGGTGATCAGCAGGGGGAGTGCCGTGCTCTTGGCCACCTAGCAGCTGTTCATATGGCCTTGGGAGACTATGCTACAACTTTCCAGTGTTATGAGACCCAGCTGGGCCTGGCACAGGGGCTCAGGGATGCCCGTTTGGAGGCACAGGTCCATGGAAACATGGGCATCACCAAGATAAACATGGGATTGTTTGAGGAAGCTATTGGTTATTTTGAGCAGCAGCTGGCCATGCTGCAGCAGCTAAGTGGAACTGAGAGCATGCTAGACAGAGGCAGGGCCTATGGGAACCTGGCAGACTGCTATGATGTTTTGGGAGATTATGAGGAGGCTATACAGTATTATGAGAAGTATCTGGCAGTGGGTCAGAGTCTCAATCATGTCCAGGACCAAGAGAAAGCCTACAGAGGACTTGGCAATGCGCACAGGTAGGTGAAACTAAAATCAAATTGAGAACATAAGAGGTTATGGCTCAGACGATACCCTTCTATACATGCATTTGATAAATTTAATACAGGGCACACTATTAGGGTACTGTGCATCTGCAAGCCACTTTGCAAACCACCTCCAAACCAGCTCTTCTTTTCTTGCTGTATCTTCCTGTTACTGATGCTTGCACTGTTCCAGTCAGAAATAAAAAAGCATTATATGTGATTTAAATAAAAATTCTGTTTCTAGAAACGTACAAGGAGATTGCACTTGCTGTCCTGATACACAGTGTTGTATGAGGGGGCTCATGAGGAGGTGGAGAGTCTAAGTCTGCCATGACCCATAAATCCTAATTGGCCAAATTCATTTGAAATGAGCAAGGCTGAAATAATCTATAGTGTGTTTAATTTAAATATCACTATCAATTCATTTCAGAACTTAATTTTATAATTTCCTGTCTTGTTTTTTTTTGTTGTTGTTTCTATTACTGAAATAAAATTTGCATTTAAATTTTAAAATGATTCTCCATAGACCAACTGCTTCTCTTCCTTCTTTCCTTCTCAGCTAACTCTAGTAAGAGGATAAATAAAATTAGGAAATTTTTCAGGGTTTTGAAGTCTCCCTGGATTTCCCACTAAATGTAGAAATAAATTCAAACCTACAGTGCTGCAGACTTCTGTTTACATCAGCGTAAAAATGTATGTTGTGTTCATTTATGTTCTATCCTATTAGTTAGGATACACCTTTCTAATACAGAATAGCATTCATGCAAGAGTTTTAAATGAGCATTTCTTGCCACAAGCATTTTATACACATTTTAATTAGAGTCATAATAAGAATAAATACAGTCAGAACTCTGCAGCGTATTAAAATCAAAAAGCCTTTTTTCAGACACATATCCCACGGTGGGCAACTCTCATATGATACAACATAAGTAATGCTCACTGACAGAAGAACAAGGCTTACCGTTGGGTTTACTTTATCCAGCTGTTGCTCCTGAGTGTGAATGAAATGGTAATGTAGAGTACAGATTTATAACAAACCTTCGTAGACTTTCTTTCTCTGAGTTTTTCTCTGAGTAGATATAAAGAGAAAAATGTTTTGTTAATATGGACCAGTTTGTCTTCTTTTCTTTAAATGTTGCAGAAACAACAAAAACAGGAGGCCTGCTTTCAAGAACAAGCAAAGTGCAGAAAAAAATGCATTATCATACCAGGTCTTTTTCCTCCCCTTTTTGTTCTCCTCCCTCTCCTACTTCAGGTCCATGGGTAGTCTCCAGCAAGCACTGGTGTGTTTTGAGAAGAGGTTGGTAGTAGCTCATGAGCTAGGTGGTGAAGGAGAAGGTAAGGCTCAGGCTTATGGAGAGCTGGGCACCTTACATAGCCAGCTGGGCAACTATGAGCAGGCCCTCTCTTGTCTGGAGCACCAGCTTAACATTGCACGCATAGCAGGGGTAGGTTTTCACCAGCAAAATGTTCTTGTTTCTGTTTCATATTTTGTTTTGCCCTGCTGAATATGATAATTAATATGGGGAGGGGGGGTATATATTAAAAACACATAATGCCCATAGAATGAGGTAAACTCTGTTTGAACTATCAGGATAAATCCCTGGAGGCAGAGGCAAGCAATGCACTTGGAGGTGTCTATCAGTTGATGGCAGACAACGAGACAGCTCTACAGGTCTGTATCACATTCATCATTGTATGTGCAGAGGATAGCCCCCCTTGTTATGAAATGTCTTTAATTATACTGATTAACAGGGAAAACAGAATTTATCAGTTGTCAAGTCTCTCCTCTAAGCAACCTAATTTTTCCTGCTGTAGTGGCACCAAAGGGCTTTGGATATAGCAGAACAGACTGGATGTGTCAGGGGCCAGGGTCGAGCCTATGGCAACTTGGGACTGACCTACGAAGCTCTAGGGAAGTACGAACGGGCAGTAGTCTTCCAGGAGCAACACCTGAGTGTTGCAGCACAGACCAATGACCTGATAGCAAAGACTATGGCCTATGGAAGCCTGGGGAGGACACATCATGCACTGCAAAACTACGCGCAGGCTGTAATGTATCTACAGGAGGGTAAGACATTAGCTACAACAATTAATAGTGAGCATGATGATATTGCAGTTGCTGTGTTTATGTATGAAAGTTTAAAAAGAACAAACCCCTGGGATCCAAAGATACTGGGTATAGAGGCATGGCAGCTTTGATTCACAGCTGTCCCAAGCAATCAGTGTCATTATATCTCCATTATACCATTTTTCTTGCTTCCAGAAGTATTATTTATAACAGTATAACTTCAGACAAGTATTGCTTGTTTGATGTTCAAATAGTTTAACATTTTAACTTTTATTGGATGTTGCACTGCCTCTATTAAGAGATATAAAATAATATTAATGAAAATGAATTAAAATAGAGAGCAGAGATAACTCTGTATGTAAATAACTCTAAGGGCCTAGTCCTCACAGTCAGTCAGAAACGCCTATGCTTCCCACTTTTTTTTCCACTCACTTTCATGCACATGCTTTCACTCTTGTATATGTTTAGAGGCCACTAGAAATAGGTGTAAATGTGCAAATGATAGTTGATTTCAACATAACCTAAAATAAGTCTTCAGTAACCCCAAGTTGCTCTTTTCTATAAGATTAAATAAGCACAACTGCTTAAAATTAAGGGGGAAATATCACAGCACTGCATGTAAATAACAGACCATGTAAGACCTCTTGGACAGTGTGAAGTAAGCCATTGGTTTCTATATTTGATTTTTAAAGCATAAAGTGAACACCATAAGCAGGTGGAGCAGGCCCCACCAGCGTCCCTTGACCACATGGGGGAGGGAGGCGTCCCCCATGCCGTTCAAGAGGTCAACGCGTGGGAAGGACCCGGTGATTTTCAGAAATAACTCTCTAGTGTTCCCACAATGGCTGATGGTGTGATTTTCATTGGTTGGTAATATATAGAAGTAACATTGATAAGTGTGGTATTTGTCCAAAACTATTTTTTAACTGATAGTCTAGTGTGACGGGAAGAAACGTGATGCACTGAGGACACTTAGAGAGCTGTCACTACTAAACGTCATAGGACTTATAAAGAAAATAGGTCCTGGGAGCACGAAAATTGCTGCCTATGGACACAGCCCCCAATGCTCAGTCCAATTAAGTTACCCACTTTTCTGGTGGATGACAAATCTTAATTGATTAATTGCTCTGTTGCTTTGCTAGATAGGCAGGGTAGTGATAAAACTAGTTACAATCATAGGGTTTAACATATTCCATTAATACTAACAGTAGTCTTTACAGAGTTGTAAAACTTTAATTTAAAGGAAATTTGTGGGGTCTGTGTAACCATCTTTTGTGGTCTTGGGTGTATATTTTAAGGAGACAGAATTATTGGGATCATTATTATTATTATCAGACCAATTGACACTGATTTTCAGTCCAGTTCTTGTCTAATTTGAGATAGTTTTTTCCATATTTCCCTTCCTTAAGAATTGCCTCTTGATAGTTAGCATCCTTTTTTTTTTCTTTTTTTTTTTTGTGTCCCGTTTGGATCTTTAGCCATCAGAATTGTTGTCTTAAGGCCAAGAAAGATGCCAAGCGGATTTATTTTACCAAGTGGATCATCATGGCCTTGCCATATTGGTCCATTTGATTGACCTTTATTATAATTATGAATTTATTTTATTTTCAGTTGCTACAAACGGGACAGACATGACTGGGGGATAGGACAGGGAGAAAGAATGAAAGAAAGAGAGGGAGAGAAAGAAAACCAAAGGGGAGAAGAGACGGTGAGAAGGGGGGGAAGAAAGAAAAAAAAACAAAAAAAACAAACAAAACTCCTGGGTCACCTGTATGGAGAAAAAAAACAGAAGAGAAAGCAAACAACAAAGAGCAACATAATAAAAAAAACAGCACCATCACAATAAACTAGCTAGCAGTAGATATCAGTAGATACTAAATAATAAACGATATTGTGCAGCACGCAAGATAGACAGCGCACAATGTGCTTTGAGGCAGCAGTCAAGAAAGCTGTAGTCCGCGTCTGTGAACACCCATGTGTACACCTGTGTGCACACCTGTGTGGATCAGCATGCTTGCATTCCAAAGGTTTCTCCATGTAACGATCTGCTAGGGAGTGTGGGGAGCCATAGCCCCGTCCTCCAGGGTATGAAGCAGGTATGGAGGAGATCAAAACTCCAGACATCCAGAGGCCCCCAGAACACAAGAGACCAAGGAAGACCAACAGAGGGGCAGCCGCGCCACTGTCCCAGTAAGAGCTGAGGAGAGTCCCAGATGAGGGCTCACTCAGCAGCCACCGAGCAGAAGCCAGGGGGAGTTGCAGTGACGCGCCCGTGAGCTCCGCCGGCAGCCAGCTGTGCCTGAGTGACCGAGCCCCAGGCCGAGAGGCCGGGGGCACCCCACCTCTGAAGTGGCCCGAGCGAGCCCCAGGCTCCAGGCCCCGATAAGCGGCCGCCAAGGAGTGAGCCGGTGTGTACCCGGACGCCCATCCCCAGACACAAAGAACCACCAACGCACCGACACCTGAGGGAGTCCGCCACTGGCAGGGGAAGTGGTGGGGGGAGAAAGGCCTCCAAACCTTGGAGGGCCTGAGATGTCCCCAGAGAGGTGGCGTCTGATACCCAACCTGACATATAGACACAGACATACGGGCACACACAGACACAAACATCCATTCCCACCCTCATGCTCTCATATGCACTTAACTCCACACTCAACCAACGTGGAGACAGACATAGTACTGTACACACGATCACACTCCCCAAGCGTACTCTACGAACCGGGTCTAGGTACCCTTGCCCCTGGAGGGGGGAACTGCACCCAGACCCAGGTGGTGTTAGTTAGCTAACTATCTAACTAGTTAGGTAACTAGTTAGATAGTTAGCATCCTACCAAAGATAGACTTCCTATATCCCAGACTTGGGAAACTCCCTTGGTGTGTTAAGCAAAGGGTCGGGAAGAATAGATGAAAAAAGTGGAACAGAAAAATCAATGAGAATAATATTTTTTTTAAAGCCAAGATACTATACAAGAGTGATTTGTACCATGTACAACTGGTTGCCATATACAGTAAAATACACTAGAAGAGATGTCACAGAGATTTTTTTATTTTATCTATTAAACTGCAGTTAGAGTGATAATATACACATATATATTTTAGCAGGTATTTATCTTGTGTGAGCATTGTACAGTCAGCTGCCGGAATGAAGGACCTACGAAAGCAATAGTTCATCGAGGTCCAGTTTTCTCAAAAGTTTTTAACACACACTGGACACCATGCTAAAACATACCAGGTTTTTGGCTATTAGCTCTTTGGGAATCACCTTGTTGATGCAAAATTAATATTTTATGTCTGTCAAACTGTGCTATATTTTACTTTTTCATATATTCAACTAATGAAACTGGAACTAACTGTGTGTGTTTTGCAGCAACGGCTTTTTTTTTCTCATATATGTAGACACAACACTGGTTAATCTCGTTTTTATGCTTGAATGAGGTATGTTTATGAACAAGTACTTACTTTTGTTAATGTGTGGGTATTAATGATTGTTGCTGTCTGTGTTCATTAGGGACTAGGTCTGTCTTTTTTGTGGGTTACAACCACAAACTGCGAGGAAAGAAAGATAGAAATTTTTTCTTACTGCCATCTTATATTAAGTACATTATAAATACATGATTGTGAGTGCTGAAGTGCTTATTAATAGTTTGATAAACGGGACACAAAAAGGCCCAAGCCAGGAGTTTTATTATCTGGCCTTAACTAAGTGTGACTATTGTTTAAACCTGACCAATTAATTTTCTTTTCTCTAATGCTAATCCACGTAATCTTACTTAAACCTAACCAAGTCTGTCTACCACCAAGCAAAAAAAATATGTAGTTTTGCTTCCTAACCTAACCAGCAGCAAGTGAAAACATAACTCAAAAGTCCAAATAATGCCAGCATTCTACATTTGTGTCCAGGAACAGAAAACAATTGAGAAATTTTTGTGCAGAAACACTGTTCACTAGACTAAATTTCAAAGCTTTGAGAACAACAAGAAACAGTTATATAGCATACTGTTTGATACCAACATCTGAATCAAAAGCAGCAGGATAGGAATTTTTGATCTAAACTTTTCCACTGTGTTCAAAAGCACTATACATTTTTGACATGTATCCACAAACTTGTGATGAAAAGCGAGCAAAAACTTAGTCACCATTTTCCCCCTGCAGTCGTACAGAGACCATGTAGGGAGGCTCTGGCTCTTAGCACATACTTTGATCTACGTGTGAGTATCTTCTTTAAAGTCGGAGTTGTTTAAGACTGAGAACATTGCGAGGTGTTTTTGAAATCCTCAAGAAGCATGAAAGGTATTTATGAGTCTGACACAGGCTAATACAGGATCAGTGCTCAGCTGTGTACCCTGGAGTGTGGTTTCCTTCAGGCAGGTTGTTGTCGATAATCCTGTTTGATTTAACTACATCTCTAACTAGACTTCTCTTTGGAACACATATTTGTGTCTCATCAACCTTGTTGAAAATAATCCCATTTTGATCTCTTTCCTATTAAAAAGACATGCGCACATTAAAAGGCTGATAAAATTAAAATACAGTCTAATTGTAATGGATCTTAAAATGAGTGACTGGGTTAATTTATGAACTCATCCAGGCTTCATCGAGCCTCTAAGACAGAGTCATGCTTTGTCACTTGGCTCACAGATCCTCTGGATTTTAATTGATCATTAGCTCGACAAGCAAAAAGAATTTCAGCTCAGAGTTGAGGTTAGGACAGAGTAAAAAAAAAAAAATCACTTGTGTGTCTCCAATTAACTTTCCCAACCAATACTCACACAGACCATCACTGGCCCAGACAGAGACAAACAGGCAAAGAAGCGTGAAGAAAACTTGATATTTGATGAGCTTCTGCACAATCTGAGAGCCTAATGAGAACTAAATACAACTTGCTATGACTGCCTGCGCCTTCGCAGCAGGAGTAGATGAAACATATCTGAGATGAAGGAGAAGGTTTCAAGACTTTTGAATTGAATTTGAATCAGCTGCATAAAAAAACAAGGGTTAAGAAAGACAAAAGAAACAGTGGGAGAAAAGGAATGGCAAATGTGAGTGCTGCTGGCTGAGTCAGTAAGAATTCACTTCAGTACAGCAACAGTTGTCACAAGCGTCAAAGTGCCAGGACTTTGGAAGAGATGATTTTCGTATCAGCCTCTTGGAACTAGCGTCTGATCTCTTCTGCTGTCTGTTTCCCTAGGTCTGCGTCTGGCAGAGCAGTTAGGTCGGAGAGAAGATGAAGCAAAGATACGCCATCGCCTGGGCCTGTCTCTTTGGGCCAGTGGAAACCTGGAGGAATCACAGCACCAGGTGTGTATGTGTATGCATTTATGCATGTGTTCTCAACTGCAAAGATGCAATTTGTGTGTGTGCATTTAAGATTTAAGAGAAACATTGTTAAATCTTGTGAAACCTCAAGGAACCATTTTCTACCTTGCCATCTGAAAATAGGCACCATGAGCACAGGGCAGATCCAACTGAAAAAGCAAATTGTCAATTACAATTTATGAACCATAAAGCAAACCCTTCTATACTGTCTTTATAGACTCAAACCAATATGGGAGCAATAGGAACCATATTTTACAAATTAACTTACTTGTCTCACAGCATGAAGTTACTGGTTTGAACCTGCTAGGTAGCTGGTGCCTTTCTGTGTGGAGTTTGCATGTTTTCCTTGTGCCCGTGTGGGTTCTCTCTGGGTGAACTTGCTTCCTTCCACAACCCAAAGACATATGTATTAAATTGATTGGTGACTCTAAATTGGCCATATATGTGAATGTGAGTGTGAATGGGTGTACCCCTCTTTTTGTTCTATAAATAATTAAAGATACAGCCGGTGATTTTATTAGATTATTTAATAGAAAAAGGGATATCATACTCATAAATATACATAGAATAATGTGCAATTATATCTTCCACATTATGCCATTATGCCTCCAAATTATGCCAGCTAATGTTAGCCACGAGTGTTTTTAAAGTCATGCTTTCCCTCAGACAAACAGTTGAGTTACATTCTCACATCATATGAGAGTTTATTCACCAAGTGTTAGAGTCCAGCGTTAGAGCCACTTCAAAGAAAAGTTTTACTAATGCCTAACAGTAACTAACAGGCTAACAGAGAGCTTTGGTTTTTCCTCATTATTCTTTGTTTCCCAGCTTTGTTTGCATAAGTGAGAAATCCAGTGTAGAAGTGTAGAATACTGCTTAAGACTGTTTTGATCTATGACAGATAATAATTTTCTCTACTGCATTACTATGTCTTATTAATACCTGGTATTATTGTTGAATTTGCATAGTTTTTATTATATAAACTTTTAAAAGATATTAAATGACTGTCAGTGTCAGGTTTGCTGTACGGCAGGCAGGTTTTGGACACAAACACGGGATTCTGAAGATAAGACATAAACTCAAAAGGCTGCTTTATTGCTGAACTTAAGAAATTTAAAATACATAACACAAATCTGAGGGAGAGAGGGAAAATGGGCGAGGGAGTTACAGTCTGAGTACACACAGTAATGGGTTAAAGAAGTAAATAAATGACCCTTTGTATAAATACTCAGCTAGAAGTAAGAGAATGCTACCTAACTAAATGCATTCTATCAAAATGGAATATGTGAGTGACATTTTTGATTATAATTTGGTTATTTCATCACTCAGACAACCCAGACCATGGACCGCACAGAGCACACAGCTTGAGGGAGAACATGACTAAAGACAAGGGGAGACATACAATTAATACACAGGCTGTTGATTAGGGGAAATGGAGACACATGGGAACGCAGCTGAACTGAATCTGACTAATGAGGAGGGGGAGGCAAAACTAAACATTATGCACATGGGATAACGGACTATTAAATGAAACAGGAAGTAACAAACACTGAGACCCAGACTAAAATATATGAACTTGACAGAACTGTCAGGGTTTTGTCAGGGACACGACTGTAGAGACAGAGCGTTAAAGAGGGAGAGAAGAATGACTTCCAGGAGACACTGAGAACAAGACACAGAGATGAAACTAGGACACGAAAGGGAATTAACATAATTAAACAAGAAACCATTAACTAGGAAAATAAATAAAACTCAGAGGCACTAGGAAAGTAGAGCATAAACAGAAGCTTATGGAACTCAAACAGAAGTCTTATCTTAACCCAAAATAAACCTAAAGACCAAGAGAAAGAGAACTGAACTATAATAGAAAGATAATCCAAACAAGAAAACCGCAAAACATTCTGAAAACGCAAAAACCTTGGGCCAGCAACCAGGAACCATGACAGTTAATATAATTTAAAACTAACACCGCCTTCAGTTCTTCATGGTAATGGTGCCAAATCAGATTTTGTCATTTAACACTAAAGACAATTTTTTAAACAATTTAATGTTTATTTCTTAGTTTCTTTCTATAACTAGAACTGCAAGTTAAGCAACAAGGAAAAGAGAAGAGAGTTACTGTCTGTAACAGTAACAGGTTAAAAAATTTATTATTAAAAATTGATAAATATAACATAACTAAATGCATTCTATCAAAATGGAATATATCTGTGTGATGTTTTGAATATAGGACTACCTATGAATACAATCTGTGACTGTGTGTCATTTGTTTTTCTTGCTGTATTGTTATTGTAAGGTTCTGAATGTATTAAAACTAACATAATGACAAACATTAAACATATCATAACATAATCTTCATTTAAAACTGTTTTAAAGAACTATGCTTTAAATAAAATTAAAGCAAAAACTGAAAATATTTTTTTAGCTATTAGAAAATGCACAATTATAATAACTTTGCTTCTCCGTTTCATGGTGAAAAGTGAGCCAAAACACTCCCAACTCTTGCTGTGCGTATATACTGCCACCCAGTGGCCAGCACTGTACCTATATGCTCAAACAGGTTTGAAATAAAGCCTGGCCATTTAGATCACACAATACACAAAAAATAAATACAAAAGTTGTTAACGAATAACAAATGCAGGTGATTTACAACAAACCATGGAGACACATTAAAAGGTGTGAAGAGTATAAAAATGTCTTCACAGTCTAAATCCAGTTGAACACTGGAACAATGGATGGTTTGTATATTTGTGGATTGGTACTCATTGCAATGTATGTTTATTTGATATTTGTTCCAGTTATACAAAGCATCTATGCTATTTGAGGCAATTCGTCATGAGATGCAGCACAGTATGGATTACAAGCTCTCCCTGTTTGATCTGCAAACCAGTTCGTACCAGGCTCTCCAGAGAGTCCTCGTCAGCTTAGGTGACAGAACTGGCCTCTTGACCTGTTGTGTTGTTTCTTTGTGGCATAAATTACTGTACATCACTTTGTATGTTAGCTGTTCTCATTTTTGCATCTTATACATTGGTCTCTGTTAATAAGGCACAAATTATCACCTAATGTCTGATAGTTGTATTTCTTTATCAATGCTACCAGAATAAAGAGTCTGCTCTTTCAGATCTGCTCCTTTTTAACTCACAGCTCCACATGTTCCTATTCTTTCAGGCCGGCACGATGAGGCACTAGCTATAGCTGAGCGAGGGCGCACACGTGCCTTTGCTGATCTCCTAGTGGAACGCCAGAAAGGAAGTCAGCAAGCAGCGAGCACTGACCCTTACATCCCGGTCACCATAGAACACATCCTGGAAACAGTCAACAGTCAGAGGGCCATGGTTCTCTACTATTCTCTGGCAGAAGGCTTTCTGTACAGCTGGCTAATATCTCCAGGCACAGGTTCACTGCCACGCTTACACAAACTTAAGCTGATCGGTTTTATAAAATTACTGAAGATGCTTTTTTCATTCAGATTCAGAGTCGTAGGCTGACAAAGTTGCCTTTAGGAACATGGAGCATCACTTTTCTGGTTGGGAAGGAGCCTGAGGCTGCTCCCTTTAGCTATCTCCATCTCACCCTATTCCTACCATCATCTTCTATACTCAGACCTCTTACGTGACAATATTAAACCTCTCCAGTGATCTACCTCTGTGGTCTTCCTGGCAGCTCCATCTTCAAAGTCATTTATCCAATATATCCACTATTCCTCCTCTTCACATGTCCAACCATTCCAACCTTCCCTCTCTCCAAACTGCTCAACCTGAGCTGTCTCTCTGATGTACTCATTTGTAATGTTGTCCATCCTGGTCACTACCAGTTAAAATCTTAACATCTTAAATTTAGTCAGCTTGACCTCTGCCCCATGTCTTTTTGTAAGTGCTACTGTCTGCAAGCCATACATTATAGCAGGCCTCACTATCCTCCTATAAACCTTTTCTTTCTGCCTGACACACATCTCCAGCCACTCCATCCTGCCTCTAACCCTTTCCACTCTTCATCCTCTTCATAGTTACCCTCACTACCTCCTTACTAATCCTCTGCACTTTGTGATTCAAGTAGCCTAAGCTGATGCATGAGGCTACCCTCAGTGATAGATGGTGAGAAGAAATGGGTATATTTGCATACTTGTTGCTTGGTGCCTGTACGCTCAGGTTTTCCTTAGGGGATAGGATTGTTTCTTTCTTGCACCTTCCAACAGTTCAGTGTGCCTGGCTTCCTTAGAGTCCCTGTATCTGCTGGGGACTCCACTGTTATACTGGAGTACATTGAAAGAAATGGCCTACTCAATGTAACCCAAGGACTGGTCTGTCCTGAACACCTGGTTTGAGTATAATGGTGTCCATTAGTACACTTAACACAGGATGCTCTAGTATGCAAGTTCATGATTGATTTCGTAATTATATTATCAGATCTCTGTCCACATGTCTTGGATACTCGGGTAAAGATAATATCAGAGCATTCAAGCGATCACTACTTGGTACTGAGTTGGATCAGGTCTCACGTGTGATGGGGATGATGCTGGACAGGCCTGATGTCCCCAGATGTGTAGTGACGATGCAGTGGGAGTGTCTGGCAGAGGCCCTGGTCTGTGAGATCTTCTACTCCCACCTCCAGCAGAACTTTTACAGCACACTAAGTGAGGCTGGAGACACTGAGTCAGAGTGGACCATGTTCCGTCCCTCCGTTCCTGAGATTTTGGAGATGAGAAAAGACGTTCAGATATTTCTGTGCTTTTTTTCTAAAATAGTTGTAAATAAAATGTCCCATATTTTTAAAGGGATTAATAGGTGCATAATTATAAATGTACTGATACTGGTGTCCACTTCCAATTAAGTCAATAATCATGATTAAGTAATGCTTTAATGAGAAGTATGAAATTCAGGTTTGCAAAATCATTTGGAATTGGTCTTAACACAGCTGTTGTAGAAAGGGATTCATGTTTCCATGGGCCTGAAGAACTTTTCAGTTTAGTCATCAATAACATTTAAGTAATATGACTACAGTAGTCTGTAATGGACTGGATCTATATGCACTTTTCAAGGCTTATTGATTACTTAAAGCACTGCATGCATGCAGCTTTTATAATTATCACACACACTCTACCACCTGTCCTACACCCATTCCAATGGGATGGGAAGGCATAAGAGCATGTATAAATGTTAAAAAAAAAAAAAAAGCAGGGATTATATCTTTGGTATAAAAAAACAGAGTTGTACTATCTGTGTTGTACTATGAGTTGTCATAACTGCTGTGGCATGGGATACTGAGATGTAGTGATGTTGTCATGACTTCAGTGGGAATTCATTTAAGTTCTGTGAGACAAAACCAAAAAGGGTCTTGACTGAGACGATCATCCTTAAGGTCTTTGTAATGCTAGGGTGACATTTACCACTAATTCTCTTCAAAGGGTGAACACTTTTTGCAGTCTTTCCTCCAGGGCTACCTGCAGGCTGAAATGTCACTTATATCTACATATATCAGATATGACATTTGAGGAAATTTATACTGCAAAGATGATCACTCTTTGGCTGCATGGCTTTTCCTCTAAGGGGACCCTTAAGAAACAACGACGGAAGCACCATTTAGTGTCTGCACTACATACTGCCACACACACACACACACATGCTGACAAATGGGCACACACATAGTGCTGTAACCTGCTTATGTTTTTCCTGAAATGTTACAGGTATCGTGAAGTTTAATGAGGTGTATCTTGGAGAAGCAGGACTGGAGGTGTCTGAGTTCAAGGATGGTAGTGGGAGCCCACAAAGTGGAGAAGGAGCTATTGGAGGTTCCCTTTCTCTGGAGCAATACATCCACAATGCTAGAGAGGCTCTGGGAGTGGATAGTCATTATAACAGGTAGTGCCACCTTTGATAGATGCCAGTGAATGATTGTTACCAGCACCTTTTAATTCAATGAAGTATTTTCTTTATGCCTCATACTGCTGACATAACTTTGTAGCTGACAGTGACAACTTTATTCCATTAAACAGGTTAATGGAGCGTAATGCAGATATTTCATGGTCTCATGAGCATATGTTTAAGCCTTTCCACGAGGCTGATGTTCAAAGTTTTGTGACATGTCTTAAATCCCTGTCTGACTACTAGCACACATACAAAGAAAAATTACGTGGTTGACCAGTTGTGTTGAGCTTAACAACTATGGTAAATATGTTATTAATCACTATAGATGCATTTTCAATCTGTATTTCCCTCTGTGTATAGTACATTTTACATATCTGAAGAAAGGATAGGCTTCCAGGCAGAGTCTAGCAGTATCCAAGAGAAAGACTGTCAGCCCAGAAAACACAGGCATAAAAAAAATAATGAAAAACCTCTAATCTGGTCAAAATTGTTTCATTGGTGTGCTAAACTGTGGAACTGTTTTTAAGATCATTGTTATTAAGTCACCCTATGGTAATGTGGTACATGTCATTGTCTACAGAAGATAAATCTCAGTTATTGTAGAGATATGACTTTTCTGTCTGGGGCTAGCATGGTTAATATTTGAGGCTTTGGATGATTTGTCTTGACATTAGCTTGATGGACTCCAATTACATTTTATACAAAGAAAGAGTCAGACTGACTTTGGAGACATTGACTTTTTTTGTAGGCTTACCATGTGTTTGACATTTGAGGCTTAGAGTTAATCGGGCAATCCAAGATTTCCATGAAGTTCTGTACAAACTTTTGGAATAGATTGTAGGTGAACCTTCTCTCATTTAAACAAAAGTGAGCAAAACATGATAGAGAAGACGCATGCTTTGTGTCTGTCTTCCTTTTTTCCTGCTCTCTCCTGCCAGTTTTCTCTATTCTCAATTATACTGCCCACAACTCTCAGGCCTTGGTTGGCATAGCTGGATGACTTTGTAAATCACTACCATGTGTTGTGCCAGCAAATGTTCCCCCATACAAACTGCATCTCAACTTACTGTGAAAACCACTGCAGTGGAGTCACTGCAGCCAGCAGATTCACTACTTCTGGTGTGTGTGTGTGTGTGTGTGTGTGTGTGTGTGTGTGTGTGTGTGTGTGTGTGTGTGTGTGTGTGTGTGTGTGTGTGTGTGTGTGTGTGTGGTGATTCACGCTGTTGTGTGTGGTTTATTATGAGTCCCACTCATCTAAGCATGACAAGTTTTTGCAGATACACAGCATAAAAATGTTTTCCAAACCACTAGTAGCACTTTACTGCCCTTGTATCCAGGTATCAGAAACTGCTATTACCTTCCTGAGTGTGTAAAATCTACAGCCAGAGGATTCCATAAAAAGTTATTTTAATTCCAAGTCATCGCTCTATCACATACTGCTCCAGTAATTAATTACTACTTGTTTCTTCCTTTTGTACATTTTCCTAAGATTGTCAGTTCATTCATCAGTCTGAAACAAACTACTTTCTTCTCTCCCTTTAAGACCGCCCTCTTTTTAAGCCTGCCTTCTTTTGATTGGCTTCTGCTTGTAAACAGAATGTTTGACCATACTTATGCTTTTGAGTTGACACTGTTAGAGATATATGCATGCACCTAGCATTTTGGTTGCAATCTTTAGACAAGGCTGTATAATAGAACAATTATGTATCACTGTCTCTATTGCCATTTTGCAGAGTCTTCTCAAGTAGTGAGACAGAGAGTGAAGCTGGAGATCTGTTGGAGCAGCAGTTTGAGGAGCTGAACAAAAAACTCATCTCTGCCACAGACCCTACAGGCTATCTCCACATGGTGTCCAGAAATAATCTCTTCAACAGGTTTGACTCAGAGTTCTTGTAAACTGCGAGAGTATATTGGCTATATGTCCAGAGGGTGCTACTTTAGGTTTAGCTCTGACTTTACTTAACTTCACTGCATAGTGAGTTGGTACTGCATCTCCTCTACTACATTATTAGCAACAAGCTTTTTTCAATTTATCTTACATTGAGAGATTTGGCCAAACTAAAAGCTAACTAGTGGCTAACCAAAAATGCAAAACAAGAAAAAGAAAAAGCCCAAAGTTCTAATTTTAATTCCAAAACAGATGATAGACAGGCAATGGGGAAAATAAAACAGGTAAAGAATAACCAAGTTCATGAATCATAGCAAAAGGTCATAAACAAGGACCACAAGAAACTGCTGGATCACTTGGCTCCAAAGAAAACAGGACAGTCTATGAAGTGTGAACTAACGGACAGGAGGTGTGCATGTATACTGTACATTGGGAAGGCTGGCTGGATAACTGGACACAGGCAAGACAAATTCGAATCAAGTCAGTACCCCAGACGATTACTAAGAAGGGACAAATGATAACGACAGGAAGTGAACCTGACATAAGTCCAAAATGACCAAGAATAACTCAATAATACAGTATTTAAACAGAAATCTACAACTATGAGAAGTCCATTTTTCACAACTTTTTTTTCCCACTACATTTAAACATAACACAAACTCTACAAGGTGTTGCTACACAACGAATAATTTAAACATTTAAAACATTTTGAAACATGCAGTGAAAAATCGGATCTAATTGGAAACTAAACAGATCATCATGATACAAAATATGGGCACAAAATATTGCAGTTGCAGTCATAATACAAAGGTCTTCATAGGATTAGATACATTTAACTTGTAAGAAGCTGTATGCATAGGAACTTGAAGGGAAACAAAAACATTGCAAATATGTTTTTATAGTTACTTGAATTTGCAAAACTTCTGTTCATTGTGACAAAAAAGGAAATGTTAAACTATAACACATTACTCAAAATCCTGATGAGCAAGTTAGCAAGCTAACATTACCATTCAGTTAATATCACCAGTGCTTAAGTAGAGCTTCATAGAGCTGCATGACTATAACATCATCATGATTATAGGTTCATAGCTGTTTTCAAACAGGATAACTATATGTTGGAGTGTATTACATTTCTTGTGTATTTCTGCCTCTAATAGAAGCTGTCAGAGCATGACGAGTCTGTACAGTACCACTGTATCTCCAGTAAAGGACGGCTTATCTTCTCCCCTCTTCAGACCAAGTAACACTGGCAAACCTCCTCTGCGGGCCCTTTATGACTTGCTCATAGCGCCAATGGAAGGGGTATGTATGTGTGTCTCCAAGGAAAGACTTATATTTCAATTCACGATTTGAATTTGTCTTCTTTATGGTTTTTCACACAAATCTGTGTGTTACGATTGCCCTCCACCTCTCTCTATACAGGGCCTGATGCACAGTAGTGGACCCGTGGGTAGACACAGACAACTTGTGTTAGTTCTGGAGGGAGAATTATACCTAATTCCATTTGCCTTGCTCAAAGGCAGCTCCTCTAATGAGTACCTGTATGAAAGGTTCAGTCTAATTTCTGTACCTTCTTTAGCCAGCCTGGGAGCAACAATAAAGGTAAGTCATTTTGGTACCCTTTGATTTCTGATAATCGATGTAAAGTAACATATATTGTATTTGTCAAACTATTCCGACATATGTGTTTATTCAATTAATTATTTAAAATATTTATTGCTTATTATAATATTTCTGTATCAAATGTGTTCAAACTGCAGCCTCATGCTCGACGCAGTGGACACTTATTTTGTCCAGATGGAGGCTCAATGGCTGCAGTGGTCGGTGCACCTCATTTGCCACCGAGTGTCATGGACCGTTGGCTATGGGGGCCCTTACCCTCAGCCCAAGAGGAAGCCCTGTGGCTGGGAGAGCAGCTGGGATGTCATCCCCTAACGGGAGCCAATGCCACAAAGGATCGCATTTTAGCAGCTCTGAGTCAAGCAGAGTGTGTTCACTTTGCCACACATATATCTTGGAAGCTTGCAGCTTTGGTCCTTGCCCCTAGCCAAGAGCATGCTGGAGGAGATGGGGCAGGTGGCCGACCAAAGGAGAAATCACCCCGCAGGATGTCAGTGTCAGGCGAAGCAGCAGATCAGGGTGGAAAAGTGAAGGGTTTGTTTTCAAAGAGCAGCCCAGAGAGACTCAGAGGAGCAGATGAAAGGAGTGAGGATGGTGAAAGTGTGTGTGAGGTAGAGAGTATCTGTGATAGTCCACCACTTCAAGATTTCCTTCTTACTGCTGCTGATATACTGGACCTTTGTCTGACTGTCAAACTGGTGGTCCTGAGGTATAACTATTCACAGATTTGGTTTTTTACACAGGCTTTTCTTAGCTTTTGACTGTCCCATGTAACTCTTTGACCCTTTGCCACCTCAGGTTGTACCCAGAGTCCGGCAGCAAGGTAACAGCAGATGGAGTTGTGGGGTTGACTCGAGCGTTCTTGGCTGCAGGGGTCCAGTGTGTGTGTGTCTCTTTGTGGCCTGTGCCAGTAGCTGCCTCTAAACTGTTCACACACACCTTCTACACAGCTCTTCACAATGGGACCAAAGCCAGTGCAGCTCTGACGGAAGCCATGAAGACACTGCAGAGCAGCAAGCACTTCTCACACCCCTCCAACTGGGCTGGTTAGCAAACAATCATTAATGTAAAATACTAAAGCTTGACTCAGTTGCTTTGAGCCACAGCCCGCAGACACAAGAGGAGTAGCTGTAAAATATAGTGGAGCATTTATCAGCTAACCAATTTCTTCGTTCAAATGAGCTAAAAGGAACCAATTAGTTTGTACAACTTAGCAATGTCAATGTCTGAGATATGTTAGATGATACGTAAACGCTATAAACTAAAAAAAAGAATAATTGTTGTGGCCACTGTATCCAATATGGCAAGTCTGTTGGGGTGTTACTGGTCAGCAGTGATATGTGTGTTCAAGCAAGGTATGAGAAAGAGCAAACCATGAACTAGAAGTGGGCGGATCAATCCAATTATCGATAGCATTGATACCAATGCTGGTATTGATTTTGGGTCGATACTAGTACAGCAGGATCAACACTTTGTTTCTATTCTTCAAGTTTATTATGTAGCCCACTGTGTTACATAAGTTATTTACTGGCGATGAAAATTTTACCTTAAACATGTCATGCCTATTTTATTCATAACTTACAGCACATTTAAACAACAGAAGCTAACCCAAGGTGCTTTGGAGACGGCTACATTTACATTTCAGAACTCCAAAAAACACAGTTTCAATATGCACGAGAAACCGAAAGATGTGTTTTGTTGTATTTTTTTAGGTTACATGCTTATTGGCAATGATGTAAAGCTGAACAGTCCCATGTCACTGGTTGGCCAAGCCCTGGTAGAGATCCTTCAGTACCCAGAGAGGGCCAGGGATGCCCTGAGAGTGTTGTTACACTTGGTAAGACTTCTTCAAACTTTGCAGTCTCGCTTTCTCTATTAGTTCTCTATTAGTAAGTTTAAAATTCAAAAGATGAATTTAGATATCAGTTCAATAAAACGACAGCCGATTTGTCATAAATACTACTGGAAAATCTTAAATGAGCATGACTTTAATCACTTTAATTAGAAATGTGGCTTTTATTTTTTGTCAGAGCATCCAAAGATTAACTATTGTAAAGATCACAAATGTGAATACTGGCTTAACTGCTTTTTATAGCAGTTATTTTATGTCATTTAATTAAAGACTGTTAATTGAAAAAAGTTTTTAAAAACCCATATGAAAACATTATATTAAGTTTAGATAATTCATACTGAGCTATTTTAATGACTTTATGACTTTGCATCAAAGAAGTATTGAACAATAAAGAAAGTCATTACATTCAGCGCAAGGTCTGTGTGAACGTGTTAACCTACTTTGACAGCAAATTGCTTTTTTTCTGCAGTGCTTCTTATCTCTACCCCTCTTGATTTGGGGACATCACTTTCCCTCCATCTAAGGAAAAAGAATTCAAATGTGTTAGCGAGACAGACTGGGGAGACTATACTTAGCTCTCATGAAGATCAATAAAAATCAGAGCATGTTGCCGAAATTTCACAGTCATTGCGGTTCCAGCATGCTGGTGTTAGCTGATACCTTAGAGCATTATGGTCACGTCTGGCTCTAAATAGCATGGCAGGGGGGTAAAATGCTAACCTAACATTAAAGCCTTAAAGATGCAGAGTCCAGAATGATGTCAGTGAGTGCTGCCATTGTGGCTACGGTCCTCTTTTATGGAATAAAGTGCAGTATGAATGTGTGAATGAGGCTTGTAGTAGAGCTTAGACTAGAAAACTGCTGTATAAATATCACTCCACAATCCACGCACAGAGATCTGAGGTATCAATGAGAAATGGTAAAGCTATTTTCTGGTGAATTCTGGAATTAAAATGCTTCTTAAGGAAGCACCCATGATTGTGTTCAACACAAAGAAAACATCTTGATTGCTAATGAAATGCATGATTATCAATCAAGATGTTTTCTTTTAATTTTCTTTCAGTTTTGTCCTGTCCAGAAAATGTTAAATTGTTTGTGAATGGCACCTCAAAACACATTTTTCCCACATCTGAACATTCCAGTCTGATTAAATAACACAATTTGTGCCTGTTTCTGTCCACAGGTTGAGAAATCACTACAGCGCATTCAGAGTGGCCAGTGTAACCCAATGTACACATCGCAGCAAAGTGTGGAGAATAAGGTCTGTGTGTTGGTCTTTCCTTCTCCTTCTCTTTAAATGTCAACCTTTGTGTATTCTCTGTTCATGTCCACATGTCTCCTCTGTGCTGGGTAAGGTCGGCGGGGTGCCTGGGTGGCAGGCCCTACTCTCTGCAGTGGGTTTTCGGTTGGACTTCTCTGGTAGTGTTGCTGGACTCCCTGCGGCAGTTTTTTTTCCTATGTCAGATCCTGGGGATCGACTGCAGCAGTGCAGTACCACTCTACAGTCACTGCTTGGTAACAGAGTTTTTCCATTATTCAAAACATCTCCTATGTCAGTCATACTGATAAAATCATATTTGTTTAATGTACAGTATCTCACAAAAGTGAGTACAACCCTCACATTTTTGTAAAAATGTTATTATATCTTTTCATGGGACAACACTGAAGATATGACACTTTGATATAATGCAAAGTACTCAGTGTACAGCTTGTACAACAGTGTAAATTTGCTGTCCCCTCTAAATAATTTAACACACAGCCATTATTGCCTTTACATTGTATCAAACTATCATATCTTCAGTGTTGTCCCATGAAAAGATGTAACGAAATATTTACAAAAATGTGAGGGGTGTACTCACTTTTGCAAGATACCCTATATTAGCAAGAGAATAATTCAGATTATATTTTTATTTCAACTTATAGCTCTTTTGTAAAATGTTACACTAGGTTGTATTAGTTGTTCGTGATCAAGATATGACAGTGCTATAGAAATTTCTGATTAACTTTCTGTGCATCCCCAGGTCTTACTCCTCCAGCCTTACAGGCACTCTGTAAGCTGGTCACAGCATCTGAGGCTGGAGAACAGCTCATTCATAAGGTACTATCATGTTGGACAGGTGGTCATGACAGTGGTTGAAGAACTACGCACATCAAAAAATAAGATCTCCCTCCACCACCTGTTTTTATTCTTGGCCTTTACCTAAGTAACGTTGAGAGTTCCAAGCTCAAAAAGCTGGGGGATGGTATTATTGTGTTGCTTAAACTTGGGTGCTCTACCAGAGGCCTCGGAGTTTGGGTGTTCTATTTTAGCTGTACCAGGGGCTGAAGGACCAACTGGTGCAGATGCACTCTTCTGAACAGAGACCTCTGTTTTGGGGTTACAGCTCCTAATGTTTCTATTACCATTGGGACAACTTTGGACTTTACCTTCCACATCTACTCCAGTTTCTCCTCCTGGCCCTGGTAACTCTCTATTTTCTTGTGGCCCTTCTTCCCAGTGTTGCTGTCCACCACTATGTCATGTTGGTTGGCCAGTAGCTGCTTGTCTGTCTGGAACTCAAAGTCCGACATGACCATACCCCTATTATTCTTAACCACCTTTGCAGTGCCTCCCCCCCCCCCTCCCCCCATCTGAAAGTGGGGACTTTTAGTCCATATGCAGCTCAGATGTTCCTGTACACTATTCAAGGCACTGAGTCATAGGCTGAGTCTTATGGTCAATCCAGGCAGAGCTCCGGTCGGCTTGCCTGATCTTAGAGTCCTGGTGTAAAAACAGCAATTCTGTCATTGTAGGTAGCTAAGCGTCATCTAGTTCACTTCCAATGCTTCTTCTATCAGGGTCGGCTCATTGTGTCCACTCATTGTGTCCACACTGCTCACTCATTCCCACTGGGTTGTAGCCTCTCAACCTCTAGCTTTGATAGTAACTGTGTTCTACTGATGTTGCACCATTAATTGATGCCCTGAGCTATTAGGTGCTTCTTAGTCAGTGAGGATGTTATATTTCTATTCATCCATAGTTCCCACATGCATTGCATATATACAGAAAGAGAGAGATTTCCATTTTTTTCCATAACTGTAGGGAAGTAAAATTTACTGAATATGGTTAGTAATCTAGTTCATTTGCATGACTGCTTTCTGCAAACACACTCAACACTGCATGCATTGTTGTTTCCCAACCCTAGCATGCATCTGGTCAGCATGGTCATGAGATATTCTGCACACTTGTCTTTTAACCACTCATAACTAAAACAGATTGCTTGTATAGCTAGTTGGTAAAGTGCAGAGCACCCCCCACTCTTCACTCTAATTTTTCATTTTGCAGTCATTTGTTTGGTTTCATCATTCTTTGCTTGCTGTAGCCCTCCATAAATACTATATGGGTATCATCAAGAATTGCCTGCATAAGCACATCATCATTCATGCATGGCTGAGAATACAGTAATTCAAACACAACAATTACACAAAAATAAATAACTAAAGTTCTGTTTCTTCTTCTGTCATACACACCTCACAAAGGCAGTTAAAAGTGTGGCAGGAATGGTAAGTGTTTCATGATGAAACTTCTGGCTTGAGTTCAAAAGTACAACACTCGTCAAAGCAGGCACAAACACATTCAGACACTAAGATGTTTTATTTGAATATTCTTTGTGAAGTGCGTGCTTTATCTGTCCTTGTTTATTGAGAATTGTTGATTTACACTGGAGTATTTTTATTTAATACAATCCTTATATGTTCTCAAATGTGAGGTAATAAATAAGTTAAAAACTGAAAAAGTATAAACACTCATCCAGCACTCCAGTCATTATATCTTCTTTCCTCTCCATAGCTTCACCAAGTGTTGGTTCAGTTGCAGTCAGGCGACAAAGAGCAAGACTTTCCACTGGCTCCCATTCAAGTGTCAATTAGTGTGCAGCTCTGGAGGCTGCCAGGCTGCCACGAGTTCCTGGCTGCACTGGGTGAGTCATCCTTAAAAGAAACTTAGTTTCACATTTTTTTTATACCTCCTTGTCAGTGATCTACTGCATCACCCATGTCAGTTGTAAGTAAAGAAAATGTCGGTAAATACTAGCACAGAGCAAAAAATTATGTTATAATATTCAGAACATATTGAAACACATCTATATGCATTGAGCTTCTGATTAAGGTTCTTTTATAGTGTTGTTTCTTGGTTTACATTGTAAATACTTTTGTTTATCCTTTTCCATCTGTCTTTGATGCTTATATGTCTACTTATTTTCCTGTTTGTCTTTGTGTGAGCTTTCATATCACCTACTGAACACCCCTTATCAGACACTTTTGCTTTTTACTGAATTATGTTTGTGAGAAAGGACTCAAGCTCTACAGTTAGTATGTTAAATGATAAAGTTCTTTGTAATGAATTGGAAAAACACTGAACATATATGGCTTGTTTGGAAGGGTTGTCAGAAGAAAGCCTTCTCTCTCTAAAAAGAACATGACAGCATGGCTGTTTTATTGCATCTGAACAAATAAAATAAAAAATCTGGAACAATGTCCTTTGCACAGACAAGAGCAAAGTGGAGATGTTTAGCATTAAAGAAAAGCACCACCTTCAGCAAAAACCGAACACACCATATTAGCACAAACGCCTCATACCACCATCTGTCAAATAGTCAAAGTCAAATTTATTTATATAGCACATTTAAAACAACAAATGTTGACCAAGGTGCTGTACAATTAAGGTAATCAAAAGAAATAAAAACATCGGGAGACATGATAAAAGTTAAGAAAAAGAATAATAAAATTAGAAGATTTGAGTAAGAATAAGAAAAATAAAAGTAATACAAACTCCATCCATCCATCCATCTTCATCCGCTTTGTCCGGGGCCGGGTCGCGGGGGCAGCAGCCTAAGCAAAGAGGCCCAGACCTCCCTCTCCCCAGCCACCTCCTCCAGCTTGTCCGGGGGAATACCAAGGCGTTCCCAGGCCAGCCGAGAGATATAATCTCTCCAGCGTGTCCTGGGTCTGCCCCGGGGCCTCCTCCCGGTGGGACATGCCTGGAACACCTCACCCAGGAGGCGCCTTGTCAGATGCCCGAACCACCTCAGCTGGCTCCTTTCGATACAAACTCATTTTGATTTAAAAGCCATGGAGTAAAAGTCGGTTTTCAGACAGGTTTTAAAAGTGTCCAATGTTGGGGAGGTCCTGCAGTTTGTTCCATAATTTAGGAGCAGTCATGGCAAAGGCCCGATCTCTGTGCTTTAATCAGCCAGCAGCAATTGATCCGCAGACCTTGCAGGAGTGTACCAATTTAAAAGATCAGAAAGGTATGAGGGTGCTAACCCCTGCAATACCTTAAAAACAAATAATAAAATCCTAAACCTAATTCTAAAACTAACTGGCAGCCAGTGTAATGATGCCAGTATGGGGGATATGTGTTCTCGCTTGCGTGTGCCAGTTAGTAACTGTGCTGCAGGGTTTTGGACCAGCTGTAGACAGCTAACTGATGACAGACTAATACCAGAGTAAAGACTATTACAGTAGTCGAGGTGAGATGAAATGAAGGCATGGATAGCTCTCTCAAAGTCTCTAAAACAGAGAAATGGCTTCACTTTAGCAAGTAGCCGAAGATGAAAGAAACTGATTTGATTACAGCATTAATCTGTTTGTCAAACGTTAGATTAGAGTCAAAGATAACTCCTAGGTTCCTCGCAGAAGGTTTTTTATAAATTTCTAAGGGGCCAAAGTTGCAGTGGTCACAGGAACTAAACACAATCACCTCTGCTTTCTGTTCATTTAGGTTAAGAAAGTTTAAAGTCATCCATGCCTTAACATCCTTTTTAAAAAATAAACCCATAGGGAGCATATAAATTGAAAAGAGAACTGGGCCAAGAATGGACCCCTGGGGGACCCCACAAGAAAGTGGGTTTTTTGAGGATGATGTATCCCCCAATCTAACAGAAAAGCATTGGTTGGACAGGTAAGATTTAAACCACTCCAATGCAGTCCCTTCGATTCCGACAGTGTTCAAGCCGAGAGATAAGAATCCTATGATCTACGGTCAAAGGCAGCACTGAGGTCTCATAGTATTGAAATGGCAGGATCTCCCGAGTCAGTAAAAGTTAAAAGGTCATTAAAAACTTTTAAAAGAGCAGTTTCAGTGCTGTGGTGTGCTTTAAAACCAGACTGAAATACTTCACTAATGCCATTTTTATATAGAAAGTTGTGGCGCTGAAGAAGGACTAGGACTTTAGAAAGAAAAGACAATTTAGAAATTGGTCTGTAGTTGGATAAAATTGCTGGATCCATGTTTTGTTTTTTAAGAATAGGTTCCACCACAGTAGGGACTCACCCGGACTGAAGACTGCTATTGACAATAGACAGCAAACTCATGCCCACAGTGTCAAAAACATCAGCACTTTAATGACGTTAAATAGTGCTTACCAAAGCAATTTGAGGAAAATGAACGAACATCTGTGGATTGATTCCAAACGGTTCTCATGTTTCCTCATTTTTCCAATCTTGTCATTTAGGAATATGTTGGGTGCCAGGAAGCGTAACATGTTGACGATTTGACACCTAGCGTAAAATATTACGCCTCGAGAGTGAGAACGTGTTGTTTATATAGATTTTAGAGCCGTGTATACTCAAATCCAGATTATATCTTTTTCAGACAAGCCTCTGAATATTTCAGCAAGACAATGCTAAGACGCATACCGCAATTATAATGAACCCATGCTGTACAACGAACCATTGCTGTTGTACAATATGGCCAGGTGATGAACTGGCCTGTTTGCAATCCAGATTTTTGATCACCTGCAAACATCTGGCGTATCAAATGAAAAATACAACAACTGAACAACCAGCTGTTAAGTAGCTAGATTCATACATCAGACAAGACAACAGTCCACTCCAAAAATCCAGTAGCTGGTCTCTTCAGTTCCCAGACGTTTACAGACTGTTGTCAAAAGAAGAGAGTGGTAAACATGGACCTATTTCAACATTTTTTTTTTTTTAGACGTGTTACTACCATCAAATTCATGCCCATGCTAATATGTTTCTTTAGATGGTACTGTACATTTTCTCAATTTAAACAATTGATATTTTTTTGTGTTCTATTGTGAATACATTATGGGTATACAAGATTTGTAAATCCTTGCATTCAGTTTTTATTCACATTTTCACAGCATCCCAACATTTTTGGGAATTGGTGGTTATATAGAATCATCATACTCATTTTGTAATCTAAAATGAATTAATAAAGTAACTAACTACTTTAGCAGTGAAGAACATAAAGCTTACTATTTGTCACTGAAGTACTCAGATTTGGCTTTTGGCTGGATTTTGTGCTCTGTCTTTGTCAGGTTTTGACCTTTGTGAAGTTGGTCAGGAGGAAGTGGTGCTGAAGACTGGAAAACAGGCCAGCAGACGCATCATGCATTTTGCCCTTCAGTCTCTTCTAGCACTGTTTGGTAAAAATAAGTTATGACTTTGGACTTTCTCTTTTACTAAATCTTTCCCAATTTTCAACAAATTTTTCAAATCTCTCTCTCTCTCTCTCTTTTTAATCAGACTCAACAGAGCTTCCCAAGAGACTTAGCATAGACAGTTCATCCTCCCTGGAGTCTTTGTCCTCCTCCCAGTCAGCCTCCCAGCCACACTCTTTACCCCTTTCCTTAGGTTGCTACCCACCTCAACCCTCGATTTTGCCCCCCATGTGCCCTGACAGCCTTTCCTGCGATGCCATCTCAGTGTACAGCCTCAGCTCCCTTGCCTCATCTCTCAGTTTCCTGTCTAGACCTGAGCCTGCAGGAAGTGACATCATCAGCCAGCGCTCACATCAACAGCCAGAGAAGCCTTGTCAAGGCGCGGGCCTCTACACCCATTCAGGTGGTGTATCAAGAGGTCGATTGACCAGTAATGGAGGAGTATTATCGGGAGAAGGAGAGGACGAGGAGTATGCGGGGTACTCCATTATAAGCAGTGAGCCATTAGGTCGAGGAGGAAGCGAGTGTGACACTCTGCCTCTACCTGCAGGACATAGATTTGGCAGAGTTGGTGCTGGGAGAGCATCTGCCGGGCGGCATGGGTATCCTCTAACAGTTTCCTCAAAGGGAAGCATCAGCACACCTACATCTCCAATAAAAGCTCCAACGCTGCCACTAACAGTTAAGAATAACCCCAAAGTCAAGAAGGAAATGTAAGTTCAATACTTTTTGTTAAGTCAGAAAGAGTTACTCTTGAACTTCTTTTAAATGTATCTATATGTTTCATTTTCCAGCTCAACTCCTCAGCGGAAAGGAAAAGTCAGCAGCTCTGAGTCAGACCAGTCGAGCACTGAGACAGATAGCACAGTGAAATCCCAAGAGGAAAGGACAGGACCTGCAGGACAACTGGATCCCCAGGAGCTGGCCCAGAAGATCCTGGAGGAGACTGAGAGCCACATGCAAGCTGTGGAGAGCCTGCAGAAGGCAAACCTTAGAGGAAAGACACTGAAGGGAGCTGAGGGCAGAGATGAGTCTCTCAGCAGACAGAAATCGGTGTCCACTCCAACAACCCCAACTTTGACTCCTACAAATGGAGCCCAAGGGTTTCAGCCCTCTGAGACCAGTGCATTTAGCCGACCAACAAGTAGGGCAAGTCTAAAGTCTCCTCTCTCACTCTCTAGTCATCTTTCACCGCTCTCTACCTCTGTCTCAATCCCTCCTCCACCTCGGCCTAAACCACCATCTCGCTCCTCATCACTGCAGAAAATCAGCTCAGTCTACAGCAGCCAAGCTCATTCATCCCCTTCGTTATCTCTCTCAGTAAAAGATCAGGGTTCACCTCTCCCTACAGTCTCCCCAGATGTGCACATACAGGCTCAGCTCAAACTGAAATACCCCAGCTCGCCTTACACTGCCCACATCTCACCTTCACGCTCTCCTGCTGACAGTGCTCCATCCCCAGCCCTTTCCTATTCCTCCGCAGGATCTGTTTCAGCCTCTTCTAGCCCAGCAATCACCCCTAAGCTGCATCAATCCAAACAGGATAGCAAAATCCAGGCAATCCACAATTTAAAAACCTACTGGGCCAACGCCAGCCAGAAACCCAACATGCCATGTCCGGCCAGCTTACTCCGAGGTGAGAATAAAAAAATGAGTACAGTTCAGAAAGATGTTTTGGGTTTGCTGAATCTCTCACCTAGAAATGAGTCTATCAGGAAAAATGTAGGGGAACCTGAAGACCACAACACTGATGACAGACCAAATGTTCACCCAAACCTGGAGGCTAAACCACCTCCATCTCCAGCTGGCCTTCTCACACATTCTAAAGGAGGTGTCAGACTTCCCTCTGGGAATGGCTACAAGTTTCTCTCACCTGGACACTTTTTTCCATCTTCTAAATGTTAAGAATTTGAATATTTAAAGTCCTGAACACAGATTTAGGAGATCAATCTTCTGGTTAATATCTGTGCTTGTTCAATGATAAAATCTGCCCATTTTCAGTGGAAATACAACTACATTTTTAGCAATCCCTGCTGAGTTGCAGGAATGAAAAAGTACTCATTTCATACCGATGGTGATTTTACATGTTACTTTTTTGTGAAGGGATGTAAATGTTTTTGAATGTGATGACTGTGCCTTCTTCTGGAGAGAAATGGAAGGGCATAATAATTAAGAGAAGTGTTGAATCTCTAGCTTTAATTTTGTTTTTATGACTGACTAGAGGGCATGTGTCTCAATGCCTCCATGTACACTGAACAGAAATGCTTTTAACCTGCAGTCTGCTTACTGAATGAACATTTTACATCAGCCTAAATGCTTGCTTTCTTTGTACTGGCCTGGATTCAATCTTGAGTTATTGTTTAATAATTATTGTTTAATGTCATTACTGTTGGTTACTGATGTCATTTATTTTGAGTGTTTTCTAATTATTATTAATATAATCGTCACACAATTTATAAATACAATTAAAACAATGAAGAAGTAAAGACAACTTTTTGATATTTTATGCTAGTTTGGTTTCATGTGTGATTGCCAGCATGGTGCCCAAGTATTTAACTGATTTTATAACATGCAGTTTTGCTCCTTTCTTTGTCTTGCTTTGATCACATACAGCAATGTTCTATAATGAAAAAAATCTTCACACATTCTTTTTACTTATAATAAAAGCAAAATAGTAAATCTAGTTAAAAAAGGGGGGGTAAAGGGAAGAATTGTGAATGTAATTCTTAACGTATTATAAGGATATACTGGATATTTATGAAACCATTTGTAGATACAGATATTAAAAGTGTTTAAAGAGTACAAGCTAACCAGGTGCAATACCGGTACTTGAATTAGTAATAAAAAAAAATTAATATTTTCTAAACCACATTATTGCATATTAGACACTTTAAATTAGCCATCATTGTCTTATGTGCTCTTAGGTATTCCAGTACTTTTCGTTAGTAATAGATATTTACTTTGGACTTTTTAATGCAGGGCTTTTGTTTGTACTAAAGTATTTTTATAGTCTATTATGAGTACTTTTACTTCAGCAGCTTATCTTAATAGTTTCTTCACCATTGCTCTACTCTTAACACAGTACAGTAAATATTTATAGAGCTTTTATGATACTTAACAGTAACAAATGTCTTATTGTTCATAGTGTTCTTTTAATTTCCAGTGTTATTTAGAGTTCATGCTAATGCTCTTACAGTGATTCAATTTAGTGCAGTTTTGCAAAATATGAAAAAAATGGCACAGTCGTCAGTGCCTCACAGCAATAAGGTCCTAGGTTCAAATCCAGTCTGTCTGGAGTTTGCACTTTGTCGCCATGTCTCCATGGGTTCTCACCAGGTACTCAGACTTCTTCCTACAGTCCAAAAACATTCACAGGTTAGGTTAATTTGTGATTCTAAATTGGCCAATGGATGTGAGTTTTAGATTGAGTGGTTGTCTGTCTCTCCATATTGGCCCTATTATATATTTGCAACCTATCCAGGATATACCCTGTTAAGGGCTTTGTGCTATGAGATATCAGAATGATTTCCTTATGGCAGCGAGGTTCAATCAGTCTGAGGGAGAAGGAGGTCTGCTGCCTCAGAAATTAGTGGAACAGGTGTGATGGGCTGTACATGATGTAGCAGTTTGTTTAGTGACCTCCTGTCCCTCACTGACTCAAACATCTCCAAATTTTTTACAGCCTTGCGGATGAGTTTGTTGATCCTGCTGGCATCTTTGGCACTCAGGTCCCCCCAGCAGACGACAGCAAAATAGATGGCACTCACTACCACTACGCACAAGTACCTGTATCTGTCCACTGTCCCCACCTACTCACCCATAAGGTTGAATGGCCTAGTCGCAGTTTATTTCCTCCAGAAGTCAACCACCATCTCTTTTGTCTTGTTGACATTCAGAAGGAGTCTGAATGTCCTGCCCACCCTTAATACACCCAACTAATGCAGTGTCTTCTGAGAGACAGTTACCAATCGAGGAGAATGTAGAATTGGCGACTCCCATCCTGAGCAGCTTTTCACAGAAGTGGCTTGATGGTATTAATGGTATAAGTCACTGGAAAAATCAAAGAATATGATTCTCACAGTTCAACCAGTACTATCCAGGTAAGCATGCTGCAACAGGTAGATAACAGAATCATCCACCCCCACCTGAAAGATGTTTCACCTGCAAGCTAAGCTGAGCAAGAATCAGTCTCTCCAACACCTTCATAACATGACGACAAGGCAACTGGGCTGAAGTCATTAAGGCCAGAAGAGGTGGCTTTCTTTGGAACCAGCACTAAACATGATGTCTTCCTTACCATCGGTACCTTTTCCTGGAGCAGATTCAGACTAAAGAGATACTGCAGAATGGCTGACTGCTAAACAGCACAGGACTTAAAGGACCCTGAGACTGGTGCGATCAGGGCTTACACCTTTTCCTTGATCCCCTTTTTCGATTAGTACCTACTGGGATCCAATCGGCATGGTTCGCTATGGTTTTCAGGGTTTTCCATTAGTTCATAGGTACCAGGTACTTTTTTAGTACCTGCTAGCCTGGCGTTCCAAGCGATCCGCCCTGTTTCAAACAACGCCCTGTTCCTCTAGTCTGACGATAAGCCATAGAGCAGGCAGCATGTATATTCTTGCATCGATGTTCACCCAAACAATTACTTATTTTTAAAAACTTGCTATATCACACTGTTAGAAGTAAAAGTCTTGAATTTATAGAAAAGTATGAGTATTAAAATATAGGTACATATTAAAATATATTATGGAAATTCCAAGTGAAATCGGTCCAAGTGCTGTGCAAGCCAAGCCAGTTAGTATTTTTCTAGATCTGGACCAAAAGCTACCAAACCTAATTGTGATATAAACCTACCAAAATTAAGTTTTAAAGTTCAGATCACGGAAAACAAATTGTCCACTAAGTACCCTGAGAGCAAACAGTGGTTTGTTAATTACTATACTTGTTTCTGCTGTTAGTTTTTTATTCCAAAAACATGGCAAATAGTGAGTTGTATTTATGTATATTTCGCCATAATAAATATCACTGAACATATCATAGTAGTATATGACAAATACATTAACATAGTGTTCAATGGAATACAGAGGTACAGTATTACATGAACAATGGTGTGGATGTTTCAGCCAATCAGATTTTTCCCGGAGGGCGGAACTGACTTGTTGATCGGGTGTCGATTACCACTGCGCAGCCGCAGCCCGTGTGACGAAGATGGTGCTCATCAAGGAATAGTGAGTGTGAAAATGTTTTTAAAAAATGTTTTTTTTAGTGCGTTTAGTGGGGTATTCAGATCGGTCCCACATTTGATTATTGAGAAGTACGCATGTGTGTTTCATTTAGCGTTGTCGTTCGCTGTATTTTACGCTCCTGTAGTCTGTAAAAAGCCAGCTTCTGAGCAGGTTGGATCAGGACGTGGATAACGGGACCCACCGGTCTTTTTAAGGCGTTGCTAGTACAAGCTACAGTTAGCTTCTGAGTTGTAGATGCAGAGGGGATAATTAGCTTCTTAATGAAAACGAGTTACATAAAAAGGCTGCACCGCTCACACATAAGCCTTTTGCACATTCAGCGAGTTAGTACTACTTTGACGGTTTGCTGTATTGCCAACGTGACTGCAGCTAGCCATGTAGCAGCGTGTTATATCTCTGAAATGCCGTTACGTTAAGCTTTGGTCCCGTGAGTGAGAGATTAAGGGTCCTTCTGTCGGATTTACCATTTATGCTAGCTGGCTAAGTTAGCTGTAGCGGCTAGCATGGCAATTCTCTGACAACCGAGTTTATTTAAAAGTCCACAATCAGCTGCTAGTACAACTCATTGTTAAAGCAGAAGAGAGCTTATTGTTAGGAAATAGTTATGCAGGGTTTATTGTCTGTACTCCCCCGTACCATACGTCAGCTATAGCCTACAAGCTAGCATGGGGTTATGGAAGGACTAACTACTTTGCTGTTAGTTTGTTGCGCTAGTGGTATAAAGTTAACCCTCTAAAACTGGGCAGCTAACACGAACACTATATTAATGATGCGTAATTGTTAAAACAATTACTCTTAATATTTCTGCCCATCAATCGGGTGGATTGAAACTATGCAGTGGACGTTTTCATTCTTTCTTATTAAATCTAGCATTCACTGCGTGGCTAACCTGTGTAGCCTACATATAACGGGAGGCTACCTGTTGTTAGGGGATAGCACAGAGTGGGTTCGATTCCATACAGTACTTCAGTATCAGAGCCAGGACTATTAATATCTATAAAAATTGTTGGTTAAAAGCAACTAACGTAGTCTCACGTAGGGAGAAACAAATATACTGGTTACTGAAATTAATCTTTCATTAATGGCTTATATCTCAATATATTAAAAAAATTCCTAAACATAAGCTTGTGTTGTTACTGGTTAATCACGTATTTTAAAATTCTGAACTGATTGTAGTATGTATCTTCTTTTCTTTTTGTTGCTGGATAATGCAATTTTAAATAATTTAAGATTTTTAGTTCAAAACAAAACAACCTTACAGCTTTAATGTCTTTCAGCCTTTCATGACACTGAACATTTAGCCCATGCAAAATTGGTGTGATGCAAAAAATAACTGTAAGCCACTGCCACTGGTAAATGTGTGGTACTTTTGATGTTAGACTTGATAGAATTGAGTCACAGATGACTAATATTAATGCTGTAAGGCTGACCTTACATTTTGATATGTTACACTGGGCTGGTTTAGTCCACTGCCACGTGTGTGATTGTATACGTTGAACATGAGCATTAATTATGATGTTTTTATGTCAGGCATAATTACTTTCTTAGTACAACCGATTTTCGGTACTAAATAATACTATTTATAAAGCAGCTTTGGTGCAGTTATTTCAATTGACTTTGTGAAAAATGTGCAATGTTGGATTTAACGGCACATGTAGCTGTTCTTCCTTTGCTCAAGAATCTGGTTAGGCCCTCTATTCGTTAGCAGAGCAAGGACTACCTTCTGCAGCTACATTGCCAGACAGTTGCACTGGAGAAGCAGCTGAAATATATAGATGATCAGCAAATACAATTTGCTGAAATTTCAAAGCGATAGTTAAGGGATGTGCATGTGCATATGAATACAGAGCTTTCAGACTGTGGGAAAAAATGGTAGAATGAATTTCCACTTAGGATGAAAAGATGCCTGTTGTATCACTGTAGGACCACTGTAGAAATTGATTTTTTTTAGTCATATTATTACATTTAAGAATCCTGACATTTTAAGGGATTCTACATGAATATTTAACTGACTATTACTAATTCATTCTATAACTAATCAATTCATTTACTCATTATTTTAGCTATAAATTTACACTGTTATTTGTTGTAGCAAGAGAAACAAATAAAGCTGCTTATAATTCAAACTTTAATAAAGGTTGTGTCTGAGCACCAGAGTACTTGTACTGCATTTGTCTGTGATGTCTGAAATTCAAGTATGTCTTCACAAGCCAGTTTGGCCTTTGGCCTTTTTAACCCAAGAAGGTCATTTTCAGTGTAGACCACAGGTGTTGAACTCCAGACCTCGAGGGCCGGTGTCCTGCAGGTTTTAGATGTGTCCTTGATCCAACACAGCTGATTTAAATTGCTAAATTACCTCCTCAACATGTTTTGAAGTTCTCCTGAGGCCTGGTAATGAACTAATCATTTGATTCAGGTGTGTTGACCCAGGGTGCTATCTAAAACCTCGAGGCCTGAAGTTCGACACCGCTGGTGTAGACCTTTTCGCTGCCATTATTTTTTACACATAGTGAGTATTAGTCAATGTAAATACAGTTTGGGGTTATGATTGTTCTTTGACACTAAATGCTGAAGATTTAAATATATGTTGTAATGTATTGATTATTGATGTACTGACAAAAACTAGGTGAAAATGAGCAAATAAGTCACCTTTAATGATTGCCAGTGACACAACTTTTTGTACCTTTGAAAATTGCATGCATTATGCAAATTATGTAGATATTCTGAAGTATAATATTGTGTAGCACACAGTAGTGTTTATATACAGTAGACATTGAGTACACAAGAGAACACACACTTGATTAATCAGTAGATGTTTAGGTAAAGGGTGGGGTGCTAACTCTGCCAGTCTAGGAGTATTTTTTATTAATGAGGACATGAAGATCTAAGCAAGAAAGAATTCGTTATTGTCTGTTTGGTGGTTTTCTTCATTTTGTAATTAAGCTGCAATATGCATATAATAGTTCAGGTCTAGTAGCTCTTATTTTAATACGTTTAAGGTTAACACTAGAACTACTACTACTAAATTGTCTTGAAACATTAGGTTTGTCAAATCTAGTTTTTAAAAGGTAACTATTTAAGTTTCAATTTTAGTGGGGATTACAGCTTAATAGATACACAATATCTGATGGTAATTTGGGGGGTTTAATGATTTCTTACAACTCTTCTTTAGCTAAGATGAAATGATTGTACAGAATGTATCTTTTATTGGCTTTAAAAAACAGGAACTGGTTGCAGAAGTTTGAAATTATTTTGGATTTTTACTAATGCATTCAATATTTTATTAAATGTCCCTTAGCCAACTGCACCTTGAAAGATGTTTTTGGTAGGCGTTAACAAGCATCTAGCATGAAATTGGCTGAATATTTGATCACAAGTTTTGATTTATTGAACCACTTGGGAAAGTGGTTACACATCTGAATAATTTATACTCATGTACAGTTGACCCAAACACGACAGGAAGGTTAAACTGATGTGCAGTTGTTTAGAAATGGCTCATTAAGATTCTGGAATGGACTGTCCAAGCTCCAACCTCATGCCTAACTTGTGAACTATGCCTAAAAGCTGGATGAAACAAACTAATTTAAATGAAACCATTTCTGAGAGTGGCCAGATATCCAGCCAGAAACTTGTTGATGGCTACCAAAAGCATTTGGCCAAGGTCCAATTTGCTAAGGGACATTTAACCGAGTATTGGTGTGGGTGTATGTATGCACTTGAGCCTGTATGTATTCTTTGATCCTGGGTGGGTTAGAGAAAATGCAAAAATAAATTCAAACTTGTGGAACCAATTCTTGTTTCTTTTTTTAGTACAAGTTTCTAGGCAACCTGGCATGCTGCCATTGTTGTTTGATATTAATTTCTATGGGGTTAAATGTCATTTTCATTGGTTCTAGGTCCCACATACCCCAAAATTAATCATATGACCCCCAGTCCCCCCAAAAAACAACAACAATAGAAAAAGTCATTAAATATGAGATGTTTTTTTTAATGCCTACTACAACAGATTTCATCAAGTGACAGCCTGTAACTTGAAGCCAACTTGAGTCATTAGATGTGACAATAAAAGTGATTTGATTTGATTTGATTTGAGAAATAGTTTGTGTTTTATCCTGATCATTGTCTCTCTGTGCTGCACTTTTAACCCCCATCTATTGTCATCAACCTGCTGGGCAGGCGGTCAATACAGACACCCAAGTTTATGAATGCAATAACTCGAGAACAAAGTGGCATAGGAGTTTTAAATTGATACTATAGGTGTATCTAGGGCTGTTCGATATAACGATATATATCGGATGACAATATAAAAACGTCTATCGTTTGTTTCATGGTGTCGCAAAATAAACTATTTACGGCAATATTTTTTTCATCGTTTTGATGGTCACTCTAGTGGCTATATTAATTTCTTAAAGTTCTCTCTTTCTCTTATATTTAATATTACCACACTACGGACGGACAAGCACCTGTTTTTATGCGTTGTGGTTAGCAACAACGACGGTAACACCATCGCGTGTCCGCTTGTTTATGTTCCACATAAACCTTTCACAATAAAGCTCAAGATCCTGTTGAGACTTTTCAAAATAAACTGAATCACGGGAAAGAGCAGATTATTTACGGATGAGAAGTAAAAAAAAGACGCCATGTGCTAAAAAATAAACCTTAGAGTCAAACGTTAGAACAAGCTTTTCCCCGAAGCATGCTGTGTAATAAATACTCACAAAGAAAACGGCGGCCGTTACAACTTATGTCTAAAAATGTATAGTTTCATGCATCTGTTAAAACACTCGACTCCAGCTACATGACGCGCAGCTGGAAACACTTCCCGCAAGTCGAGCTGCCCGAGAGTCACAGAATTTACAGAAAATGTTACATTTTTGTGATTTATATCGTTATCGGGACGATAGAATTCTTATATCGAGATATGAGATTTTGGTCATATAGCACAGCCCTAGGTGTATCTACTAAAAATATTGTACAAGTTAAAATCTCAGTGACCTCGACCTTAAGGTCACTGAGAGTTCTCTGTCACGTTTTCTGAAAATCTTGTATATGTGAACGTAGGATTTTGAAATTCGGACCATAGCTGCATCTGCTAGGTGCATCTGTTTCCCCTCACCTCGGAGGTTCTGGCAGCAGATGACCTGTTTCTTCGAAACAACGTTCCTCCTTCACACTGTTATCAAGTGCTTGCTCATAATTTTATCAGAAAACTATTGCTACTTAGTAATTGGAGTTCAGCTACAGCCATATACTAAGTTACTCACTGACGTGTTAACATTCAGACTGGTAAACATTTATAGCAAAAAAATGTTTTTAAAGAAGCAAAATTTTAGGAATGTTGAACCATTTCATAAAAGTTTCTAGGCAGTGGCATCTGTCTCCTTACAACCATCCAAAAGAGTGTTTAATCCTTAACATTTGATCAGCTTGGTTCTATTTTAAAAATGGAATTTTATTCATATTTTATTCATATCTTTTATGTCTTTAACCTATTTGTTTCTCTCTTCTTTTCCTGTCATATCCTCCTTACAGCCGTGTAGTGTTGCCAGTCTCTGTGGAAGAGGTGAGTATTATTGCCTACATGTTCTCTTAAAATATATATGGGCATATTATTTAAATTCACTGTGCTATTGTTATATTTTGATAAAATAGAGGGAGTATTGTGTTTGTCTTACACAGAAAATGTTCATCCACGCTGGCTTTAGTCTGAACCTCATATTAAGACAAAAAGCCTTTGTTAGAGACTACTGATGTTATTGGGACAGGCTGTGTGTTGCAGAGATCAGAGTTACACTGGGGTGTAGACTCAACCTTTTGAACTGCATTCTGGCTGTTGACTTAACAGCAATGATGCTTTTATGCTCTTTTTTTTTTTTTTTGTGTGTGTGTAATCTCAAAACTAGACTTCTGTTTAGTCTTTAATAACTTTCACTTCTAATGGAGGTTATTATTGGGATTCTACAAGAAATAATTGTTTTGTTGTGTTGTTTTTTTCTCAACACAGTGAAGGATTTTCTATATGAGTCTGTTTGGGTCTTTTTTATTAGTTTGTTACTGCTCGTATTGTGAAGCACATTGTGTCAAATAACCATTAATATCAGGATGGTGGACTTCATTAGGCATACAAGTCCAAATAAAGGGACAAAGTTTTTTTGTTTTTGTTTTTTAAAGATAAAATGTACAAATATAAAGATGTTATTGATGGGCTTGTAAAAATGTGTTTAAAACCTTTAAGTGTACAACTCAGTGACTGAAATGCTGTTTAAAATGTGGCTAGACTCTTGTAAACGAACGTGCAGCCCAACATTGCTTTTTTAATGTACATTAATACAGACAATTACTTCCTATGTTGGTTCTAGTTGCTGTTAGTGATACTCCATCTTTGCACTTATGTGCCTTCACAGGCTTCAAGGGCCCGCAAAGCCTTTCGCAATCCTTCCAGTTAATCTAAGGATTTTTCACTGTAGTCAAAGCTGATTTCCACTCTGTCTTCTTTGTGTTCCCATTTCTTGCAGTATCAAGTAGGGCAACTGTACTCTGTGGCTGAGGCCAGCAAAAATGAGACAGGAGGAGGAGAAGGCATTGAAGTGCTGAAGAATGAACCCTATGAGAAGGATGGAGAGAAGGGACAGTACACACATAAAATATATCATCTAAAAAGGCAAGGCTTTGAAATTAATTTTCTTTCGTAGAGGAATGAAGGGGAAATTATAGGGTCCTCTATAAGAGACAATTAGTCTGACCTAATTACTTAAACACTCAATAAGGATGATTTGTTTGATTGACAGGCTCTGTATATGCAAAGTTCTTGTCTGTTCCTGGTTTCATCAACTCCATTGAGCTATAAGATGCAGGCATGATCTTGGGAAAATAGGCAGCATTTGGACGCAATACGACCATGTGGCCATCAGGAGAGAACTGTGTGCAGGAGGGATGCACAGACAGTGCATGAAGGTCACCCACTCGCTTTGCCGAATCCAAAGCGAGAAGTAATGCAGTCTTATATGAAAGAAATTTCACATCCACAGACTCAATGGGTTCAAACGTGGGGCTTCAAAGGGCCTCCAGCACCAAAGACAAGTCCCAAGCAGGGACACTGGACTTAAGCACGGGTCTCAGCCAGCGAACTCCTTTCAGAAAATGTATGGCAAGCGGATGTACATCTGGTGTCACCCCGTCAAAGCCAATATGACAAGTAAATATAGCTGCTAAATAAACCTTAATTGTCGAAAATGAAAGGCCCTTATCCAGCAGCTCCTGCAGAAATATCAAAACATCCACAATAGAGCACTGAAATGGGAGAGTATGGCGGACCTGGCACCATTGCTCGAAGGCTCGCCATTTGTAAGCATACAAGCCTCTAGTAGATGAGGCGCTAGTGTTCTGAATTGTCGCTATCACACTAGGCGGCAAACCCTTGGCAATCAAGTTTAACCTCTCAGCAGGTAAGCACGAAGACGCCACAGATCCTGGCGCAGATGAACCACTTCTCCTCCCGCCTGAGAGAGGAGGTCCCTGCAGAGAGGAAGCTGCCAAGGACTCGCTGCTAGCAGGCTGATTATCTCTGCATACCACGACCTTGTGGTCCACCAAGGGGCCACTACAACAGAGAGAGAGACTGCTGATGCACTCTCTCTAGAACTGGAGATATCATTTCCACTGGGGGAAATGCATACAGGAGCACGTGTGGCTATTGGTGCGCTAGTGTGTCCATGCCCAAGGGTGCATCATGGTCCATTATGGAGAAGAACAGGGGCCAGGGAGTATTTACCCTGGAGGCAAAAAGATCTACTTGAGCCTTACCAAATAGATCCCAAATCTGAGCCACTATTAAAGGGTGTAACCTCCATTCTCTCACCAGAGGACACCCCCCCCCCCCCCCACTGTTGAATTGTCCATCCTGACTAAGACATGCTGGCCCTCCAGGACTGGACGAAAATGTTTGAGAGCTAAGAACACTGCTAACAGCTCTAAGTGGTTGATGTGCAGCTCGCACTGGGCTGTCGACCAGATCCCTCTCACTGATGCAACCCTCGTACAGCGCTCCCCACCCTCTTAGGGAAGCATCTGTGGATACCACCTTGCGAAACAACACCCTCCCAATCCGAGAGCCCTGATGCAGCAGCCCGGGCTCCCTCCAAGGACAGAGCGCTAGCATGCAAGACGCAGTTAGGAGGAGACATGATGCACACAGGCGGTGAGAGAGAGTCCAGCGTTGAAACGCTCTCATCTTTAACAGTCCAAGTGGCACTACGGCGATCATAGATGCCATCATGCCCAACAAATGTAATATCTGGAAACGGAGTCTGCGTCCAAGCTGAAACTGAGCGAGGCAGCGATGAAACGCGGCCAGTTTGTGCTCCGACAAATATGCGTGGCTGGAAAGCAAGCATATTTCCAAACCAAGGAAAGAAATCTGCTGACTTGGGATAAGCGAGCTCTTTTGAAAGTTCACAGAGAACCCCAGTGTCTGAATGTGTGACAGAACCAGCGACAGCTGTGTCTCTGCCTGCTCTCTGGAGCAAGCTACGAGAGCCCAGTCGTCTAGGTAGGCTAAGATGCGGATGCCTGTCTCTTTGAGGGGCACTAGCACTGCCTCGGCACATTTCGCAAAGGTGCGAGGAACGAGTGACAGCCCGAACGACAGCACCAGGTATTTGTAGGGCTACGCCCTTGAATGCAAACCCCAGAAACTGCCTGTGTTTCGGGTGTATAGCTACATGAAAATAAGCATCTGTTAGATCGATTCTTGCAAACCAATTTCCTGGGCCAACTGCACTCAAGAGCTGTCTGAGTGTTAGCATCTTGAACTTGTACGTTCGTAGATACGTGTTCAAGACTCGCAGGTTGAGGATGGGCCAAAGCCCTCCCCCTTTTTTCGGAACAACAAAATAACGGCTGTACCAACCTTTGTCTGTCTCTAAAGTAGGGACCACTCGTCTTGCTCTTTTCTGCAATACAACTTTATTTCCTCTAAGTATCATGGCCGCTTCGGTGCCGACAGTCGTGTTTACGACTCTCCGGAAAAGAGGCGGCTTGACCCTGAACTACAACCGGTAACCCATGGCAACGGTTCGCAGCACTCACTGAGAGGGGCGCAAGCCCACCACTGAGGCAAGTGAGCAGCCAGCTGGCTGACCTGGCTCATTCTGCCTGCAGGCTGAGCATTTGTGATTGTTTGAGAATAAACAACACTCTTTATTGATTGTAATATGGGAACATGTACATTCATCCATTTTGTTGGAGGCACCTTTCCTGGGGCACAACAATGAAAAACAGGTGGAACACTTGATGTGGTCACCTGAACATTTACAACTTGAGGCATTTTGTGTGCAGGGCGTTGTGCTTGGGAGACAGTGTTAGGAAAGTGCAGCGCCTTCTGGGGCTGACAACCTGAACAGAACTTAAGTGGCACCTCTTGGGCGGCAACAGAGGGGTAAGAGCAGCGTCTTCCTGCCCCTAGACCCCTCGAAACCACAACTAGGAGGGCTGAGGCTTCTTCCTCCTGGGCGTCAGGTCCTGCCGGGGGTCCGAGGGTGGGCCTTTGTTCTAGGCCAACTGGCGTGGAGCTCGGGCTGGAGGATGTGCCCCCGCTGGCGGCACACCCACTACAGCAGTGGGCGCCGGTCTCTTGCCAGTCGGCAGAGGAGCGGTGGGCCTGTGAGAGCTAGCTGCGGGCTTGGACTTCGCCTAATGATGATGTTGTGCAGAGCTTCTGTCTGCTTCAGTCGAGTCTAGCCTGAATGGCTTCAAGTGAATGTCCGAATAACCTAGCCGCAGACACTGGTGCGTCCAGATATACAGCTCTGTCCCTATCCGGGACGTCAGAGAGGGTCAGCCACAGGTGCCTCTGCGCCACTACTGTCGATGCCATCCGTCTGCCCAGGGAAAGCACTGCACAGTGCAGAGGGTGTAATCCATGGCAACTCTGACCTTGTTAAGAAGAGGTGCCAGCGGTGCTGTCACCAGGAACCAGGCACATCACCTGGTACGTCTGGAGCATGGTGATGGCTCCATAAGGGGTGGGTTAGCTAAGCCAGTCTCCTTGGTGCCGTCGCCCTCCATGCACTGTCCATAGCCGGGCACAGTGGGACAAACCTCTGTCTACCTGTCATCACACGCAGGTAGACAGAGGTTTGTCCCATGATGCCGTTAGCTGGCAGACAAAGTATGGGAACATGGGAAGGCGGGTTTTGGTCGTTGCAGGCTCCGGAGGGAGGAAAAAGCCTGCCAATTGAACGGCTTCTGAGCTGTCGGAGGAGAGGGCCAGTCCAATTGCAGCTTTTCAGAAGCACGGCGAAACAGGGGAAAAAAAGAGAAGTGTCATCGTTCCCGACCGGCGCAGCAGCGGCGGCATATGTGAACAGTGAACACTCCTGCTCATCCTCTGACAAACCATCGATGTCCAGGCCGATGTCCAGCACGTCATCGTCTTCCTGCATGGTTCCAGCTCATCATCAGCTAACCCATCACCGTATTCCATGTGGTCAGCCCAGCTAATTGCGGGGACATCGACCGGATAATCCTCGTCTTCGGACTCTGATGAAGCCAGGGCTCCAGACTCGAAAAGGAAAAGGTCATGCCGTGCGACAGCCGTCCCTCCCAGCACATTTTCCACAAACGTCACCTGTCTTTCCGGGGTCGAGCGTCGACAAAACCCACAGGCTTTGGGCTCCATCAACGGTCTCCTAGCGTTGACGATCGCCAGGCAGACAGGGCAGGCATCGTGCTGGTCACTTTTGTGCAAAGAGAAACCACACCCCTGAGGACAGGGGCGAACAGAAGATTTCTGCTTTGCTCGCTTCGGTTAGGAGTCTATTCCAAACCGCAAAGCCAAACGCTGTACAGGAAAAACTCGAAATTAGCGCTCTGCGGGCAGCCTACACACCAACTGCGCACTGGAGGCTAACACCAACAGGGGCAGTTAAGCTAAGTTCAAGTCGGCAGACAACGGCGCTAACTAGCAGCAGCTAGCTAGACCAACTCAGCAGAGGTGTTCTCAGCGAGGTGAAGAGCGTAAGAACTGAGGGATGACTGTGATGAAAGCGGCTATATGTGCAGGCGGGGCCGTGCGTGTGTCATCACACGTCATCTGCCTTAAAGGTGTGAATAAAAGTTTCTTCAGCCAGGACACGCGAGGGTGTGATATCCAATACTTATGTGTTGTACCAAGTGAATCGACTGAAAGGGAACGTGAGAGCTGGTCAAAAAGTTACAATTTTTTATCACTTTAATAGTCTAAGACTAGATGTATATGTGTTAATTACTTTCGCGCTGCAAGTGATGCATTTAGGGGACTGGTTTTTTTTCCCTTAGTTTAAATGAAAAGTCTAGTCCCTCAACTGAAAATAGATAAAATGTGCATAAAGTTTCAGGCTTTATGTCAGATGTTTAAACTTATTTTGTCCACCGTATGTATATTGTATGGTCTTTGTGATTATGTGATTACGGGAAATGGGTTTGGGTAAGAGCTCTAGACATGTACAGCATGAGAATTGATTAAATATTTCAGATAATAGCCATTTACAAACAGAGTTATTATTAGTTTTAAAGAGCGCAGTCGGCTCCCTGTTACAATGTTTTATGGCCTTTGAAAGACACAAGTTGGAAAGTATAAGTATTGTCTAATTTTCTCTTTCATAACAGTAAAGTCCCGGGTTACGTGAAGATGATTGCACCAGAAGGAGCATTAGTTTTTCACGAAAAGGCTTGGAATGCCTACCCATACTGTCGCACTAGTAAGTACACGCAGAAGTGTGCTTGTGTTATTTGAATTGCATTAATGATAAAATTATGGCAAGTAATTTGTCAGTGAGGAAATATGCAATTGATTCACTAGTAGATGCTAGTGACCAGTTACCCACAGCCCTTCCTGTCTCATGTTTCCCTACCAGCTGGCTTGCCAGCCAGGCTGCAATTGTGGAAGTCCTCTGTATGATTCAGATGTTTTCCCCAGTATTTCACCATCCTGGACTGCAGCTGACAACAGTAGACCTTTTGATTCAGAGATCCACTGCAAGTGGGAGAATCACTCTAACCAGAACTTGCAGCAGGTGGAAGGCTGATTCATGCGCTGCTATGACCAACTCATCGAGGCTGAGGAAGAAGGACTACCAGCTGCAGTCCGAGACAGGGAAATTTGAGAGATCCATAGAACAAGAGCCTCGTATTCCTCTATTATTTACTACAAAATACTTGGCAAATAAATTGTTTGCACAGAAGAAACTTAGACTTGTTATTATTTAATAGTTTTGATAGTGCACTTAGCCACTACAGAAATAGGCATTTTATAAATGCATTTCAAATAATACTAAAAATGTACAGTTTTTTGTTAATTATTTGATACTGATGCTCTTTTTTTTTTCTCTTTTCCTTTTTACTCTGCAGTTGTGACGGTGAGTTACTCATTACCTCTTTTTGGAGGTTTTTTTGTTGTTGTTAAAGGCCTAGTCCCACCAGAAAATCCACCCATTAGCCATTCCATGTCCTCTAGGACAGGAGGGGTCTAACACCAAGTTAGATGATCACAGCTCATTTTTATGCCAGGAAACTTCCACAAAGTTGAGTTTGATGTGACATCTTCCACTACCTGCTTCAAATCCTTTAACATAAAACTTAATCTACAATTTTCATTGACATATTTGTTTAATTTTTCTAAGGCCAGTTTGCATTTGCATAAAGTAAACAGATATTACTTTATGTATGCAACAAATGCTCATCAGCATATGCCACAAATATTTGATCCACTCTCTGTTCCTTGATATTTGCTTCTCTGTCCTTTTGATGTTTGAAGTTCAGAGCCCACTATTGCTTTACATTACTGGCAAGTTAACTAGCGTTACTAATATTAAAAATAGACCAGAGCTGAGTGGTATAGCATCACCAGTGTTGCTTTAGTCTGATTGGTTAATTGGATTTAGCTGCAGGTTTTACGTCTCACAACCTTCCATTCATAGTGTTGTTGGTACCAGCCAAGATCAGCTGTAACTGTCAGTGTAGGGGACCTGCCTGACTTCTGAGTGACAGCTTGTCATTGCTTCACTTCAACAAATAAAGAATGTTATTTGTCTCCTACTTTTCAGAATGAGTACATGAAGGATGACTTCATGATTAAGATCGAGACCTGGCACAAACCTGACATGGGAACAGTAGAAAATGTAAGTGAAAAGGAATGCTGGGGGTATCCCAGAAGTGCATTGAAATTCTGTCAAATGAGAGGGGGAAGGAAAATCTATATAATATTGAGAAATGCTGGATAGTGCGGGTTGAAGTAAATGTTTAGACACCTGAGAAATGTCCATGATTTTTATGTCCCTATGTTGAGATACAGGCTCCTATTTAAAAGCCACAAAACACAGGCTGGCCAGCCTTATGTTGATAAATCTTTCTGTCATACACTTGCATGATAGAAGGGTCCAAGTTAGAGTTTACACGGCAGTTTTGAATTTGCATGTGATTTGATTTGGACTCAACAAATTTGAATGAAAAACAAATGCCTCTTTTTCTCCCTGTTTTGCACTGAAATGTTTCCACTTTGTTTTCTTTATGCAGGTCCATGAACTGGATGAGCAGACGTGGAGGACTGTCGAAGTCGTACCCATAGATATTGCAAACAAAGAAGAAGTGGCCCCAGGGGTGAGTCTTGATTATGGATGATGTTTAATGAAGATCTCCTATAAGCCACACATTAAGAAGTTAAAAAAAAAAGTTTAATAGACCTGAATACGGGACAATATTTTTGCTGGAACACATTTCTTAAAAAAAAAAAGTGAGGGCTTTATGGGTTTTTTTTGTTTTGTTTTGTTTTTTTAACTAGAAAATTATGTATTTACAGTTGCTTATGCAGGTAAAGCAGCTGTGCCTCAGGAGTTTGAGTGGGTCAGAAGGTTAGGGGCTTGATCCCTGGCTACTCTAGTCTGCATGTCAAAGTATCTTTGGGCAAAATGCTGAATTCAGAGTTTGCCTGTATGTATCCATTTTAGTGTGACTGTTTGTACATGTTAGAAGAGTGCTTGACTAAAGAATAAAAATCACTTATATGGATGTGTGTGTGATTGGGTGAATGAGACTTGTAAAAAGCTCTTTGAGTGTTCTTACAAGTCTTTGAGTATAAAAGCAGTACCAGTCCATATCTAATTTACAAAGCTTTGAATTAATTTGTTTTCAGCCTTAAGGCTGTTTTTTTTTCCACATTATTGTCCATGTGCTCTCCACCTCCACAGAAAGTAGGACTGTGGGAATTTAACCTACACAGGGGCTATGAGATGCTTTCGTGTATGGACCTTCGAGAGAAGGCAACAGAGTGATAGACTCTGCATAGTTTGAATGCTGATTGCTTTCAAAGGATATCTGAAAGGGACCCATCACAGGAGAGTAGGTCCATTAGGTGTCCATCAATACTCAGTTTCACTTCACTACAAAAATAAGTTCTTTAGCCTGTCTATGTCTACAACAAAATCAAATGTAAGGATCACCAAGAGCACAAACAGGACTATATTACCTGAGGGCTGTACTATGAAGATAGATTAGTTGGTTTGCCAGGTACCAAACTTTTTAGTGTCACAAAGGTGGTTCTCTTTTTACCTGGCTGGATCACCATGATAACATTAATTTGATTATCACATGCTCTGTGTTGTGATGATCAGCTCACCAGATAAATGACTTTGTGCAGGATTTCCTTACTTACAGGTAGGGCAAGGCAATATGACCAAAAAAGTTTATCACGAGATATATATTTGAAAATTTGCGATAACGATATAACTTGACGATATAATTGATGCAAGACAAAATACTTTACAACTCCACAAAAAGAGGTGGTTTGGAACATGAAACTGCAGTAAAAAACAGTCAGATAAGTCTAACTTTACTCACACAATTTAGTTATACACACACAATACGATAATATTATGTTGAAGTACAGTTCGTATCACTCCGCGTATGCTCCGACAATCCATCAAGCGGTGCAGCGTCACAGCTTACCAAAGTTGCACTAAAACATTTTTTAAACAGATTTTTGAGCGCCGGACAAAAACCAAAGTTGCACCATTTTTACAAACCAATTCTGTTTCATCTGTTTCATTCAACGATTTGCTTTTGCCCTTCTCATTCTCCGTCGCCATCATGCTTTTTCCACCATGTGTGTATGAAAACAAAGGCTCTGCGCATACGTGTTTTATCCATATTCTATCGCGATATTTCATTTTCTTATCATTGCCTAACATTATACCGGTATTACCATGAACAGTATAATATGGCCCAGCCCTACTTACAGGATTGTTGCATTTTGCCATTATATTTTCATAAACTTGAATAATAACAATAGTAATAACATTTGAGAAAGTGCTTTACAGTTTGAACACCTGGAGGCAACCACTGTTGTGAATTGGCACTTTATAAATAACTTGAATTTTATTGAATAAAATCACACATTAAAGACAAGTTTATATGTCCAAAAGTGCAAAAACACAGTCAAGCATATGGTTTTATATTCATTCCTGCATACATACTAACCTCTGTCATTAGCACTGAAAACAACTGAAAGAATAAGTACCAAAATATCTTGTTTTTGCTCTGTCATCTGTTATCTGATAACATTTGGAGTAACTGATTTGGAGTAAATTGTGCTCGCTTGATTCATTTTGTGCAGGAGAAGAGTCAAATTATGTTCAAAGCTACACAGAGCTTTGTACACAGCAAAATCTCCAGTGTTAAATTAACACTAGAGAGTGTCTATATGGGTCCACACCTCTGAGTGTTAAATACAACACTGTTGAGTGTTAAATTAACACTTTTGACAGTGTTATATGTTTAAAAGTAACCTAGTCAGTTTTGCAGATTAACAATGGCTAACACTGAGCAGTGCTGATTTTCTAACACTGGAAAATAACTCAAAATGTTAGAAATATTCCAGTGTTAGAAAACCAGCACTGCTCAGTGTTAGCCATTGTTAATCTTCAAAACTGACTAGGTTACTTTTAACACTGTCAGCGTGGCCTCACAAAATTATCATGACCACAACGACCGTGGATGGACATTGCTGCTCAATCACAGCTGCCTGATCAATGTTTTTCATTAGCAATTTAGCAAAGTTGATGGTGGCGGTGTGCATGTCTGTGTGCGTGAAAGACAGAGGGAGAAAAAGGGAGAGCGAGCGACAGATTTTCTGTTATAACCTCCATGTTATGGACGCACAGTGTCTGTCTAACCCCTGCGAGTCAATCGTGCAGTTTGAGTAGAAGCTGAATAACGCGACTGAAAAAATCGCAGTGTATGTCCAGCTTAAAATGTTCCTGTTAAAATTCCTAATTCTGCTATCACAGTATCCCAGCAGATGGTTTTATTATTTTCTCCCTGCATAATCTATTCATTTGTCTTTTGTGTGACTATGATCTATGTCTTTTGCTTCTGTCAATTTAACATTTTGTCACCGTCTGACTTGAAAGGAATGCCCTTATAGTTTGTGTTATTAAATAAACTATAAATCTGTCTTTTGGAACAGCTCAGTAATCCATTGGGCCATCAGTTAGAACATAAATCATTGTACTTCTGGTTGAAAATTTTAAAGGTGGTATTAAGGCATTGTCATTGAGGTGGGTCTCGATTGTCCCAGTGTTTCTTATACTGACTCCTGTAAAGTAATGACTTAAGTGGATCAGTGTGGAGGTCAAGGCTTAATCTAAATGTCCATCTGCTCCAGCTATTCGCCACACTTTCCCAACAAAGCTAATGGATTAAAACAGCACAGTAAACCTTGAGCTCAGGATTTAGGGCATGTAACAGAGATACGTTCTTGCTCTTCTTCAGTGTTACAGGCCATCCTGAACTCTGCTGAAAGGGTAGGCTGGATTCAGTGTGACTGAGACAGCAAGATTTAGGGCATGTAACAGAGAGAGAGAGATTGTTGCTCTTCGTCAGTGTTGATATATTGGCAGGGTGATATAGCGGCCTATATTGGCAGTTTAACTGATATATTTGTGTCTGGATTTATGACCAAGAAATGAAAATTAAAAATGTAAAAAAGAGACAGGAACAGCACCCTTTAATACTCAGTGTTGATATTCCATAGTTTATCCACTAGATGGGACTCTGCATCTTCTTTGTTGACAACACATTTGGGACACCACAAACAGAACAACCATCTAGCAACGTTTGGTAGAGGGTAAAGAAGTAATTTCAGGGATATCAGATTTTTAATCGCCAAATATCACATTGGTCCGAAAAATCGTTGGGCTCTAGTCTGTGTAGTATCTGCAGTCTTCAAAGAATCGTGCCTTCTCTGTGCTCCTGCAGCAGACAAGTTGATGTTCTGCAACATTTAAAGATTTCTTTTCCTTTGACTCTCCTGCAGGACTATAAGCCAGAAGAAGACCCTGCGCTTTTTCACTCAGCCAAAACAGACAGAGGACCTTTAGGCCCTGAATGGAAGGTACCAGACATGGACACAGAATCTTGCTCATTTTTGTCCTTTGTTTCTTAATCCTAATCCTGTCTTTATTTATGCTTTTCCTGTGTGCTCTTTGCAGAGTGAGCTGAAGGCAGATTGTCCTTACATGTGTGCATACAAACTGGTCACTGTCAAGTTCAAATGGTGGGGTCTGCAGACCAAAGTGGAAAACTTCATCCACAGGGTAACATATGCTCTCCTCTCTCATCAGATAAAGGAGAAGTCTTATATAGTCTTTAAGTATTTTAAGGTCACTGAGGTACACTACTTTCTTTTTCTTTCTTTCTTTCTTTTTAAAAAAAAAACATTTAACTTTTTTAGTGTTTTTATTATCATGATAAGCTTTTCAATTTATGTCCTGTCTTTGCATGCTAGAGTTGAGTGTGGCTTGTGTTTTACACAAGTGTGATGAATGTGACATAAAGACATGAAGGAAACAAATCTTTCTTGCTGTTGGTCACTAAAGCACTTCTGTATTTTGGAAAATCTGTCTTTATTTCAGCTGCTGTACAACCTTTATGGTATTCTTTTTTTTTCTTTTTTTTTCCATTTAAATGTCTGTCTGTTTTCCACAGCAAGAAAAGCGTATTTTCACCAACTTCCACCGCCAGTTGTTCTGTTGGATTGACAAATGGGTGGGTTTGACCATGGAGGACATCAGGCGGATGGAAGAGGAGACTCAAAAAGAGCTTGAGGAGGTAATTAACTCAAACAGAATCCAATCTGAAATAACTGTCCTTGTCTCGGGGTAGTTTAAAGTTGAAATTACATACAGTTGTCTCCATATTTAGAAATGTTTGGAAATCTGTGGTAATGGTTTGAAATATTTGACCGGGCTGTTGGAGAAGACACAACATGATTCGTGTTCGCGATTTAACCCTTTTGCTCCTGAATTTCACATTAGATGCGTCAGAAAGGAGATGTTCGAGGCACCTGTGCCACAGATGAGTAGAACCCCGTTGCTGTAGGTCTGACACTAGAGGCAGGCTGAGTAAGTTTCATCATGAGTGATGGTTACACTGCATGGATCAGTCTCCACTCCATGGCTTCAGGCTGTTGTCGTCCTGCTGTTTTTAACCTATATCTGGAACCAACCAGTGTTCTCTTGTCTCTTACACTTTATATCCCAGTGTCATTTTTTTCATTCTGACCTTCCTCTCCTTTTATCCCTTTATCTCCTTTATTTCCTATTTTTATTTTTATTTCTTTAAATGTGTGGATTTCAGTTCTTAATTATTTTTTTGTATTCATGACAATCAAAACTAGAATGAGCGTTAAGGCTGTCGATGAGGATTCTTAATTATATTCAGCAGCACTACCAGGGGCAGTAGGTACCTCTGAGGGACATATCCACCTACCTGGTAAAGCCAGCTATATCAGGTAGATGGATATGTCCCTCGCAGAGAAAGAGCATGTTGTAATTATGGAATATAAGTAGGCTGCTGTCAGCTGAAAAAAGGCAAAACATATTAATAATGTTTGAGGGTTTTTCTTCTATTCAGTAATTTTATGTTTTATGACACTTAATAACAGCAGCCTAATTACATATATTAGCTAGCTTAATGGTTGTAGTTTTTCTTCAAAATAAAACTCTCAAATACTTAGACCCAATGGGAGTGTAATTAGGTCTGAAATAATTTAACAGCAACCGCGTGGTAATGATGGCAGAGTGTTCACAAGCCAACTCCACAAAGACAGATTTACAGTCCTCTCTTAGGCAGTTTTTCAGATTGAATTGAATTTAATCTTTTTTAATCAAATATTCATATTTTAAACACTTTAATCTAATTATTTGGCATATTTTGTAATGTGTTAGTGGGTGGGATGTATTTTTAACACATATTTCTGTTGAAATTGACACACCTACTATACAAGTAGTTATGTCTCTGAATGTAATGCAATATAATTTGAACCTCTGTGAATGGGGGTAACGAAAGGTAATAAGTGAAAGTTATAAGTAAAAGAGGGTTTGCAACAAATTCATGTAAGACAGAGATTCTTCTCAATATCTATGACCAATACATTTTAAACATTGTATGTAAAAACCTTCAATGATAAGATAAGGAATAGGATTGTGATCATTTTCATTTTCCCCCTCCTGCCTGCTACTGTTTGTCATTTTCGCTCACATTTTAAGATTTTCTTTCAGCTCCCACACCTTCACGTCAGGCACTTTCATTTTTCCTCCTCATGTTTTGTGTTTGTGATGCTTATTGTTGTTGTTTTTCTTTGATTTTTGGAAGTCGGCTGCATGCACATTGCTCTTTACTAACAGACTTAAAACATCAACAGTTTGGCAAAGAGAATTCTTTTGTGTTTGGCTTAGCCATATGTCAGTTTTCTGCCTCTCATTTAGATCTAGTTTGTGTACATTGAACTAAAATATGTGAACTAAAGTGGGGCAAAATGTTTATTTTTAATGTTATCTGTGTTTAAAAAAAAAAAAGTTGTTTAAAAAAAAGTTTAAGCATCACTTGACTTTTTCCACACATTCAACACACAAGCTGACTACTGCCTTTTCTTTTTCATTCAGCTGCGTAAAACAGGTCAGATTCGAGGCACCAGTGCTGCTCATGAGCAGTGAGGCAAATCAACCAAACCCTGTCACGATGATGTCATCAGAGACATGTCCACCACGCTGAGGAAATGGCCCTGATTGTCGCCTCTTCGCTTCCTGTCTCACATGATTCATTGGGGGGTTTGAAATGATTGGTTAACAGTACTGTACAGATCCTACCCCCAGTCACAAGCCTCCTGTTCACTCAGAGAAGAAAAAAAAAAAAAAAATCAAAAAAAGAACAAAACAAAAAAAAAAGGTTTTGCATTCATATAAAAAGAAAAAAAAACTTTGCACAGATCGTAAATTGCCTGATATGTAATTGTTAGTTGATTATTCCAATGGGCTTTGTTTTTATCCAGGTGTGTAAATGGTGACTCACAAAGTCAAGCCTTTTAAATTCATTAGAATGTTTTTAGCTACACGTTCCCACACAAATTTCTATGAGATGATTGAAGCAGGTATCAGACAATTGAATTCACCACGTTCTCCTTGTATTATAACTGTCTGTCTCTACTTTAAACCTCGTCTCTCCCCTCAGTATTGTCGATATACTTGTCCTGGTAAAAGGTTTTTCTCGGTTCTCTGCCCTTGTTCCACTGGCCCACTATGTCTGGCCTTTTTTTTTCTTCTTTATTTTGAATTCTCAGGCAGATCCATGCCTATTTTTTTATGGTTTAAAAGCAAAGATGATGCTCATGCATGATGGGTAATTTATTTTTGCCCACCCCTTTCTTCGACACAAGTGCATGTGGACAACAGCAACTCCTCACTTTTAAACTGTCGCTGCATGTCTACAGCCACTGCAGTGCGTGTTGTGTGTGTTGTTTAGAGGGCAAGTCAGTACCCTCCACGAGAGTATGTACTTTACACCTCTGTGTTGGCGTACGCATCTGTGTGCTTGTTTGTGTTTTTAACTGCCTTCACTCTTAAAACTGTCAGTCTGGGGACTGAGATGGTTAACATTCAGCATAAGATCAAGGCTTCTGAGTGCTCTCACACCACCAGCAGCCTCTTGAACTTTGCCTCATGCTGTCGCTGCATGGCCTTTCTCCTTGGCTAGGGCTTTAACTGGAGGACCGTCAAACCTCCCCAAAAGCTTCTTCTTGTTTTTTTTTTAAATTTTCTGTTTTAGATTTAAATGAGGATGAGAGTCTGTGCACTGCTGCGTGCATGAATCAAGGTAGTTTTTTTTTTTTTTTTAATATCTTTCTCAAACTACTGTTTCCACTCTACTGACAGAACAAATGGGTCCAGGCAGATCTGCCATGTTTGTTACAGATGTGGATTAGCTTAGTTTTTTTGTTTGTCCACCCACACACACAATTACTTTTTTTTTTTTCTAAAGCTTTTCACCTAAGTTAACTAACTACAAGAAGGTAGTATAGTATGAGGTCGCACTGCAAATTTGACTCTTGCAGTGAGCTAGTCAGAGCCTCATCTAGAAAATGTGTTGATCACTTCCCTCTGTCACAAACTTTTTTTTCTGGCTGCATGGACTTGAGGTTAGAGCAGTGCATCACAGCACGGGCTGAGTTTTTTTATATATATATTGAAGTTAACACAGATCAGGTCAGGCTCAATGTAAAATATTTAGGATGTTTTTTATGATGACGTAGTTTGGTTAAGGCTTTTGATCAGTTGTGTGTGTGTGTGTGTGTGTGTGTGTGTGTGTGTGTGTGTGTGTGTGTCTCAGAATTTGTAGGTTTTGATAGAACCTATCTCTGTGTGTTTCTGTTTAACAGGTAAAAGAGAGCCTTTAAGTGTACTTTATAAAAGGCCCGATTTTACAGATAAAGCGCTCATCAGCATTGTCAGGTTTATCATTTAATACTGTATTGCTACAAGTAACTCTAAGGAAGTTGGAATGTCAGTGGAGCACATAACAGCTTTGTGGATAGCATGCTGCTAAAGCAGAGCAAACTGTTCACGTCTTGAACTGTACCTCATCCATGCTTATGAATGTACAGCTACACAGATAAAGGGATAGATTTTACAGGATGTTAATAACTCCGGGAGCACTGACATGTTTCACACCTGTACAAACATGACATGGACCTGTTATATCACCAGTACGAGGACAAATAGGTTTAACAAAACAGCTAATTTGCATGCTCTTTTTTTTTTTTCTTTAGGTTTTTTTTCTCTCGGTTTGATCTCTTGATGCTTTTAAGAAACTCTTGAATTGCATCACACAAGAAGGAAGTGGCCTCTCCCAAAATCCAGCTCCATTCAGCTTGACCTCTGAATTATATGACGAGGAGTGAAAAGCCTGAGTTTGATGACGGGAGTCGCCTTTTGTAGCATTACCAGTGATGCCAGGTATGACTGTGAGGGGAGGGATAGAAGCTTAGGGAACAGACGGAGTCAAAAATACTGTTTTCTTTATTGTAATCATGAAAAAGCATCTGCAAAATCTACTGTTGTTTTTTTTCCCTCTGTTTTCTTTTTGTTTGTTTTGAAAGACAAAGATTCACAGTGTATTCAGTCTTTTCTTTTCTGATAAGGCAAAATTCAGGGGAATTAGTAGTGAATGTAATAAAAATTAGTTCTTTTTTCCTGCAGCGTCCAAGCTGTGACAGAAGGTCTAGACAATGGAACATAACAAAATATCTAATAAATTTAAAAAAATAAGCAAATCAGTTCTGTTTATGAATCATTTGTGTGTTTATTTGTGGGGATGATATTCCCTTTTATTTTGCTTTTTTAAGCTTGCCATACAATAGATTTTGCATATCTAATCAATTCAGTTGGCCAATCAAGAACATAGACTTTAAGATAATTGTTGTTGGAAATTGTTGACCTGAAAAGGGTAAGCCAGTCCAGAACATAAACACCTGAAATGGCCTACAGGGAGTAACTGATTAAAAAACTGTCCAGTAGAATAAAGTCTATCAGAAAACAGCCTTTCTGGTGTTGGATTGTATCACCAAACGTTTTTGATCAATTTATGATCTCAGTTGCTGGTTTAAAGTTTTACTGTTTATTTTGTAAATTCTGGTTCCCATTAGAGTCAAAAAGGATGATAAAGCAAGGTTTAGGGCAGGGCTAACTTGTCATTTACAAGTTTCTACCATATGGAATCCACCTCTCTCATCAAGTCAGGTTAAAAAAAGATGATTAGCATTGAAGTTTGGAAAACAGGCATTAACAATAAGGTGATGTCACAGTTGCTATGGTGTATGATCAAGACATCTTATAAATGGTTAAATAAGATGTATTGCAAAGATTTCAGGGTTGTTTTTTTCATTTTGTTAGACTAAACTGGCAAGTTCACCAATTTAGAATTGTACAAAATGAAAAAGGCGTCTGAAACCTTTCTCCATTCAATGATGAATGCTTATATTAAACATGATCATAGTCTTAAATAATAGTTAGTGTTTGCTGCTGTGGGCCAAAAGCCAACATAAACTTTGACGTTAATATATATATGCTTCATGCATGTATCATTTGGCAGAGTTATAACACAAAATGTAGATTGTAAATATAGATAATGGATAGTAAATCGGAGTTCCTGACATAACTACCATTTACTAGTAGTCACTAGTGATTCGTGTAATTCGTGCATGGAGGGCTTCACCCCAAATCCAGTACCCTGAGACTAGGCTAAGCGGAAGGAAGGAGGCCAAGGACCAGTGAGTGTCATAGCCACTATTTCTGATTTCTGAGACGACAACTCAGCATTCTGTCTGTATCATCTCATCGATGTTTAATGTAAATGCACAGATGACCAACCTTATGTTAAAAGCTTTTTTTAAAATTATTATTATTTAATTGAAGTCTCCTTTTATTTGCTGCAAGTAGCCATTCAAAGCCTTGCTTTAAAATTGCCTCTTTATTTAGCACATGTGGTGAGGAGCCTAGAGTTTCCATTGCGTTAAGTACAAATCTGTCACAAATCTGTTATTACAAGAGACTCATAGGCCTGTGACAGGTTTGAATGAACTTAAAACACCTGAGTTTCCTAATCTGTTTTCAGCCTCTTATAATTCTAGACAAAGAGGAGTAGCAATTTTAATACATAAAAATATTAATTTCACAATATTCGACATAGTTATAGATCCAGAGGGCAGATTCATAATCGTTAAACTATCTATACTTAACCAAAAGCTATGTATTGCAAGTATATATGGTCCAAATGTTGATGACCCCTCATTCTTCCACAAATTTTTTTAGTACACTCTCCGAACACCTAGAATGCACAATTGTTCTTGAGGGCGACCTCAACCTGGGGCTAAATGAAGAAATGGATAGGCTCAACACAGCAGGAACTCAGCACAATTGGCAGTCCACAAATATAATCAAACAGTATATGAGCGACTTTGGTCTTTGCAATGCTTGACGCTCCCTTCACCCCAACAGTAAGGAATATACTTTTTTTCTCGCATGTTGATCACTCCTACTCCCGTCTGGATTATCTCCTAGTCAGCAGCTCACTGCTGAGTAACATCTCAGACACTGAGATTCACCCTATAGCTCTCAGCGATCATGCTCCTGTATCTTTAACACTAATACACAAGAAGAATACTACGTCAAGTAAAAACTGGAGATTTAATACATCACTACTCAAAGATGAAGAGTTTATCATATACTTTAAAAAAGAATGGACTCTATATTTAGGCTATAATGACATTCCTGGAATATCAGCATCTGTCCTCTGGGAAGCAGGGAAAGCTGTGATGAGAAGAAAAATAATTTCTTTCTCATCACATAAGGAGAAAGAAGAAAACAAAAATGTTCAGGAACTAGGAAAAAAACATCAAATCCTTAGAAAAAGCCTATGTATCACACCAAGATCAAGAAATATTGAACAAAATACACAAAACTAGAATTAAATGAAATTATTAATAAAAAAGACTAAATTCTTAGTACAAAGACTTCCTGCAAAATTCTGAACACTGTAACAAATCCGGACAATTTCTAGCTAACCAGTTAAAAATCACTAAAGAAAAAACAACCATATGTGCTGTTAAAGGTTTATCTGGGAATACAATATATGGCCTTATAAAAATAAACAAAATTTTTAGGGATTTCTATGAAATTTTATATACACCAACAAATAAACTCATCTAAAAACGAAATTGATCAAATTCTCGACAATGTAACTCTTCCAAAATTATTAGACACCCAAGCAATGGCACTGGATTCACCACTGATGCCAGGTGAACTCCAGGAAGCCCTGATAAGTATGCCCAATAATAAGGCTCCAGGTCCAGATGGCTTTCCAGCAGAATTTTACAAAGAATTCTGGACGATTCTGGCACCAATTTTCACAGAATGTTGCAGGAAATCAAAGAAAATGGCAGACTACCACCAAATATAAATTCTGCAAATATTAGTCTCTTACTAAAATCATGCAAAGACCCTGTATTTCCTGCAAGCTATCGTCTAATATCCCTTATTAATGTAGACCTTAAAATAATCTGCAAAGCTCTCTCAAAGAGATTAGAGAAAATAGCCCCCTTTTTAATTCATCCTGACCAAACTGGTTTCATAAAAGGTCGGCACTCATCAACAAATACACGTAGATTCCTTAATTTAATAGGACTACTCATGCAGTAAAAATATTGAAACCATAATATTGTCTATTGATGCAGAAAAGGCGTTTGACAGAGTTAACTGGAAATTTCTATTTGCAACTTTACACAAATTTGGTTTTGGAAACTCTTTCGTAAGCTGGTTAAAAATATTATATAACTCCCCAACAGCTTGTGTCAAAACAAATGACCAAACATCCTCCAGCTTCTGTCTCTTGAGGGGCACCAGGCAGGGATGCCCACTCTCCCCTTCACTGTTTGCAATTTTTATTGAGCCACTAGCAGCAGCAATTAGACAGGCTACAACAATTAAGGGAATAAAATGTAAGAATGTAGAACATAAAATCAGCCTTTATGCGGGTGCTGTGTTAATTTTTCTCCAAAACTCACAAACCAATCTCTCTGGGGTAATTGCATTGATAAACTCTTTCTCAAGAGTCTCAGATTATTCAATTAACTGGTCAAAATCTACAGTTCTTCCAATTAATTGTTCCTTCCATAATTCTTCATCTACCCGACTGCAATCTGGAAATATCTGGAGGTATCAGTGTCTCTCCTAAGCTTGCAGAATTAACTAAATTAAACCACATCCCACTTTTAAAGACAGTAGAAGGCGATCTGGCTAGATGGAAATCTTTACCCATATCTCTCATGGGAAGGGTCGCCGCTATAAAAATGATGGTCTTGCCAAAAATAAACTATTTAGTTTCAATGATCCCAAGTAAGCCATCACAAGATTGGTTCAGATCTCTAGACTCGTATATTTCTAAATTCCTTTGGAAACATAAACCCCCACGTATCAGCTTAAAAACATTACAAAGGACCAAGGATAAAGGAGGACTAGATCTGCCTAACTTTAATCACTACTTTTTAGCCAACAGGATTCAGTTCATCTCTAGATGGTTAAAACACACCTTCTTAGATGAACCCTGGATAGCTGTAGAACAGGCACTATGTAATCTAAAAATTTCAGACCTACCATTTATCAGCTCAAACATCAAATGACATGAATACTTTAAAAGCATCAACATCAGCTCTTCTCTGACAGCATGGTGGGAGTTTCTAAAAATAACAGAGTCTTCATTAATCCCATGCAAACGTACACCTATCTGGAACAATCCGGACATATTACAAAACAATGATCAACTTGCCATATTGGAGTTATAAAGGAATTAAATACTTGGAACATATATTGGAAGGAACAGACTTTATTTCATTTGACAGACTAGTTATACAATATGGAATCGACAAGAAAAGATTTTTGGAATATCAAAAATTGAAATCCATAGTAAAAAAGAAATTTAATTCCAGTGAAGCTGAAATACGTGGTACAATTTTTTTTAATCTAATATGTCTCAGATATGCTTAAAAACCTTTCAGTGGATCAGAAATCCCAGTGTGCAAGTAATACAATACAAAATATTACATAGAGTGCACTATACTGGTCATAGGATGTTCAAGATGGGCTATACGTCTTCCAACAACTGCTCACACTGTCAAGCAAATACACTGGAAAATTATATCCACGCTCTTTGGTTCTGTCCACCAGTTCAGATGTTTTGGCGCGAGATATGTGAAGACTTATCAAAGTGTCTGAAATGTAATATTCCCGCCTCCCCTTTAGTGTGCTTGCTGGGCAACTTGGATGAGGTCACTACAGAAATAAACACAGCCCACATTGTTTTTACGGCCCTATGCATTGCCAAGAAAACGGTCCTCATTAACTGAAAAAATAAAAATAATCTTAATTCTAACCAATATAAAAACCATCTAATAGATCACATTAGTCTTGATACAGCCTCTGCCATCACATTTGATCAATCCCTCTGGGCTCCTTTGATCAGCTTCATCACCTAGTGGGGGTGGGGGGTCATGGTTTGTTCCTGCCTCCGCTATTGTGGTTGATATCGGGGTAGGGACGGCCTTAGGGCGTCTGGGGATTCCCTAGGGACGTTTTCCCTGGAGGGCCTAACCCAGGGGTTGTGGCCATGACGTAGTTAGGGGCTCTGGTGGCTCTTAGATGGTGTTTTCCTTGTGGCTGCGTACAGCGGAGATGGGGGAGGGTCTGTGCTGGCAGACGTTGGTTACTGGCCTGGGAGCCTGGCTGGCCCTGGGTGGGTGCGGGATGGGCATGAGGGCTTGGGGGTCTGGGGGTGCTCCACCCCCGGGCTGGGGCTCTGGCTGGGCCTTGGGGGCTTGGGTCCTGGTTGTTGTGTCGCCGGGGTTGTGGGCGGGTGGGTGCATGGGGGCTCAGCCCCAGTGCGGGGGACCTCTGGTGCATCGGCCCAACTGGAGGGCTCTCTAACTGGTGGGGAGGCTGTTACATCTTTGCAATAGGTCTCCTCTCTACTGGAGCTCACTCTGCAGGTGGGGGAGAGATATAGGAGAGGTGGAGAATGAACTCAACTTGGGTGTCTATTGTCTTGTGTAGTCTGGGAAATGATTGGATGATGGGTCGGGTGGGCTGTCCCGGACTCTGTGGGGCTGGGCGGTGCTGCTGCTGTGGGCCCCGGTCCGGATGGGCCTGGGCCCCCTTACCCTGGTGGGTTCCAGAATGTGGGGGTGCCTACTGGGGTCAGCAGGGGAGCTGGCCCCAGGGAGGGCCGCTTGCCCACCACACCCACCCACACACGCAGGGCTTGGAGTGCAGGTGTGTCACCAGGGTGCATGGGAAGCACTCCCCTTCTGTCCCCTTCTGGCCACCTGTGCCTCAATTTTATTCCGCAACCTAGACATCCACATTACTCATACTCTCATAACACATACATATAGGGCCTTGGGGGTGGGCACGTTATACAGCGTCCAGAGGATGCTCTGTGTATTCAAACCCACCTGTGGCGCTGGTGCCCTACCCTCAATTTTAAATGCATACAGACACTGAGGGTTTTTGGGAGGAGACGTGCTGCTCTCTGGCAGGAAGCACCATGCCCTCCTGTGTTTTAAATGCACTTTAGAACAGCACGCAGCAACACTACATATGAACCCCCGTTCTGTTAACCGTCGGGGCTGGGAGGAGGTGCTGGCCGTCAGATTGGGGTCTGGGATGTGGGGCCTCCCTGCTACTGCAGATAAGAAGGCAGTCTGCTTGCCTCCACCCCAGAGAGAAGGGTTACATCTCCTGGGTCTAAGTACGGTTTACCCTTCTGGGGGCAGGGGTACCTGGACCTGGGATATAGAGTATGTTTGGGGAGTGTGAATGTGTGTACAGTGTACAGTGTCTATTTGTGTCTGTCTCCTCATCGGGTGAGTGCCAAGTATTTGTTTGTGTATATGGGGGTGGGAAGGCACGTTTGTGTCTGCACGTTTGTGTCTGCGTGCGCCTGTTCATCTGTGTCAGGTTGGGTCTTAGACTCCACCTCTCTGGGAACATCTCAGGCTCTCCGAGGTATGGAGGCCTATCTCCCCTCACCACACTCCCTGCCGGTGGCTGATGCCCTCAAACATTGGTGTGTTGGTGGTTCTTGGTGTCTGGGGCGCTCATGTATGTACCAACTCACTCCTGGTGGCTCGAGTCTGGGCCCCTTCCGGGGAGTGGGGTGCCCTCAGGCCTCTTGCCTCTGGGTCTGAGGCTCGGTAATCTCTGGCACAGCTGGCTGCCGGCAGAGCCCGCGGGCACGTCACTGCAACCCCCTCTGGCCCTCTCTTCCCAGGAGGGTGGCACAGTTGCCCCTTTGGTGGTCCTCCTTGGGTCCTCGTACTCTGGGCCCTCTGGATGTCTGGGTCCTGGATCTCGTCCTGCTTCATGCTCTGGGGGACGGGACTATGGCTCCCCACACTCCCTAGCAGATCGTTACATGGAGAAACCTTTTGAATATAATCGTGCTGATCCACACAGGTGTGCACAATATTTAATATTTAGTATCTACTGTTAGCTAGTCTATTGTGATGGTGTTGTATTTATTATGTTGCTCTTTTTTGTTTGTTTTCTCCTTTTTTTTTTATTTATCTCAATACAGGTGATCCAGGTGTGTTGTTTGTTTTTCTTTTTTTTTTCTCCCCCCCCCCTCTCACCATCTCTTCTCCCCTCTATTTTTCTTTCTCTCCCTCTCTTTCTTTCATTCTTTCTCGCTGTCCTTTCCCCCAGTTATGTCTGTCCCGTCTGTAACAACCGAAAATCAAATCAAATCAATACATAATTATAATAAACGTCAATCAAATGGACCAATATGGCAAGGCCATGATGATCCACTTGGTAAAGTAAATCCACTTAGCATCTTTCTTGGCCCTCAGACAACAATTCTGATGGCTAAAGATCCAAACAGGACAGGCAAAAAAAAAAAAAAAAAAAGTACAAATCTGTCAACTGTTTTATCATTTTTAAAAAATGCTCACTGTCATGTCAAAAATACTTATGGGCCCCTGAAATGAGACCCAGGAATTGGTTACAGGAAGAAGGTGATAGACTGTCTGAAGCAGTTAGAAGACGACAATGCTACTGACTGGACCTAATACTACAGGCTATACCCAGGGGAATCTATGGTCTGTATTGTTAACCAAAGATACATAAACAGGGTGTACCTTTAAGACCAATTGTCTGTATGATCGACTCCGTCACCTCTAACATCTCAAAGTTTCTGGCTCCGATCCTCAACCCGTTGGTAGGCAACTTTGAACACCATATCCAGAACACCTTGGATTTTGTTGAGAAGGTTAGAGATGTCAAGTGGAGACAGGTGAACAATAGTCTCATATGATGTTACATCTCTCTTCACTTGTGTTCCAGTCACTGAAGCGTTGGAGGTAGTTCTCACTGGTGTAGCACTGTCTTGTTTTGTCTGCAATTTTTGCAAGCTTTGCACATTTCACTTTATGTAGTCCTATGTTGATTGTGTGTTATATGTCATATGTAGCACCATGGTCTTAGAGGAACGTTGTCTCGTTTCACTGTGTACTACACCACTGCACATGGTTGGAATGATAATAAAGCCACTTGACTTGATAACTACAGACAGAAACATGAGTGTGCCATGGGTTCCCCAGTTTCACCCATTGTGGCCAACTTGTACATGGAAGAAATGGAAAAGAGGGTTTTGTTATCCTACCCTGGGTACAGTTTATTTATAGTAGCATGCCAGTGAACATTCCGTTGATGGAATGAAAACAGCAAAGTAATATATCAATCAACAAAATACATAGTTTTTTCATCTGCAAATGTGAAAAATGTGCTGCAGCACAAAATACTGGCCATACAGGCCACTTCTGATTGAATGCTACTGTGCAAAATCAGTTTTGTTTTTAAAAAAATAAAATAAAAAAGTGCAAATCTAGCACATCTGCTTGTGGTTTTGGTCATTGGGGTCTTAGGGTGTAGCATTTATTCTGTGGTCTTGGAGAGCTGGATCATGGTTGTCCAACTCTAGATGCTGGCTTGTTAACTTGGTTCAGACACAGCCAGGTGGAAACCTTTTGAGAGCCATCGGTTTCTGGTCCAGTAGGGCACAGTCCCTCTTGTAGACCAGGTATTCAAGTCAAAGATGTACCCGAAAAGTGGAATATGCCATCTCCTTAACTTGTAACTTATAACTTGTCTTATACAGGTGTAATAGCATATCAGAAAGTTTAATTCCTCCCATATGCTAATATACAGGGATGAGTGATGGGTATGGAATGGTGATCTTTGCATTGGACTCTTTGCTCCACCGTTTGACCGATGAAAGAAGCATGAACCCACAGGCATTGTTCAGTAGATTGACACATTTCTTGTCAAACCATTTCATTGCACTCAGACCTTCATCAGACCTGTAATAACAGGCTCCATGGCCCTCCTTCCTCAGGTCTTTGTCTGCCATCATGGGAGCTCCACCGGTGCAGTTTGGTCATACAGTACCAATGCATCTGACACCCAAGGAGGTGTGCAAGTTCTGGACCAAGCAGACACTTGTGAAGAGCTGAGGTTCTTTTATGGGTTTGCCTAGTGTTTTTTACAACTTTGGCCCCTTAGAGGTAGCTTCTGTTCCTTTTCACTCAGGGGAGCATTGAAGAATGTAGATCCCCCTTGATACAGCAGCAAGTCATGGATGATGCCAGATGAATTTGCTTGGCAGAACAATTTAAAGCCCCACTCATCTGGTTCGTTGGCAATATATTGGTGGAGAGTGCCAGCCCTTGTGGCTTCATATGAAACCATGACCTCAAACACACTGTGGTTGAAGGTGGATGGTATCATGAGTATCATGCCACAGGACCATGTGATTTTTAGCCATATAATTGTTTAGCATCCATATAGTACTTGTTCAATATGCTTAGTAATATTAATTTACCAGCTACTATAATTTGGTTAAAATTTAATCAGTTGTGATATTTGTGATTTCCACGTGTTATTCTTGATTTTTACAATATTTACTAATATTAACTCAGAAAGTTACAAAAATGACTTACTGAGGAAATTATTTCAGGATATTCTTGCTGTGTTAACACTTAATGTGATTTATCAATCGCAATGGACAAACAAAATGGGTCTAGTGGTCTGATTTTGTGGCAAATAATCAATTTTAATAACATTTGGGTTATGTTAGCATTAGCACCATAAAGGGACAAATCAGCCGTTTGGTTGACCAAGTCAAGTGACATACATCTGTTTAGTATGTCCTCTAACACTATCATATATCAAAAAATTATATCTTCCTACCTTAGTTTAATCAAAAGCACTCAAAATATTTTGGATGTTTTTTTGTTTCTGACTTCCTGGTTGGGAGAGGTATAAGGAGAGGCAACAGTGTCCATTCACAGTGCCTTCTGGTGGATCTTTTTGGCATTACAGATGTAAACCAATTGGTAGAAAAGACTCAACAAGGCAGGTCAATTTCAGTGAAAGCCTCAGTTATATATAGGGCCTGAAAATGTGCTCTACCAAATGGTTGACTGGAACGCTAAAGGGTTAACTCAGTGGACCAACACATCAGATTCACCAGGGAGGATATGAAAAGTGGCAGGTTAGTCATCTTAGACCACAGGTGTCGAACTCCAGGCCTCGAGGGCCGGTGTCCTGCACGTTTTAGATGTGTCCGTGTTCCAGCACAGCTGATTTAAATGGCTAAATTATCACCTCAACATGTCTTGAAGTTCTCCAGAAGCCCTGTAATGAACTAATTATTTGATTCAGGTGTGTTGAAACAGGGTGATATCTAAAACCTGCAGGACACCGGAGTTCGGTGTCTGGAGTTCGACACCCCTGTCTTAGACTGTGAGATTTCCATCAGTAATGGGGGACATTTAAAAGCTGATGTGTACCGTAAACCTACGCATATGGATCAGTATTTAAGGTTTGACTCTCATCCATCCACTGGAACACAAAGCTGGGTGTCATCAGGATGCTATGATGCTATAACATACAGCGAAAACCATCCCCACAGACACTGCAGCCAGGGAAGCAGAGGAACATCACGTCAAGAAGGCTCTGAGTAAATGTGGTTATCCCAAATGGACATTTGTCAAAGCTAGGAAGACACCTAGCTCCAGCTTATCCAGGAGAGAATGACAGCTGCTGCCTAAGTGAAAACCCTTAGTGATCCTGTATGTGGCAGGAGTATTGGAATAGTTGAGACACATTTTTTCTAAACCACATCTCCTTGGCTTCTAAACCCCAAAACACGATGCGCCAAAAATTGGTCCACCCTAAGGATCGGGTCCTCCGACACAAACATAGTAATGTAGTGTACGCTCTTAACTCATTCACTGCCAGCCATTGGCAGTGAATGAGTTAAACCCATTGACTCATTCACTGCAATTGACGGCTATAGACGTCAATGGCAATGAATGAGTTAAGTGCCAGGAGGATTGCCATAATTCATACCAAACCAAACAACCTCTAGCAAAGCGGATGGCACAACACAGAAGAGCTAACTTGCCAGGCCAGGACTCCGCAGTCTATTTACACCTACAGGTCAGTGGACACTTTCAATGATGAGGATGTACACATCCTGGACAGGGAGGAACGCTGGTTTGAGCAGGGATTCAGGGAGGCCATTTACGTGAAAAGGGAAAGACCATCTCCAAATCGAGTAGGGGACTAAGGGTACATCTTTCACCATCTTACAATGATATGAGTGCAGCCATTCCCCAACTCTCTGTGAATGGTACTCATGGCCATTGATCAGTGGTTGTTGATCAATGGTCATGAAAATTTGCATATTAATGATCAAGGAACTGACCTGACAGTTCGTTGTTCTTTCATGCGGTAATCTTACAAAAACTATAGTAAAAAAAAAAAATGCTGGCTTTGCTTTTGTACTTTGTATCTGTTAACTTTGAGCTTTGATTGAATACGTTTCAGTTTTTAACTTGTAATTATGATCTAAAATCTTAAAAGCCGGGCTTTGACTAAATTATTGGTAAAATAGCCAGTCTTACTACAATTTGTGGCCCCGAATTAGCTTTGTTTTGAGTCACAGCCTAACTGGGTTTTTTTTTTAAACTTATTAGGTGATAAACACAGCTAAACAATATTTACAATTCTTTTTTATCTATCTGGATAGCGAAACATTTAATCTGCCACAAATACACGAACTATTCTAAAACTACTTTCCTTGGCTATGAAATAAATTTTTTATCGTTAGCAAGCTGTCTGTTTTTCATATTGTATTATTATAGGTTTAAAGTCAAAACTTGAGACAGGTTTCATCCTGACAATACTTTTGCGTTTTCAGCGAGAAATAAAATCCTTTAGTCTTTCCTGAGGTCGCTTCGAATACGCATGCGTGAACATCTACTCAGCAGGTAAACTACACCATGGCGGCGAGAGGCCATGTGCAAGATCCAAACGACAGGAGGCTCAGACCTATATACGGTAAGTTTTCAATGGAAAGTTACACATTTCTTTGTGTGTGGAGGTTCGGTAAACACAGGTGTGCCCTGTCCTGGAGAATATGTTTAAACTAGAGGCTGCTGGAGTCGTGGGGCAGCGATGCGGCCCCTCCAGCTGCAGCCACGGACTCTGCTGCCCGCAGCGCCCAATGACAGTGCACCTTACCCGGTTTTCAACCAAGCCGGGGTAGAACACATCTCCAGTGTCGGGTCTCTGAATGAAACAGCCTGTCCCTTTTAAATCTATAGAGATTCTCGGTGGTGTTGTTGCAATGAAACGTGTGGACATTATTTGTCGTTCGGCTTGACTCGTTCTCAAAGTCGAAGTGCTTTCTCCTCTAGCTCATGGGCGCTATTTAACAGCGTAGCGTAGCTTAGCTTGCTAGTGTGTCAGCTAAGCTGCAGTCAATCAATAAGCTCCTGCACATGCTGCAGGTTGAGAAAAAGAAAAGTTGTTCGTTGATGCAAGTTGGCTTCCACTGTCTGACATATATTTCCTTTGCGATTAACGCCACTGTGACGCTTTAGTTGTTTTGTAGCAGACTGAAGGTTCCACTGTTAACTCCCAGCTAAATTTAGGTTCATAGTAGTTTAAGGACAATGCTTCAAGCTAACTCTAGCGGTTGAGATGTAATGCTTGCTTGCTAGCTAGCTGTCAGCTCGCGGACCTTTCAGTAACAGTGCTGATGAATAACGTAAATAATGGACTATTTGGTGTTGTTCCGTGAGGGGAAATTAAAACAGTTCACACCAGTTGAAGCTGTTTTAATTTTTTTTACTGCTAGTTTTGCACTGATGGAAAATAAATAGTATTTCAAGTCTACAAACCGAAAATACGCATTGTTTTATGTGTGTATACATATCTGTGTGCGTGTGCGCGCGGGGGATTTTTGCGCGCCCCCCCCCGGTGTTACTTTGGGAGTGAAGCTTAAACTGTAATGCAGTTATTGCAGTTTCACTGCAACTTAGAGCTGAAACTTGATCAATACCGGGTCTTAAGTACACCTCAGGGTTCCCCTGGTTTCTGTAGGATTTGGCAACTTTTCCCTCCTGTGATGACAGTTTAAACCGAGAGAATAGACATGACATAAGCACACTGCTGTCTGGTACGGTTAATTTTGGCACTCAGCTGTACTGAGGTATCTCTTGTCTATGTCTGAAGCCGCATACTTTAACCATTCACTAAGATAAGCTGTATTTAATTATAGTGAAAGATTTACTGGCAGTTATTTTCATTATCTGCCGATCATTTTTACAGGTCAGATAGACGTGAAAGCATCTGTAACTCAGATTAATATGGTAAAATTTCAAATTTTGTTTAAACAGCGTTCCAGACCCTTGCAAATACTATCCTGCTCTGCAACACGAACCCTGATAAGCTGGGCCCACTCTGATGTTTTTGCTTAGAAAACAGGAAAAAAATGAATCCAAAACCAAAATAGTTTCTGAATTACTTTGTCAATCCCCCAAATAAATATTAAATAAAAGCGATGTTGTTCTTGTGCTTCCCAGATTACCTTGATAATGGCAATAACAAAATGGCGATACAGCAGGCAGATAAACTGCTGAAGAAACATAAGGACCTGCACTGTGCCAAGGTGGGTGACTAAATGACTGTTCATGCTGAAAGTGTTGAGCTCTGTTGGTGTTCTGTGAGGGTTCCTCCACTGTTGCAAGGAACCTGTACAGGTCTGTAGGTCAGTGGAGCTTATGTATTAAAAACAGTATATTTTATAAAATTTTAGTGTCAGTGCTCATCTGCTCTAATAATCACATTATTTGAAGTCCCAAAATATGAAGAGGGACGCATCAAGGTTTTGCTCAGGCTTGAATTTCAGTGCTAGTTACAGGTGTTGCAATAATCCAGTGGATTCATGCACATCTAGCACCTGTAAAGCGGAATATTCATGCACACTATTAGAGATTTGCAGCAGGACTGGACAGCTGTCTTAAAGTCACAGAATTAAAATAACGTCTGGACAACAGGTCAGAGGTACACTTGTCAGTTCAGCATGTCTCAGGAGTGGGGCTGTGCCATTTTCCCAAACTGCTGTTCAGTTTGTCCCCTTTTTTTCCTCTTCTTAATAAAGTGGGCATGGTCCAAAAGGCAGATTTGGGCCTCCATTATACTTATTTGCGGACAAAGCCTCCTGGAAACCTGATAGCTGAGTAGTCATACTTGTTATGCTTTTTTGAAGCCCCCGGTCTAGAGTGAATGTATATTTGTAATGCAGTCTGCACAGTCACAAAAAACATTGATGTGGACACTCACACTTGCCGTCTAATGAAATTCAAGGATGTAGAAAGTATAATCCCGGTGTTAGTAAAAACTGAGTTTACTAATCTTGGGATTATAGACACTCTGGATTTTCAGTCCCACAATGATAGCTAACTCTCTCAGTTAACTCGGCTAACTCTCACTCTGGTAACACTTTAGATGTCCAACAGTTTGAAAATTTGAAGTTGACTTTCATCTCCGCTGCAGATCACCAAAATAAACTGTTTTACTGGTTTGATCTAGAGCTGGGCGATATGGCCTACTATCCATATCACGGTATAATTTGAAGCATGTGCGGCAACGATATATATCGCGATATATTTCTTTTCTTCTGTAGAACGTATTTTACACACTATAAGGCACACTTAACATCCTTTAATTTTCTCAAAAATCGACAGTGTGCGCAGAAATCTGAAAAACTTAAAACGTGCAGCTCTGCTGTCACTTTCAACATAAATGAAGACAGAAAACTAAACAGCAGTGACATTTGTAGGGTTACTAGGGACTAGCTCGTATATAATGATGTGCTACTTGAACGCTAGCAAAACAGCTACGTTAGCATAACATTAGCACAGTGAAGCTGAAGGATGAACGCAAACTTTTTTCTACTCGATAAAAGTTAACGTGAGGGTTTCTGGTGGTTAGGGACAAATGCAATTGCATGGTAGGATGCTATAAACAGACCAAACTTCAGTTAGGAGAACAACTGAGATAATACATCCACATTACGAGGTTAGTCATTAATATACTGCAACAACATGGGAATAGAGCAGCCGCGAGAGAATTCAGCATTAATGAATCAATAGTACGGAAGTGGAGGAAGCGCAGTTTTTGGCTTTCCCCATATTCCAAAAGTGCTTCGACTCTTTGCTATTACTGTCGCCCAGCATAATTTGCAGATGATGTTGTTTGCAGCTGCTGCAATGCTTTCAACCAAAACAGGCGCAGCTTGATGACGACATCAACATGCGTTATCGCGATAGAGTGGTATAGTCAAAATCTCTACCGTTGGCCAAATTTATATTGTTTCTACCGTATACCGTTTATACCACCCACCCTTAGATCCATGTTTATTTTCAGCTACTCTCACTGTATTGCTACCAAGTTATAACAAAATAATTACTTTTTAATATAACATGTAAAAATTGGTAGGATTCCTGATCTTGGTAAGAAAGTTTTAAAACTGATAAATGACGACTGAGTAGGTCAGACTCATTAGAGTGACTTTTTCTCCCATCTTGTTTTTAAAGTTAAGGTCCCATATCTTAAGACTTAGGGACATGTGTTATTCCCTGTTCTCAGAATGTATATTACAAGTTTCAGCACTAAATACTAGGGCTGGGCTATATCATACCGTTCACGATAATACCAGTGTAATTTTGGGCAACGATAGGAAAATGAAATATCGCGATAGAATATGGGTAAAACACGCATGCGCAGTGCCTATGTTTACATACGCACATGGCGGTGACGCAGAATGAGAAGAGCGAAAGCGGATCGTTGAATGAAACGGATGAACCAGAATTGGTTTGTAAAAATGCTGCAACTTAAGTGGTGTGGAACTGGTTTAGCTTTCGTCCGTCAGATACACAACAAAGCACTATTTTTGGTAGAGCATGCTAATGGCCCATCGTTATTACCGTGTTGTTTGGAAAATACGGCATCCTTTGATTTTTCTGAAAATCGACAGTGCCCCTTATAATCCCGTGTGCCTTATGTATGAATTCTGGTTGTGTTTACTGACCTCGAAACAATTTTATGTGGTACACGGCGCTGGAAAATCTGTCAAATGTTTTAGTACAACTTTGCTAAGCTACGAAGCCGCACCGCTTGATGGATTGTCGGAGCACTACGGCATCGTAGGCAGGAGCCTCGCGGAGTGATACGTACTGTGCTTCAACATAATATTACCGTATTGTGTGTATAACCTCTTTTTAAGTTTTGTGGATATTATACATGGTTATGCTGAGGATATGTCGGCCAATTTCCACTGGAAATGCCTTTTGGTTAAACTGTCAGCAAGGAATTTGCATTTGCACTGTTAAATTTTTATATAACTTTAATGCACATAAAAAAACAGCTGCTTGTTTAAGTGAAAATACATTGATGGGGGTTTTTGCACTAATAAAGTTCTGGAGTTGTAAAGTATTTTGTCTAGTGTCAATTATATCGTCAGTTATATCGTTATCGCAAATTTTCAAATGTATATCGTGATAAATATTTTTGGTCATATCGCCCTGCTCTACTAAATACCACACAATTTTTTTGGACCATGCCTGAATACCCCAGTTTATTTGTTTTTTGTTTTTTTTGTGTGTCTGTAGCTTTAAATGCTACTGCACTCACCCCTTTCAGCAAGAGGTCTGTGAGTGACAGAGAAGGGCAGCCAATAGGAGCAATGTGGCTCATTCAATAAAAATAAGATTGCTAAGGATGTAGCAGGTCTACATCCTTAGTCCCCGAGACTCTGTTGGTTCTAACTCCTCAGTAATACTCTGTTGGTTACACAGAAGGCAGGAGACCCGACGGCCGAGCGTTTATTCTTGTTATACTCTTTTTGAAGTCCGCTTGGACACACAGTAACACACATCCAGTATTTGTGTGTTGGGTCAGCCCATCAAGTTTCCACATTGTTGTCTCTCAGCATTGTTTTTCTCCAGAGCGTGTGTGTGCGTGTGCGTGTGTGTGTGTGTGTGTGTGTGTTATATGATCAAACGACTTCTGTATGTCCAAGGTGTGACAATGGTATCCAGTCATAATCACAGTCTCATCTCAAAATTATTTTCTAAAACAACAAAAGCATAAAGATGTTGGCATTCGCTATTTTTTTGCAGCCTGTAGCAAAGTAACAGTTAAGGCCATTTCACACCGCTGCAAAAAAGCAACAGGAAATTCAAATATGAACTTGTTGCGTAACATATATAAACACTAAACGCTTTGCTTTTTAGTTGAAAACTCACCGTGGAAAAAAAAAAAAAAATGAAGTCAGCATCAGGCAATCATGAGAAGGTCCTGATGTTTCTTAAAAAAGAAAAGGAAGAGTCTGATTCTGGGTTGATCCAATTCCCAAGTGAAGCCAGAAGCTGGGAAAATTTCCAAGTTTCATCCTGGAGTTGAAGCTGTATCACCATCACTTATATTACATACTTTGTACACTGCCTCCATCAATGAAAGAGCTCTCTGCAGTCAGATGGGCCATTCCCAGACTGCAAGCAATCAGCCAATCATCAGCCAAAGTGGCAGAGTATCATTGCAGTACTGTGGATTCATGCTTAAGGCACACTGTACACTGAACTACAGGTGGGCCACTGCAGTGCTACAGGTGGGGCTCTAAAATGATCAAGACAGCAGAAATTTAATTTGTTTATTAAACTGTTTTTGACATCAGAAGGTTTTAGGTTCCTAGTGCATCCTTGTCTTTGGAATTGTCTTGTTGAAAACCTTTGTTTGGGTTGCCATTGTGCTTCTAGCTCTAACTGAAAACCTCTGCAATGGCTTGCCATTTTATTCGTGCCAATGAAATCTGTAATGTTTATCTTTTTCTCTTTTTTTGCCTTTTCCTTCTCATTCAGTTTTATAACTCAGTCTTTTCTGCTTCCTCCAGGTCCTGAAGGCGATTGGCCTTCAGAGGACTGGAAAGCAGGATGAAGCTTTCACTTTAGCCCAGGAAGTGGCCACTCTCGAGCCCACTGATGACAACTCGCTTCAGGCTCTGACTATACTGTACAGAGAGATGCATCGTCGTGAGTATATATGCGCACACATGAAAGCTGGTATTAACATTGGATGACTGAATATTGAATATGTGTGTTGTCCACAGCTGAGTTGGTCACCAAGCTGTATGAGGCTGCAGTGAAGAAGGTTCCTCTAAGCGAAGAGTATCACTCTCACCTCTTCATGGCGTACGCTCGTGTGGGAGAATACAAAAAGATGCAGCAGGTGAGACAGCTCAAAAAGAGCAAATATGAGCAACAAGCAGGTTTATGGGCTCACGTGAAAATAGAGCTGGGCGATAGAACGATAACGATATGTATCGCGATATAACTTTTACGCGATAGAGAAATTAAGCTATCGCGATAGACCTCGCCGCTCTTGTCCTCTTAAAAAAAAAAAAAAGGTCAGCCAATCCAAATTAAGTAGCGCAGAGCCGAACCAATCACAGCCGCAGCGTCACGTCGCGTGACTTGTTAGGTACAGCACAAGTGCCAAGCCGCACGTGTGTTTGTTTGGGAAGCAGCCAGCGGGTAATGGAGGAAATGAGTGTGCCGACTAGAAAAATCAACCGAGCGTGACCGAAGGGAACACAGATGATGGTTCCAATGCCGGAGAGATTGTCGAACGGAAGAGCCATAGAAGTTCCGTAGTGTGAAGGTATTTCGGCTATTTCAAGTCTGACAAAAAACAGAGTAGCGTGCACTGTAAATTGTGCCGAAAGCAAGTCTGGAAATACAATAAACTGGTGCATGCGTCACACTGTGCGCCACGTTATTGTTTCGGTGAAATGAATTTCTACAATACTGTTACTGTTAATTTTACTCTCTGCAGTGTTTAAATGCTTACATATACACACAGTTACTGTCCGTCCACACATACGACTCGGTTCTGCTTCTATGCCCCAGCTTTGTTTACTTTTTCCCACCGAGGCTTCTAGACTTCTGATTGGCCAACATTTCTGCACGGTTAGGAATCTCGCTCCACCTGCTGCTTTGGCATGTTCATAGCAGCGTTTTCCTTCATTTCTGCCTTTATGTGTGGACGGGATTATTTTTTAAAACGGAAAATCTCCGTTTTCAAAAATACCCGTGTACGTGTGGACGTAGCCTCAGTCTCTGACTGGAAGCGCTAATTCGTCATTCGGCTTTTGTCAGACTAAAGTAACTGTTAAAACTGTTTGAAAAGCTAAGCTATACAACAAGGAGAGATTGAGAATTTCCTTTTAGTTCTCAGTTTATTTGATATTGACAAAAGTTAGTCAGTTTTGTCTGTTCTTCTGTAAAACAAACTAAGATTTATTTTTAGAATTAATATTTTGTTTCTAAGTGGAATTGACAATTTAGTCTGTTTCGTTTGTTCTGTTTTGAAACTTAAACGCTTTAGCGGCTGCCTTTTGTGTAGTTTGCAATATTTGCCTTTATTTATCTGAAAAAGTCTCATGTTCCTTAAGTACATCTACCCTGTTGAACTTATTATGGGAAATAAATATTTAAATAAAAACAAGCTGCTGATTATTTCACATTTTACTTGTGAGCAACGGCACATTTAAATCTTACAAATATAGTTATTTGGCCTATATCGTGATAGATATCGTTATCGCCTGAAATGAAAAAAAACATATCGTGATATGAAAAAAATCTCATATCGCCCAGCTCTACGTGAAAATGAATTCCATTGATTTAGGAGCAGAATTAATGTATTAATGGCTACATCCTCCTATTTACAGGCAGGAATGGCCTTGTATAAAATTGTCCCGAAGAATCCCTATTACTTTTGGTCGGTCATGAGTCTTGTGATGCAGGTACAAGAAAGCTTTTATAACATGAATGCTGAAATATTAGAATGATTGGTAACAGACAGTAAAAGTACTGTGTGCTTGTTTCTAAGGCAATCTCAGCCCAAGATGAAAAGTTGGCTCAGACCATGTTCCTGCCTCTGGCTGAACGCATGGTGGAAAAAATGGTCAAGGAGGAAAAGATTGAAGCAGAAGCAGAGGTGAGTATGTTGGCTTTATGACTTCAGTGTTATGACAATGGAAACCAACTTAAATGGACAGCAGGATTCTGGCAAAATCCCAGTTACTCAACTTTTATTTTTAAAATTCAGAATTTCCTTTGGATTTTCATTAACAGCTGAGAGAGTCTTATATTTTAAGTTACAGTAGTCATGTTGGCATTAAAAAAACTTTTAGTGAATGAAACCCATGGCACATTAATTGCCAGAAAAAAAAACCCTGATTTCTGCACTTTAGTGTTAACTGCATACATGTTTAAGATGAAAATACAAATGTTAGAATATTGCACAGTCCTTACTTTTTCACTTTAACTTTTGTGTTCTGTAGGTGCAACTGTATTTTATGATCCTAGAGCGCTTGGGGAAATGTGTAGAGGCCCTTGAAGTGATCCGGGGCCCACTTGGGGGTAGGTAGATCCCCACACACACTCACAAACACACACACTTTCTTAAATTGACCATGTGACATTAACACTTTGAAATAGTATCAGTCATGTTTGGCAGGAAAAAGAAAAAGTTATTTGTATTTAAAGTAAGCTGTAGTGAGAACATAAAGTGTTAAACAGCATTCTCAATAAAATAACAGGGATAGTTTGAAGTAATGTGGCACACATGGCTTATAAATCTGATGCTGTGCATCCTGAAATTCCTCTTCAGCTAATACTTGTATTTTTGCACAGAGAAGCTGACCAGTGAGCTGCAGAGCAGAGAAAACAAATGTATGATGCTGTACAAGCGACTGCAACGCTGGCCAGAGTGCAACGCTTTGGCCCACAAACTGCTACTTAAAAAGTGAGTGAGTTTTATCTTAACAGTGCACAAGCTGTCCAAGACCAATAACTGATCAGAACATGGCATCAGTCGATGCACATCACTTCTGATGGAGTACAGATATCAGCCAACAACAACCAAAAAAATGTGTTTCTTTGCAGTCCTGATGATTGGCAGTTCTACCCGGCTTACTTTGACTCTCTCTTTCACTTGGTGGATCAGTCGTGGAGCCCGCCAGAAGAAGGCGAACAGTGAGTACGCAGGTGTTTGAGTTTGAATGCATAAAGATTTCCATCCGTGTGAACTCTGCATCTGTTCCCTTACTTTAACAAAACCCACACATGATGGTTAAATAAGGTTGGGCAATTCGGTTTTCCAACCAAAAATCGTCAGTCCAATAACCAACGATTATTGGACGGAATATATTTGCGCATGCGCTGACTTTTTGATGGGAGGAGCAGTATAACCATGTACGGACTGATTTGCGCGTTTAGAATTTGTAAGTCTGGTTTGGAAGGAATATTTCTTTTTAATATTTAATAATTAATAATTGACTTTCTTTTCTTGTTTGTTTCAGTATTAATATAGCTACTTTTTGGATTGTTCATTTATATATTTGAGATGCGCCAAATCGCACAAAAGACTTAACATTACGTTGGAAGTTGTTTTTTGGGGTTTTTTATGTTATGAAAGAGACATTTTGATTTTTAACTTTTTAATTTTTGTTGTTTGATCGAGTGTGTAAGACAGATAAACTCTGGAACAGCCTATAAACACTGTTATCGTGGAAAAAAGAAGCCAGTTTCTCTTTGTTTCCCTCCCCACCATTGTGGTTTTTTTATTTAAATAAAATATTTTTGTGTTTTTCTGAACATAGGCTACTGCCTTTCTTTCTTTCTGTTGTGAGTAAATGAATCGCTGCATTTGAGCGCACTCTGAGGAGGGTGCATCTGTTCGCAGCTGCTTCTCTTAGCTTCAACCAACATTATCAGCAAACTTACCCATGTGCAAATAAATAAATCACTCTTGTAAAAACGATCAACGGAAAGCTGAGTCTATCGTCGATATATTCGTCCAATCGCCCAACCTTGTGGTTAAAAGTCCCTTCACTAAGGCATATTTAACCTTAAAAATCCCTACTAGTTGCTGAAAGCCATGTGTTAATTATTAAATGAATTATTAATTTAAAAAATACACACATCCTTCAGCAAGACAAACAAGATGTGGAACACCTTGTGTCTATGACCGTCTGCTGTGCTGTTCTCCAAACTTTATAGAGGATATTTTTTTTCCAAATTAGACATTATATAATATTATATATGTCCAATTTATCTCTTATTTCTTCATAATATTATATCTTGTCCACGCTGAAGTTTTTTGTTTTTTTTCTGTCCATCCTGTAGCTGTTCAGAGGGTTCAGTACATCACACTGTGGTTGAGGTGGTGAGGTTTGTGGAGGAGAGGATTAAGGGGGAGGACAACAAAGAGTCCCGCTCACTCAGAGGGCCTTACTTGGCTCGTCTTGAATTAATGCACAGACTGAGAGAAAGAGGCTGTCCTGAGGAAAGCCTGCTAGGTAAAACACATACACACACACACACACACACACACACACACATATACTGAATAAGCATGTATTTATGTATGTCCTGTTGCCTCAGTCTGACAGTCTGTTGGTTGGCCATAAATAGGTGAGCCTTTAGAGTTAATGGTGCAATTCTTCAACAAGTTTGGAGACAAGCCCTGCTGCATCACTGACCTAAAAATATACCTACACCTGCTGTCTCCTGAGCAGCACGTTCAGGTGAGAGAAAGTTAAAGCAGAACTGTGGAACTGCCTCTTGCAGAATGAAAAGCATGGTCGTGAAACACATTTCTGTCTTTGAATTCTTTTTAGTTCATTAATCATCTTAGTGAAGCAGTTCCACTGGGCAACCAGGAAGAGGAAGGATTTGCTTTTCCAGAGGACACCAAGGCGCTGCAGAGGCATTTGTGTGTTTGTCAGCTGAGCCGTGCACTAGGGCTGCATCATTCCCTCGACGTGGATGGCAAACTTCATCTTATCACAGAGCTTAAGGCTCACTATCATCATGGGCTTAAGTTTGGTGAGAGCAACATTTTTATTCACTCTTAGACCCATAAGATTGACATTCATTCAGGATCATCAGATTTTCCACAGCCAAGAGGTGTGAAATCTTGTCGTGGAGCCAGACAGATATGTGATGTTGTCAACAGCAAAGTGTGAATGCCTTCCTTGTTTGCTGGCACATTTCTTCTGATAACAGCAGCATCCAGTTGAACATGCTGATAGTTGATTACTAATAGGGCTTCTTTCTCAGAAATTCCAGGAATAAAAAAGTGCTTTCATACATTTTTGTGTGTTCAATAAAGTTATAAAACTGCAGTTATGCATGACATAGACTGTAAAATAGAAAGACATTGGTAACGTTATGTCATCTATTGGTTTACGGACTTAAAATTTTCAAGTGTCAGATGTTTGTTTTCTTTTGTTTGTTTGTTTGGGTTTTTTTTTTAAGCTGCTGTCTTGTTTTGTTACTCTACAGCCGTAAAAAGCTGAGGTGGGCGGGCAATGTGGACATTTAAGTTTATGAATGCAGTAACTTGAGAATGAAACGAGCTTCAGGAGTTTCAAATTGATACCACAGGTGCACCTGCTAATTATCTGTATTACTTACTTTACTAAAACAAGACATTTTAAGATGTTGGGGTTTTTTTTTGTTTTGGTTTGGTTTAAGCCAACCCAAAGTGGCTATTAGATGGACTGCAGATGGATGTAGCTTCTGGGTCTGAAGAGCAAAGCAAACATGTATTCTTTCTAATTAGCAAGAGGGAGCTCCTGTGATGTTTGCAATAAGACATCCAAATATATAGACACGTATGCAACAATTGCCTAATGACTTTGTGGTCTCAGTGACCAATATTGAGTACAAACTAAAGGCCATTTTGTAAGTTATGGTCCCAATTTGAATAAAAAGGGACGATACACACAGGGTATGCTTTGCTATGATTGATAAGCTGTTAGCCAATGAGCAGATAGTGTCCCTCAGTTTACGGTTAGCTAATAAGGTGAAGGTAAAAATGCTCAGCTTGAGGTTTCAGATAGGTCTTCACTAACCGGTAGGTGACATCACAGTTGCTTTGCCTGTCTTTCATATACAACGTGTAGCACTTGGGTATTGGCTTCATTTTTTTCATTTTCATTTTTACAGACAAGCATACTTTTCTTGGTCATATTTGGCATGTTTTTTAAGATATAAAGGTGACTTTGTTGGACGTTTGCAGTCAACATTCTAAGAATTGTAGGGTGACTTTACTGTACAAGAACTGAACACTTTTAAAGATTTTTCTTGTGTTCCTTGTGCATGTTTTTGTTTGTTCTGACTTCTTGGTCTCTCTGAACAGGAAAGAACGCTCTAAAGACGGAGCTGCAGTTTTCTGATATGTATTGTCTCATGGCCGCTCATGTATACATTGACTTATGGACAGAGACCGGTGAGTTTTTCTTTTTCAGTGCAGAACTTCCTGTCTCTCAGTAATGTGATGTGTCTAAATGTGTGTCTCTGTATGCTTGTAGGAGATGAGGACATGATGTGGCAGTGTTTGGGTCTCCTCCAGGAGGGACTATCTCACAGTCCTTCCAACGCCCAGTTCAAGCTGCTGTTACTGCTCCTGTACTGTCGACTGGGAGCGTTTGAGCCTGTAGTGGACCTTTACTCAAGCCTGGATGCCAAGCATGTACAGCATGACACCATAGGGTCAGTACAGAACATGTTTCTGTGGTGAAACATGGAAAGAAAGCGGATTTCTCGTCACACAACACTTTGTTGCCGATGGTTGGTCGCTCCTTGGCGTTCTAGGCTCCGGTTGCTTAGTTAACTATATATCTAACATGTCTGCTACCATGTCATATGTCGGTCAACAGCATACTTCACTTTAATTGGTAGTTGCTTCAATCGTTTGCAACATAAAATCTATAGTATTCCTTAAGTTAGGAAACTGACTTCAATTCAATTTTATATAAAATAAAGTTGAATCAAATGAAAAGTTGGAGTAGGGCTGCCACGATTAGTTGACTAGTCACAAGTCGACGACTAATTTAATAGTTGACGCGTTGTTTGAAGCTTTGTAAGATCCCACAAGACATAGGAATAAGTAGGATTTAAGAGTGTAATAATGGACTGAAACAGAATATGGCAGCACTGCATGTACAAGGATGCCAGCTGCCGTTAAATCCCCAAAGAAGAAGAAGCAGTGTCCGGTATCGTAGCTGTGTCCAAATTCAGGACCCGCATCCTCCTGTGCCCGCATTTGTAGGCCGATTACGTTACAGTGACACGACGAAGACTGACAAATGCGGCCGACAAATGCACCCTTCGTTTCCCCAGATTTGAAGGATGGGTCGGGTGTATACTTCGTGGCCCAACCTATCCCAGAATTCCTGCTCAGTTTCCAACAATGGTGGCATCTAGTTAGTTTTAATATTACTGTTATTATTCTTTCTGGGTCACAAAATAAATGTTTAAAATATTTTCAGGCGAGAATGTAGCTGTGTAAACTTCAAATATCTGCTCAGTTTATCAAGACACCACATATTTTCAAAAGCGCTCCGACGTTTTCGGAGACGTCTGTTACCCACCAGCTTGATAGCTAGCCGGGGTTCAAGGCTCACTTCAAGGCTCGGTGAGAACACCGGACTCCCGGCAAATCGTTTTCAAACCCACCACCGTCTTTCGCTACTCGGGTTAAACATGATATATAAGTCACTTAGATAACTTTAAAATGTTATTGTTTGGCTTTTTTCAGTATTTTATTTGTTCCTGAGTAAATCGGTTTGGCTGAGATTAAAGTTATTGTTTTTACACCACTGAATAAACATCAAGCAGACAACTGATTATCAGAAGTGTGAGATGCTCGAGAATATACTTCGGTGTCCTGTTATATTTTAGATAGCAAGGAGCAGACAGCTGAGTTTATTAAACTTCACCGAAACAATCTGCAAACTTCATTAAAATTTAATAAACTATCATCTTGTCTTTATTGTTAGTTAGCACAGACCTTAAACACTTAAAGCTGTAAGCTAATGATGGCTGTATAAGAGCAGATGCATGCTGCAATAAGTTGTACGTTTTACATCCAATGGATGTATGATCTGATTAGTCGACTAATTGCAAAAATAATCGGTGACTAGTCGACTATCAAAATAATCGTTTGTGGCAGCCCTAATTTGGAGTAAAAGAATGTTCGGACTAATTTTGTACTTCGGATGAATGTGTCCTTGCCCTCATCAGAATCAGAATACCTTATTAATCCCCAAGGAAATTATCTGAGCTTTGACTCAGATACTTTAATTAAAAACATCTTTTTAATTTTTGCAGTTTTCTGTTAACGCGCTATGCTGAGTCACTGGGTCAGTTTGCTGCAGCCTCCCAGTCCTGTAATTTCTCCCTCAGGTTTTTCCACTCGAACCAGAAAGATGTAAGTCTATCCCTCTTTGTGATTTAACTGCAGAGACTTTTACTGGATCTCCTGCTCTTACGTTACCTTCCTTATTTATCTCTCCTTTGCCTCTGTCTTCTTTCCACCAGACCTCAGAGTATATCATCCAGGCATATAAGTATGGAGCGTTTGAGAAAATCCCAGAGTTCATTGCTCTCAGAAACAGGTTAAACCAGTCGCTGCACTTTGCCCAGGTCCGCACTGAGAGGATGCTGCTCGACCTCTTCCTTGAGGCTGATATGTAAGAATATTCACACTAATTTACATAAACTTGTGGATTTCTATCTATAGTTGATTGTGATGTTGCATTTTTCTGTTTTACAGTGTCTTGAGTCTGGAAGAGAGTGTGAAGGCCATGTCTTTGTCTGCAGAAGAGGATGACATCCCCTGGGATAGTATGAGGGACAACAGAGACCTAACTGTTTTTACGTGCTGGGATCCTAAAGACAGGTATAGTCCTTTTTTGGGGGGGGTTTTGGTTACAGAGACGCTGGTACTCACTCACAGTCTCCAATCCAACCCTGTGCTACTCTTTTGTTTACAGACAGCTAACAGATGAACACAGACGTCAGTCTCTAGAGGAAGAGTCCATGTGGCTCAGAATACGTTCTCTAACGCTTCGCCTCCTCGCCTCATTGGCTGCGTTGGCACATATGCCCTCACAGCAAAACTCTGAGATATCTAATGAGAACGGAGTGGGAGACAAGACCTCAATTCTCAGCAGCCTGCTCTCCCAGCTGAACCAGGCTCTACAGACAGCAGCTCAGATGGCAGAAAAACACATACAGGTGCACACAAACAAGCAAGTCTCTGTTATTGTAGCGTCTTTACCGTTTAGTATAAAGTGCCTTGAGGCGACTGTATTATTTTGTACTACACAAATACATTTGAGTTGAAGTCAACCTCACTGACTCCTTTGTCCCATATACAAAGGCTCACTTCACAGCAATACATGAAAGAGAAGGCAAAGAGTGATTATTTTTATTTATTTATTGTTTTTAAACATGAAAGGTGATGGCATATGCATTCTAATGAATTTGAAGGATTTTTCTTTTAGACACAAAGTCTGAATCTCAACTGTCTATTTCTTAGTCCACACGTTTGCCCAGAAAATGCACAAAATGAATTCTGTTCTCCAGGAAGGAGCCAGTGCATTAGTCTAGAGTTGTCCGATTTGAGTTTTAAAATCGTGACTGTTGGGCAACTAACAGTTTATTTTTAGATTCAAGAATCAAACAATACGAAGGCACAATATTTCAACAAGAAATCTCCTCCAGCTGGTTAGTGTGTGTGTGGTGATGGTGTGCTCACCGTGTCCCAGTCAGCAGTGAAACGATCTTAAACAGAAACTCTTTGATCAGGAATACACCTTATGATCTTTTAATTATCATCATGTATCAATTTTAACATCCTCCCCAAATGTATTGGATCCATGTTGCACAGGGTAACTGGAATTAACCTAATTTACAGCAACCCCAAGTGGTCAGATGAGAGTTTCGACCAAATCTCTACATCATCCATATTTTCACATGACGTTTGCTGTATATTTGCGCGGACTGGAGTGCTTTGCTGTAATGGTGATGTTGTTATTCCAGTATCCATTCCTGGGACCACCCTCGACCCGTCTGGTCCTAGCTTTGTCCAGTGGAAGCTGTCAGTGTCAGGCTGCAGCCCTGCAGTTGTCTGTCCACCTACATGAGCTCGAGACGGCTGGACTTGGTAAGAAGAGACAATGGTAACATGAAGACTAACAAACTAATTGGATTTAGCCTGATAATTTTCTTCTCTCCACTCCTTATTTACCCTCCTAGATGGGTCATCCGAGCTTCAGACACAGATCTGTAACGGTTTCAAATCAATAGTAGTTCAGCTTCAAGGTGAGTCACTAGATGGTTTTCTTTATCAAAAATAAACATTATTGTACATCTGGGATGCTTCATGTTTTCCTCCTCTGTCCACAGAAATCCTGAATAAATGCAAAGGAGATTTATTGGAAATGAAAGAAGGCAAATTAAAAACCCAGCCGTCCTTATTAGAAAACCTAGTCTTCTTTGTTGAGGTGAAACATCTCAGTTTCTACACACACAGTTTACAACTTGTTTCCTACCAAATCTCATGCTGTCTATAATATGCACCACTTTATTTTGCTCAGACTGTGTGCATAGTCCTGTGGATGGCTAGTTACTGTGCCAAGATCCTTCGACCACTGAAGACTAGTTTACAGAAAAAGAAAAAGAAGAAAAAGGATGCAAACACAGCTCTGGTACAGTTGCCCCTTTCACTCCTTCCATTTTTAGGTGTACTGTATCTGCATATGGACTCATAAACAATACTCTGCTGTCCACCTACTTGCCCTGAACACTGTTGTTGTGTCTTTTCTTTTCCAGCCAGTGGTGATGTGTGGCTTCCAGGAGCTGACAGGGAATTTGCAAGACCTGCTGACACAGGCCATGGAGCATATAAAGGGCCAAGAGACTGCCATGACATCACTTAAATTGTCCACTTTAACCTTGGAAGGATACACACAGGTTAGTGCAGAGAAAAATATGTTTTTGTTCTGTTTTTGTTCTTTAAATAGAAACAAACACAGGTTTGGTAGCTGACAAAATCTCCAGCCTGTCTCAGCTGCCATAGGACGAGAGGAAGGATACTCCCTGGATAGTTTGTCACAGGTCTAACACAGATAATCATTCACTCACATTCATACCTATGGGCAATTTAGAAGACCGTGGGTGGAAGCCGGAATACCCGGACAGAAACGACACAGACACAGAAAGGCCCCGCCCATATGGTGGATTCAAACCCAGGACCTTCTTGCCTGACACTAGTAATCATTAGATGGTCAAAGGAGCTTGCAAAGAAAAGCGTCTGGACTTCTTTAAGTTGCTTGAAGACGTTTCAAGCAACTTAAAGAAGTCCAGACGCTTTTCTTTGCAAGCTCCTTTGACTACGATGACCTGGATGACTGAGAAACCTTCACAGACATAATCATTAGATATTTTCTATTAGGATTGAATTTATACCTTAATTTGCAGAAAGACATAACAGGGTTTGGATATTACAGATCTTAAATCTTTTAAGCCTCAAATCCAAAGTTTAACTGTAGTATCTCCTGCCCGACTGTGAGGTTTCACCTCCTCTTTCATGTGTTTCAGGAGGAAGTGTCGTTTACGAAAGCTGCTACGGATAAGGTGCAGTGCAGTTACCTCCGCTCCCTACAGGAGGTGGGAGATCTGCTCAAGAAGAGAACAGAAACTATAAAGAACCTCAAGATATGAATGCCATCACGCATGTCCAGAATAACTCGCCCTCGACCATCACCCCTAAATGCCCCACACCACCATCTACTGTCAGCCCACCAGCTATCCTACAAATCCTTCCCTCTTCACTGATGATGGAAGTTCCTGGGCCTCCCATGTTCTCAGTCATTTCTGACCTTGAAATTCTCACTCGGCGTTTGTGAGTTTTTGATGTCTTTTTCTTTTTCTTTCAACACACACCTCTGGAACATTTGCAACTCTTATAGCACATAAGCTTGTAATGAAATTCATGAATTTATACAACAGTTCTAAGTAAAAATGAGGAAAAGAGACATGTTCCTTTAACAGGTGCAAAAGAAGAAGAAGAAGAAAAAAAAAATAAAAATAAATATATAAAAATAAATAAATTAGTGAATACGCAGTTTTAGAACAGCTAATCTAATAAATTATTGTACATAATAAAGAGCAACAACCACAACTCCGTGACTAAATGAGAATATAAGACACAATAAACCACTATGTGTGTTGGTCAGTTATGTTTCCTTTTTTATTATTTTTGACTCTATTATTTTCTGGTGAGTTCCAAAAAAAAGAAAAACGCAGTTGAAGGATTGCTTTTCCAGCACATTGGAGAGCAAATGGGCACAATTTTGCAATGAACTCTTTGTAACTCTTTGGACGCCTGACCGCCTGCAGGAAGCCTTCAGACTGATGTTTCCCCATACACAAATTGTCATCGTCATTTAAAAAAAAAAAAAAATTCCTTTGCTTCGTGTACCCTGTGTGTTTATGTGACTTTAGCACTAAAAGTGGAACCACCTCTGTAGTTGCAGTATTACAAAGAGCAATGTTGGAATGAGTTACTTAATCAGGGTTGGGTTTTTTTTCTTTTTTGTTTGTTTGTTTTTTAATACTAGTGGCACCATTAGTGGAAGCGGTGCTTGTAAACACGGTCTTGTGGAATCAGGTTGTTCCAGCACAAAGAAGAAATCAGGCTTCAGAACTTTTAGAGACAGGAATGATTAGAATTATTTAAGAGACCATCTATGACTATCATAACATGAATGTTCACCAAAAACATGCTTTCTGTTGAGGCTGCGAATATGCAACTGCTTGAATTTGCGTTGCTGAAGGAAAAAGAAAAAGTGACAGTTATAAAGATAAATGCAAAGGAGACTGTGACTAGACTGGATATACTGACACTCATGTTCATACTAGACCAGATTATATGTCCAGCCAATATGCAGCTTCATAGTAACTGTCCTGGGACAACTCTTCTGTCTCAGGTGTGTTTCACAGGCAGACATTGGACCTAATTGTAAATAGCTGAGGCAGCCTTTTTTTGAAGTACTGTGTGTGAGTGAGGACTTCAGTGTGTTTTTAAAAGCAGGTGCAGTAGATGCTATGAGATTTGTCCTGTGTTAATGGTTTTGTCATTCCCGCTTTATTCCCTCATCTTCCTTCCTCCCCCTACTAAAAGACTCGTGAACCAAAATGGTGTCATCAGCTGCTGCATCTTCCCAATTTGTGCAAAATTAGCATCTTGTGCTGTCATCAGTAAACAGGAGGTGGAGGAAAGAAGCAAATGGAGGCATAGTTTACAAATACCAAGGGGCACTGATGGCACTGCAGGTTGTGTGCAGTTTTATTTATACTGTTGTAAGAATTTGGCACAGCAATGTGAATATGTGAGTAAATGACAAACTCTTCCCCTTCCTGTTAGTCCTGAATATACATTCAGTGGCATACACATCTGCTAATAAATGCCTTTTTTTTTCCTTTTTTTTTTTTCTTTAAAGAGTCGAGCCCATCTGTTTGAGTGGTTGGACAGAAGGTGTCTGTGATCTGATTACATGTGTTGAGAATAATGGTTGACAATCTGGAGTGTCATCTTGCCACCCTCTTTTGTTAGAAAATGGAAAACAGAAACACTGGAATGTCAAAGCTTTTTTTAAATAAAACAAGGTAAATGTGAGGATTTTGCTGTATTTTATGTTTTTGTTATTATCAACACTAGGAAAAGGAAAAGTCTGCTTTAGATTTGGACAACTTTTCTAAATTGTAGTCCTACAGATATCTCCACAGATGCTGTTTAACAGGACCAGCCAACCAGAAGAAGTTAGCTTTAAAAGGAGGGAAGCTACACCAGCTTGTTTCAGACACAATGAACTGAAACTTTGGAAATAAGCTCAAAATAAAAGTACAGAGAATTGATGTTATTTAGTTAGTCAGTTCATGGTGATTAAACCCAAATCATGAAGTTCTCCTATACACACGGGCAACAGTAAGATTGGATGAAACGCTGGGAACAGAAAAGAATTTTTAAACAAATTGTAAGAACCACTCATACAAAGGACCTCAAACCCAGGATGGAGAGTGTAATAGAAAAGTTGACACAAGATGATGAACAAAACTGGAGAGAAGGTAGAAAACCCACTGTGGTGACACCTTAGAGGGAGCAGCCAAAATAAGATGATGATGAACATCCGAGAGTGTGGAGACAGAGAACGTGGCATTTGAACTCCATGTCAGCTATCAGTATTTAAAATGAAGATGATGGAAATTTTGGGGGCCTTTTGGTTGATGGAAGATATTAAGAACATTTCAAGGTAAAATTGAATATTCATATTTTGGCGGGCATATATATTATTCAGAAGTCTCTAAAGAGGTTCTGAGGCAGGTTTTATCTGAAGACCAGCATATGTGTCTACTTGTCAAAGGTTTCTTGTAAGGAAATAAAAGAGACTGCTCTATAATGAGAATGCACTTCAGTCATGAGTGAGTCAGTCATAAAAATGTCAATGTGCTACGACAAAGGGAGAAATGTGGGACATTTTGCCTTGCAATACAAGGAAAAACACCTTTTCCTGTTAAAGTAGTCACCATCATCTTTTTCTTCTTTTGGCTGCTCTCTTTAGGGGTCGCCTCAGCAAAATAATCTGCCTCCATCTGTTCTTAGTATCTTTTTCTGTCACACCACAGGGGAAAAGGGAACAAGAATTTAAAAAAAACAAAACAAACAAACAGCAGAGGGCAGTAATACACCGCTGTAGCGTCTACTCTGCCTTACTCAAATTAAAGAAGAAAAAGCTGAAGAAGACGAAGAAGAAGGGGAAGTGGTTCGACACAGCTAGCTTGTATTAGTATTCAAAACAAATCTGATTTGTGTTTTTATGCGCGGAAAAGAAAGAAAAAAACTGTGCATAAAATGAAAGTTTTGAAGCTAAACTGAAAGCTCTTTGCTTCTGCTGTATTTGTCTGCTTACTGTAATTAGACACGAACTGAATATCTTGCCAGTCATCCAGCTAGCTCTACGTGCTAGCTCTTTTAGCTCAGCTGTCAGCGGCTTGTTTTGTTCTGTGTTAAGTGGCATCCCCAGTTATAACACATGAGTGTGTCGCTGGTCGTTATTCGTCTGGAGTTAGCCGACCAGTCACCTTTTCCACAAGGTTTCCAGTACTGCGCTGGTGAGTTTTATTCTCTTAATTTTCAAATATCTGCTGAAAGTTAAACAGCTAACCAACAATAGGCGTGAAGACCCAATTGTCCACTGTTAGTCGTTTTACTGTTTTCACAAGGTAATTTCAAACTAACGAATTGCTTCATTATAGCTAATGCCTGACTCTGTTCCTCTCGTGTGCAGTTGAAGGCATGTCAGAGGAGGAGCTGCAGGAGAAAGCTCTGGGTTTAGCCAAACACAGTCTGAGTGGAAAAACCGACCTGGAAAGATCAGCTGTGCTGCACCAGCACATCGGCAGCAGAGCCATGGGGGACATGGTGATAGAGACCTTTGAGCCCAGCCCAAGTAAGAATTTTCCTGATGTTTAAGTGTACCTATATATGACATAAAATATGAAAAGCATAAAAGGTCAGCTCTGAGTGCAAGACTTTAGTGTTTTTATCACACTGAACCTAATTCAGCATCTTAATAACTATTAATGTCAACGTTTGTATGGTTAGTAAATAATATTTCTGAAAAGCCAGGCAGGTGAGAAATAACAGGGAAGAAAATGAAAGTGTAAAATACTGACACCAGTAAAATACACTATCTTTTCCATATGTGGTCATCAGGTGACTGTGTATCATGTATAAAACACACAATACTTTCTGGCTATTTTGTTAGGTTTACACCTACTATGTCAGGCCCCTTTTGCATCCAGACATGCCTTAATTCTTCATTGCACAGGGCTAACAAGGTGCTGGAAATGTTACTCAGTTTTTGGTCTATAATCTATTGATTTGCTAGCTACGCATTCGTGACACATATCTCCCGTTCCACAACATCCCAAATATATTGTATTGCAGCGGTCCCCATCCTTTTTTGTGCCACGGACCGGTTTAATGTCAGAAAATATTTTTACGGACCGGCCTTTAAGGTGTCGCGGATAAATACAACAAAATAAAATGATACGACCAAGACAAAAACTGTGGTATTTTATAAATATAATAATAAATGCAGATTCACTGTGTAATTGTGTAACTTTATTAGCAGTGTCCTCCTGAAATGCGCCAACAACATTGAGAGTAACATCCTCCTCTCTGCCCCTTAATGCTCTTTGGTCACTATGGTAATGCAGAAATATTTCTTTCAAAATAAGACACACAACTACAACACGGGAAAAGACCCAGGGAAACCAAGGTAACGATAAAAACCCTGAAAACCATAAATTTCACAGCAGAGCCGCAACTCTCGCGGCCCAGTACCAAATGACTCACGGACTGGTGGCCCCGGGGTTGGGGACCGCTGTTTTATTGGATTGAGATGTGGTGTCTGTGAAGGTCATTCTCCCTGCTGGAAGCAGCCATCAGAGGATTGAAAATAGTCAGCAGCAATACTCAGATCAGCAGCTGTGGTGTTAAAACGATGATCAGTTGATACTGAGAGGCTCTTGACTCTAAATGTCCCGAGAAACTGTCCCCCACAGTATTATTCTGCCACCAGTCTGAACCATTGATGCAAGCCAGGATCCATACTTTCATGTTTTTTGCCTGAAATTCTCACCTTACCAGCCAGATTTCGCAGAAGAAAACTAGACTCATCAGAGCAGACAACATTTTTCACATCCACCTAACTGTTTGGCTTTGGTCAGTCTGTCTGAATTGTAGCCTGTGGAGATGGATGTGCTGGAAAATCCCAGTAGATTATCAGTTTCTAAAATACTCATACCAGTCCTTCTGGCACCAACAACCATGACATGTTCAAAGTAATTTAAGTCACCTTTGGCCTCCATAAATAAAATGTGCCATTTATACATATTCATCCTCTTTCTTGTCCTCTCATTTCTTAGTTTGTAGAGCCTCAGTTTCTCTTTTCGCCTCTACTCACATCTTACTTCATTCCTTCCGAGAGATGTGAGCTGAGGAAGCAACGAATTTTAAAGCCATTTTAAATAATTAGAACATTTGGCGTATTTAGGCGTAGAATAGGCCTGCATGTCTATTCTACCTGTTTTTTAATTCTTGTAAGCAGGAATGAAAGTAAGTTGGTTTTGTCTGTTCATACACATTAAAAATATATATAATCTAAATTGCTGAATTTCTCTTCCAGACACAGGTGGACGTGAGGAGCGGAACAGTGAAATTCAGGATGCAAAGACTGGTGTAGACAGTCAGGAGGGTGCAGAGGATAGGTTTACGACAGGCACAGCTCCGGACTCACCCTCCAAGCAGCTCCCGGACCAGATCTCTTTCTTCAGCGGGAACCCGTCAGTGGAGATCATTCACGGTATCATGCACCTCTACAAGACCAAGTGAGTCTCATCTGGTGTGTTTATGACAGATGTGATGAGGTGAACAATAGGGATCTGTATTTGGGCACTTTTTATCAGATCATTGTCGGCTAAATTGCAGCTGATAAAAGTCTGATGCTTTCTTTATCGAACTCCAGAGTCCACCTCAAACTGCATGTAATGATACAATTTCACTTCCACCATTTCAAGCTAACATTGACGTTTTAGTCACAATTCTTGTTTTCTTGTTTTTCCCTGCTCTTTATTGCAGCAAAATGACATCACTGACTGAAGATGTCAGGCGCAGCGCTATGGTGTGCATCATCACCGTCCCAGCGACCATGACCAGCCATGACCTTATGAAGCTCATGGCTCCTTTTAATGATGTCATGGAGCACATGAAGATCATACGGGACTCTACCCCTAACCAATACATGGTTCTCATTAAATTCTGCACACAGGTATCATCTCCTTCACTTTTCCCTCCGCAAGTGAAGTTTGAAGGATGTTGGTGTATGTTTTTGTAAGCCTGCATCAAAAAATTCAATGAATAGTAATAATTGTTGGTACTTGATGTGAGGTTTAGGCAGTTCAGGGTTTTCAGCCTCTCTGTAACATAAACAAATGCTGCCATATTGCAAAATGTTTTAGTTTTGTTTCTCAACTATAGTAATATTGATTTTTACAGTTTTATTTTATTCTCGCAGTTTTTTGGCAATAGACCTTGGGATTTTGATCAATTCAGAGTTCTGAGAGCTTCATGCTTAGAGATGACAGAGTATTAACTGCTGCTTTAATACAATTAACTGTATATAACTGTTCCAAATACAATACGTTTCCGGCTCTCTTATTTGTAGGCAGACGCAGACAGTTTTTACACAGCATGCAATGGCCGCCAGTTCAACTCTATAGAGGAAGCAGTGTGCCAGCTGGTCTATGTGGAGCGAGCAGAGGTCATCAAGTCTGAAGAAGTGAGTGATTTTTGGTTTTTAGCTTTTACACATTATTCAGTCTGCAGCAGGTGGGTGGTGTTTGTGAAGTTATTAGAGGATATTTATCTGAGAATATTAGAGATACACGTTAGTTAATGTTACAAGTGCATTGGTGGGAACAAAAACAAAAAAGTTTGGTGATTTGTGGAAACAAGTCACTCTTTTTTTTTTTCTTTTTTTTTTTAAATAGTCAACAGAGTCCATTAACAAAAACTTGGTTTGGTTTGCTTTGTGTTTTTTAATTAGATCCTGTGTTTTGGGAGATAGAATTGCTTTACAATTACTTACTTTTTTTGTCAGTGGTGTCTGGTGTGAAACAGCTGGTTTACAGCAGGCAGTGTGCCAAAAATGTTTTAATATCACATTGACCATAACTTATACTGATTTTTTTTTTCCTCTAAACTGCAACAGTTTCTAAGAACTGCATTTAAATATAACCCCTTTTTGGCATTTTATATTACTCATTCTGCTTTAATAAAGGTGCTTTTGTCATCTTATGGTGTTATTTTTGTGCCTCTATTCTGAGCACATGTTAAAAATAAAAATTGCAAGCGCAAATGTTGCATTTTGAGGAGAAAATAATTTTGAGTGAAGAAAAGTATTTCAGTGTTTGCTCTTATCCATATACACTCACACAATAACAGTCCCTCTTGCTCAGTTGTTGGATTTGCTCAGGTCTCTGCTTTGTGTGCTGACAGACATCTGTGGACCTGCTCTCAGTGGGTCGCTTTTCCTCTCAACATATCTGCTCTGTGCATTAGCCACTGCATTCTGGAAACACGGTCCAGAATGTAGCTAAATCTAGTGGAGTGATTTAGTTTAAACTAGATTAAAACCAGCAAAAAATAAATAAATAAATAAATAAAAATTATATATTTTAAAATATAATAATTAAACATACTAACCGAAAATGGATTTAGCTACATTCTGGACCGTGTGTTCGGAATGCAGTGGCTAGAAAGCTGATTGGCTCTTTTGGTCTCCAGTCAGAATTTTTGTATCCAAGTCTGTGATTGGTTGGTTTTGTGGCACACTTGTAACGGCTTACAGAAAGAATTGAGCGTGCAGGAAGCAGGGATGTTGAGAGCGGGAACGACACACTGAGAGCAGGTCCACAGATGTCGGTCAGCACACAGAGCAGAGATCTGAGCAAGAGCAAATATCAACAACTGAGCGAGAGGGGCCGTTATTGTGTGTGTATATGGATAATGGCAAACACTGAAATACATTTCTTGCATGCAGCAATGAATTTTGTTCGCTCAAATTAAACTTTTCTTCCCTCAAAATCATTTTCTCCTCAAAATGCAACATTTGCGCTTGCAATTTTTTTTTACATGCACTCAGAATAGAGGCACAAAAATAACATTATATCATCTCACCTATTGGTGTTTGCTGTTTACACCCTTTACATTGTGTGCAGCCAGAACGAATATAAGTCCGTTTAAATCAGTCCTTCTCTGTTGTTTCAGTATTAAAACCCAGAATTTTTTTAAAGTGATTTCTTGTCTCTTACCATCAACCTCCTTTCTTCCGTTCTTTCCTTCCTGCTCCGTCTCCTCAGGGAGCCAGTCTTCCAGTGATGGAGCTGACTGAGTTGCCCAAGTGCACTGTGTGCCTGGAGAGAATGGACGAGTCTGTTAATGGCATCCTCACCACTCTGTGCAACCACAGCTTTCACAGCCAGTGTCTCCAGCGCTGGGAAGATGCCTCGTGAGTTGAATGCACATACAAGTTCCCCTGTATTTACTACATCAGTTTCAACTTGGTAGTTAGCTAATTTTTGCTTACTCAATTTAAAACACTTGATATTAGACAATAAAACCTATTTCTGACTTACTTTAACAAAGTATGTGAAAAGATCTGTTCTTATCTGCCAGCTTTAAGTCAATCATGTGTGATAGTTTCTCTGATGTAGTTTAAATGCATTCACCTGATATTCACTCCACTGGATATTTCTCCAGGCTTTGTCATTTTGTGCCATGTGTTGTTTTTGTCCTGCTCTTTACATGCATTCTCCTGATTTACAAAAGACAACTGCATGTTTGTGACAAAGCCGAATGTGTGTTGTTTTCAGGTGTCCTGTATGTAGGTACTGTCAAACACCAGAACCAGTTGAAGAGAACAAATGCTTTGAATGTGGAGTGCAGGAGGTAAGCTGTTTCACTCTCCCACAGTGGTGTAATAGAAGATAATCACTTGATCTTCTTGCTTTTTGCTTTTAACCTTCTTTTTTTTTGTCCCTCATTGAATCTTTCTTCATAGAATCTGTGGATATGCTTGATCTGCGGTCATATTGGATGTGGTCGCTACGTTAGCCGCCATGCCTACAAGCACTTTGAAGAAACACAGCATACCTACGCTATGCAGCTCACCAATCACCGAGTCTGGGACTACGCAGGAGGTACTGGATTTTGTGCATGCTGCTGTTAAAATGATGCATGTTCTGCTTTTTCTTATTTTCTGTTGTACTTATACTGTTACAGCAGTTGATGCTCATATACTGTACTGGAGTTCAATATTGGGCTCGGCCTTCAGACTGCTTTTCAGTTGCTAAATGTATGTTCTTTCTGTCTATGTTATAGAGAAAGAATAGCTCTAATATGGCCATCTCAGTCACAGAAGTCTAACCTCATGTGCTATATCTTCAAAACTTCTGTTTACAAGGGCAAACCTATCACCAGAAAGCTGGTTTTAAGGGAGAAGAGATAAAACACTTTATACAAAGTTATACAAAGATTATTTTGAACCGCAAACCAGGCAAAGTTGTTGGTAGACTCCAAAAACAAAAAGTATGAAGCTGAAAATGAGCAGAATGGTTTCTCTTTAAGGAGGGTGGCTGTAAATTACCAGAATAATTTGCTGCTATAATCAGTTTTCTCCCCATAGGGGGCAGAAGAATACCTAAATAAGTTGGAGCCAGACTCATTATCAGCTTTTATGAAGTCCTGATAGCAAACAGTTCTGCCCTGTAGTAACTAGAGAGACAGTGAAGCCAAAAACAAGAAGGCAAAGTGTAAAAATGACAGAATAGTCTGTAATGATTTTATTTGATGTCTTTTGAAATGTGTTTTGGAAAGTATAATACCTGACTAAGGCTATTGCTGGTATTGTAGATAACTATGTACATCGGCTTGTGGCCAGTAAGACTGACGGGAAGATGGTGCAGTATGAGTGTGAGGGAGACACCTGCCAGGCAGAGAAAATTGATGCACTCCAGCTAGAGGTGAGCATCTGCTGTTGTTGTTTTGTAACGGCAATCGACATCAAAATGTTCTAAATGAGTTCTCTCTGTCTGCAGTACTCATACCTGCTGACAAGTCAGCTCGAGTCTCAAAGAATTTACTGGGAGAATAAGATTGTTCATCTGGAGAAGGAGACAGCTGAAGAGGTACTTGTGGACAAATGCAACACAAGTTTTGCAATCCCTTAATGAATATTGACTTATATCAGGCTGTAAAGTTTAGAAGAACCAAACTGAGGCATAGAAGTCGAGCTCTAGATTCCACTCGATTTACTGATACACATGGATGGTATGGTAAATGGACTGATTCTTATTTAGCGCTTTTCTACTCTCCTGGAGCACTCAAAGTACTTTATACAACATCTGAACTAATAATCACAAATGAACAATTCATAGCAAACACAAAGGTAAACACTTGTAAGTTAGACTGTGTTTCATCATGTTCTCTTGCTGACAACATCTTGAACAGTATTGGCTTATATCTACTCATGGGAGAACTGTTGAGAGCAAAGGACTCACTAGCTGCCCCAAATACAATGAACAATCGCCACAGACACTAATATAACTTATCACTTACAGCTACTTATTCACTTATAAAAATGTACATTTCTTAGCAGTTTAGAGTGGATTGGTTTGCTAAGCAGCACATGTGCAGTAGTATAGGACCCCAGTCCCGGCTTAGTCCATCTCGATTTATCTATTGCCCTCTTGTGGAAATGCAAAACACAGGTCCTTTGTCCCAGCTGCCTTTTTCTAACCTCTATCTTTTTGTACATATTTCAGATAAACAACATGAAAGCGAAATTTAAGGAGACATTGGAGCGCTGTGATAACCTAGAGCGACGGTTAGGAGAAATGAGCAAAGACAAACAGAGCATAGAGAAAAAGTAGGTGTTCGGTTACTTTTTTATATTGTGTGTTCAGTGGTCCCAGTAGTTGTTGGTATCTGTGCTCTTTTTTTATGAACCAATTGGACAGTGTGGTTGCACTATAGACTTGAGTGTATAACGCAAACTAAAACTCTAAAAATTATTTAGTGGAGGAGATAAAGTTATATCCCCACAGCACATAAAACAATTCAACCAAGGCTCTCAATATGTAGTCTTGAGGTGGGAAAATTCCTCATTTCCTTAGCAAACGATTGTTTGACAGCTGAAAATGCCCTAACAAGCACTTACTCAGATCCCATTTTTGTGCTTTTTTTTTTTTTTTTTTTTTTTTTAAATAACTGGAACTACAGAGGAAACAGGATTAAATGCCTTATTTGAAGAGTTGTCATTGTGGCTTGCAAAATGTGCAGTGGAGCAGTAAATCTTTGTTGCTGCATGGTCAACCAGGTATTGGGTGTGTCACTTCTATGATGCAGGCTCAAATTGATAGTAACATTGCTTTTCCTGCTATAACAAGCCAAAGTTTCTGCTGTTAAAAGCTTTATTTACATTACAACTTCTTAGTTTAGTTAAACCCAATCAGACACCCAGACTTTAGACCAAATAATCTATAGGGCTTGTTTTTGTATGGAACCTGACAACATGCAGCACTGCTGCATTTCTACTTTCAGATGCACTCAGTTGAACAGTCGAGTGGTGAAGCTGAGCCAAGAGCTGACGGAGGAGCAGGAGATGAACCGCTGTCTGAGAGCCAATCAGGCACAGCTGCAGGTACAGCTGTCAGAGGAGGAACGCAAAGCAAAAGAAAGCGGTATGTAAAGAGAGACCAATAAGTCATGTAGTAGTACTCAATATTGATGCTCTGTATTAACTCAGTGGGTTGAAAACTGTAGCATGCTGGTATAAACAGTTTTATCACAGTGGTGATATCAAGTTGTCGAAGCACAGCAAAAAATGGAACTTCTGAGGATGTTGATGCTTCAACTGAGAGGAAAAAACAAAAACGCTTCAAGTGCTGGACGTATTATTTTGTCAGCCTGCCAAATTCACAAATGAAAGAAGCCTCAGAGTGAACAATGCAGTGCAATATTTCCATGATTAATGTGTGATTTGTATTTTTTATTTTTAAAACCGTTGTGATACCCTATGTTCAGAGTAACATATACCAACAGGGAAGTGTAGCATGTTCAATTTGGCACAGCATGTTTACACATGCTGATAGAAGAATTTAATTTAGACTTTTTCAAGGTTTTCTTTAATTGGCATTAAATAGCACCGGCTACAAATAAATGTGAACCTGAATTCTTTGTACACTTCTTGTTAGTTTTCATTTGTATATTTTTAATTTTAGTGTGTATATGGTCCAAATGCATGAGGTAAAGGCAATTGGTACAACACTGGTGGCCAGAGTACAGAAAGGATTCTTTTAGATATTTTAACTTCAAGCCTGCTAGTTCACTATTGCATCACCTATTGCTTTAAACAGAAACTGATGAAAGTAGTTGCGAATCTAGAGCAACGGGTTGGTGGAGAAGAATGAGTAACAGGACCGTTCCCAATGATTGGCTGCTGGTTGCTTAGAATATGTAAATACTCAAAATGAAAAAAGGACCTTTGACTATGAAACAGCATGGGTTATTTTTATTTCAGGGCTGTAGTGAGAAACTAGTTCCTCTTTGCACAGAAATATTTGCAAATCATTAACAAATTGCTTAGCCTGCGGCTGAGTACAGTCATTCTGCAAGCAGACAGGAACCACATACACCAAAGAAGTGTTTTTAATATAGATGGACAGAGTCAAACACTTAGGAGATTCATAAATTTTGTAAGCAGTCTCTCTGCTTTCAAACCAGCTTCAGTCTATATTTTCAGATTATTAAAATCTTCTTTACTTATGATTAAAATCTGCAGTGTAAAGCATTTACTGACACCTACTTTGTAGTGTATTACTATCAGAGCACCATTTGCTCTGGACTCAACACAAGGCGGCTTTCATCACTGTTTTGCCTGAGGCAAGTTAAGTATCAGGTCAGAGGTTTGAATGGAAATTTTAGGTTTACAGTTTCACCATACCTGTATTTTTCCTGGCACACACAGTTGTGAGGGTCAAGATTATTTAAACAAATATCCTCCTGGGCATGTGCTGTGTGTTAATGTAGAAAAAAAATATAGTAAAAATGTCAGTTTTGACTCTTTCACAGAATGTTATATTCTAAATGGACTGGACTTGCATAGCAGTTTGCTACTTCAGGCACTTTTTACTACAAGCTTCATTTACCCAATGTCACACACCTGTGTGTGTGTGTGTGTGTGTATGTGTGTGTGTGTGTGCCTGGTTTGGTTGTTTGTTTTGTTTTTTTTCAATTCACCTAAGCATACTCATAGACACTCAGACTCCAAAGGATGTATTTGGGGGTAAGCTCAAGGTTCAGCCTCTTGCCCGGGGATGCTTTGAAATACTTTGGAATGCTGACTGGGGGGTGAACCACAAAGCTATAGTTAATAACCTGCTCTGCCTCCTGAACCACAGACATACATGTTCTTTCCTGTTAGAACTGACTGGGCTCGAATTGAGGTGATCACAGTCCTCCTGAAAAGGCTGTGCGATATGACCAAAATCTGATATCCCGATATAAGAATGTAACATTTTCTGTAAATTCTGTGAATCTCGGGCAGCTCGTCTTGCGGGAAGTGTTTCCAGCTGCGCGTCATGTAGCTGGAGTTGAGTGTTTTAACTGATGCATGAAACGATACATTTTTAGACATAAGTTGTAACGGCCGCAGTTTTCTTTGTGAGTATTTATAGATAGGTGTACTGCGGGGAAAAGCCTGTTCTAACATTTGAGTCTATGGTTAATTTTTTAGCACATGGCGGCTCTTTTTTAATCCTCATCCGTAAATAATTTGCTCTTTCACGTGATTCAGTTTATTTTGAAAAGTCTCAACAGAATCGTGAGCTTTATTGTGAAAGGTTTATGTGGAACATAAACAAGCGGACACGCGATGCTGTTACCGTCGTTGTTGCTAACCACAACGCATAAAAACAGGGGCTTGTCCGTCTGTAGTGTGTTTATATTAAATATAAGAGAAAGAGAGAACTTTAAGAAATTAATATAGCCACTACAGTGACCATCAAAACGATGAAAAAATATTGCCATGAACAGTTTATTTTGCGACACCACGAAACAAACGATAGCGTAAAATGAAACGATAGACGTTTTTATATCATCATCCGATATATATCGTTATATCGAACAGCCCTACCTCCGAGTAAATGTGCAGTCATATTCGTTGTGTTCCCACTAGTGCTGTCAGCGTTAATCTCGTTGAAATGACATTAACGCCACAACACGGCAAATCTCCGTTAACGAGCTACCGCGGATCGCCCCGTGCGTGGGGCTGGACGGCCAACACGTTAACGAGCTAACTGCGCTAACACACTAGTTCCCACCAATGTAATTGAGCATTGCGTGGCACATCCAACATACTGTTTTACTTTAGTCCATGACTCGCTTACCTTCAGGGTCATACGTCACATGAAAACCAAAATAGTTCCAAACGCCAGATCTGAATGAGGGTGGGGGAGGTTCAATTTGCCATGTTGCAACGAGCTTAACTTCTGTCTCGCTAGCTTCCCCTGCGCTCAGTGAATCTGCGTTTGACTACTCCGCCTAGGCTGCACTGTCGAGCGCAGATCCACTGAGCGCTCAACACAGACAGCATCGTCAGAAGGAAAGTTGATAAAATAAATTAAAAATTTTGTATTGTTCGATACATATGCGTACCGAACCGAAAGCACTGTATCGAACGGTTCAATATCGATACGAGTATCGTTGCACCCCTACTTCTTATGTTCTGTAAACTTTAGTAACTGAACTGCTCTTTCAGGTTTTTGCAAACAGTGCAGCCACTGATTATGTTAACACAGTGATCTGTTCTTGGCAGAGGTATAGCAGTCTTTTCTTTGTTTAGAGTAATTGTGGTGCAGCTTCATTTATTAGCAGCTGATATGTAGGTGGTGGATATGCAGAAATCAGTAATCTGGGTTAGGAACGGAAAAACTTAATCCACAGTGACATAAGTGTGACAGCATTCTAATCAAATATTAGTATCACGTCCAAGACTGGTAAAATCCAAGACTGTGGAGTTGACTTAGGACAGCTGAATGGGATCAATAATATACCAACCAGCTTGTCTGTATGAAAACACCAGAAGTCGTTTTGGGGTGGCAGTCGGCTAAGCAGGGTATTAAGAAGGAGTATCCTTTCTCCCAGTCACACTTTCACAAGTGTCACAATTTCTTGTCTGTCTTCAGAACGCCTGCGGTACAGTGCCAGCATGATATAATGATAATCACCTTTGCCAGTCTCAGCTTTCATTTGTTGTGATTAATTAGCTGACATATATGGCAACACTAATACATCAGCGATAATGTTTGCTAATAATAACAGCTGAAAGGCAGACCTCCAGTGATGTGTGGAATGTGACGTGGTTGTTGGAGGGTTGCACTTTTTTTTCTCCCCCATTTCTTCTATTTTGTGTGTGGCTGAGAATTTCCCTCCAAGATCTGTGACTTTACGCCCCTTGTTTCCTCGTTGTATACTGCTGATCAGCACAGGAAATAGAACACTGAACATTGTATTTCACATCAGCTCTTAGGGAAGAAATTATTTAGATTGTCAGCTTCAGACCTTATGATTATAATCTCTGTAGATTTCCATACTTTTTGTATAGCTTTTCTAATGCTTACGATTCTACATGTTTATGGAAGTTCGCAACAAGGTCAGCAATGGGGGTTGCATGTAATCAGTAGCATGTTTCAAGTCCATTTCAAGCAAAGCATTTGTTCTTTTACATTGTGTTTACGAGTTCAGCCTCGTGTAAATGCCTCAGCAGTTCCACCCCCACAATGCTTTAAAGTAGCTTTTGATGTTTTTAATGATAAGTTTGTCAGGTGAAAATTTTCAAACAGTGTTTGAGAGGACTTCAGCTGACTTTGCAACAGTGTTTAAATTTATAGAGCTTCACAGCAAACTGTATATGTATAAATGGCTGTCTGTCCCTCAGTGACACATAACTCATTTGGTTATTTGTGTCATTTGAGGATTTAGCAAATGACTAGATGTGTAAGATCACAACTTAATACATCTAAGACCTGTAAAGCAGACTGACTGTTGAACAGGAAAAAAGTAAAGGGCACAGTGTTGGAGTAATAGTAATAACAAATCTGTATAAACACAGGGTTCCTGCAACTGACACTGCTTGGGCCTTTAAATAATATCATTACTCAATAAATGCTAGTTAGTTAAAACTGTTATCATCTGTCTGGATAAATATGAGTGAATGAATGAACACGTTTAGCTCTACTTTAACCTGTTCACTGTTTGTTCCTTGTTGGCTTCTTTTATAGACGATCGTAAAGATGGAACAATAGCAGAACTGCAGGAACAGCTGAGAGACGTGATGTTTTATCTGGAGACCCAGCAGCAGATTGAACATCTTCCACCAGAGGCTCGCAGCGAAATTCAAGAGGGACAGATCAACATCCCAGCCAGCCCATCTGACGGCGCTCTGGGTTCGGCAGGAGCAGGCCCTTCCTCTGGCAGGGGCAGAAGAGGCCGAGGCAGGAAGAGGAAGTAGGCATGGCCTAAACTCAACTGGAACATGCTAGAAACTGTGTTGCTGCTTCTCACTGTGGACATGTTTGTGACTGAGCCCAGCCCTTTATTCAATGTGTATCTGCATTATTGTAATTCTTAATAGGGTAAAGGCAGGAAGAAGGAGTAAATGTTGATAATATTTACCTGCACATTTTCCTAGCATAACTCCTAGCTCCTACAAGAAGAGCATAAGAGAGGATCGCTCAGTCACTCAAAACATCAGTGTGATCTAAATGTCCTCTTCTCTTTCCAAAACTTAAAAGTATATATTTTGATCACAATTTATATTTATTTGATCAGAAATATTTCATCTGTGCCCAGGTAGTACCATATTATAGTACTTCTTTTCAAACACTGCGTGATCTTTTTATTATCTTAAAATGCAAAGATGGTTCTTTTACAAGTGAGAGAAGAATCAAGGAAATTTATGTCCACATTTTCTGAGTTTTTCCTTCATTTCTTTGGACTCGGCTGTTTCATCTGTTATGTTCCAATGTTTTTTTTGTTTCTCTTTTTGTTCCTCCACTTTAAGTAGAAACACTCGTCAGAGAACATGGAGGAGAAAATGCCTTTTTCAGCAGTGCATTGTATTGGGACAGGAGTCAGTGTTCACAGAATGCACAGTATTTTTGTATGAGGAGCAGGAAGCATGTTTTGCCATGTTTTCACCATCTAGGTTAGTGATTCCCAACCACTAGTACAACTTGTGTACCTCAGAGGATTCTACAGCATTACCAGGAAGTAGTTCAAAGGATTGTGTATGTTTGCTAATGATTTATTGAAACTATGTGGCTCCTTCCATCAATCTGTATTGTCCCAGTATCCCTTATTTTCCAGCTAATTTCCTGGAAATCTTTCTCAGAATTTCTCCCATAATATTCCCAAGACTGTAGTTATTGACTCTAAAACTAAAGTCTAATATGATTTTTTTAATTTACCCTTTAAAACTCTTAATATTACTGGCTGCTATTCTATTATTCCTCCATTTAAAGATGATTTTAAATTACAAATATTGTGCCATTTGATGACATTGACCTTTGGCTCTAAGACATTATGATAAGCATCTGTATTATTATGCCATATAAACATTAAGATTTTCAGAGAAATTATTAAAATAACCAGGGTACATTAGTTGTACCCTGGTTATGTGTTAAATACAATACCATACCAGAAAAAACACCAGAAGCAACTGTGACCTTTGCAGTTACAATCCTGAACATGGTGTCATAACCTAGATGATGAAATAAGTGACTCAGCTCCCTCCTTGAATACTAAGATTTTTTTCCCTTGCAAAATGTTCACAATAAAGTTTTAGATGAATCCCTAAGGCCTTAATTAAAAACTGGTGCAGAAAGCACACATTGATTTTTTTTTTTGATTTTTTTTTATAAACAGCCACTCAAAAGATCATTCTATGCAAAAGATTCTTTACAGCCCTCTAAAAGGAACATAATAATTTCAGAAATATGAGATTTGCTGTCAGTTATTTGAGATGCTAACTGTGACATTGTCTGACAAGATATTTCACGCATATAGCCAGTGACGGCCAACAGGAACCAAGCTTGCTGGTTACTGTTGTTTGTAGACATGAGTATAGTATCGCTCTCGAAAGTTAAATGAAAAGATGTTTTTCCACAGTGATCATCAAGAGAAAAGCTGGAATGTACCTGTAGCGACTGCTTTGAGAGAGGAGATAAAGAGCTGTTTTTTTTCAGCCATAGAAGCTTTCATTTAAAAACAAAATACGGTAAGTCATGCTCCTGAAAACATCCGTTCATGCTGGGGTTTTGTTGTTTGTTTTATTGCCATGAAAGTGTTCAGTTTTTTGTTGTTAACACTAAAACTGTGCTGCCACTTTCAATAAAACATTTTCTGAAGTTTTTCTTGTTCTGGGGTAAAAAGTGTGTTAAGCTGAAACAGATGCATACTAGGTTGCCGTCAAGTGACGAATGATCTTTGTTGAAATGACATACTACGCAGCTGTGATGTTAAAGTGCAGACTGTCAGATCTAACTAATCCTTCTGCAGTCTACTACATTCACAGTTTATTACCAGCAGCCTGTTGAAAGTAAACTGTGTACATAGTTGGAAAACACAGACACGCTGACAGATTAAAAAGCTTGGTCTTCGTAGACACACCATCTACCTGGTAATTGGCATGCATTTCTCTCTACACTCCAAGACAAGTTTTAGGAACTTGTCATTTGTCACACTCTATACCTCCCCCCTGATGACATTTCAATCCTGTGCCTGTGTTTAGTAACAACTGTAGTCACAGGCAAATGATACTGCATGCAAACATTTTCCACACCTTTTATTTTTCTATTTATATCCCCAAGTATGGCCTCTAATGTTTCATCAGCCAGTGGAACTACAAGGGTCAGACATTTCAAGTTATTGATTAATCCTTGAGGAAAAATCAAATCAGGAGCAAGCTGGTTACAGTTTCCAGCAGCCCTAAATGTCCCCAAATATTTCCCTAAACAACATTTACAATCATATAGAGAGGAAATAAATGCAACGATTATTGGGGTTTTCTCTATGTTATTATAGGGTCTTTACCTTACACCTTGTGGCAGCTGTTGTGATTTGGCGCTATATAAATAAAATTAAATTGACTTGAATGTGTGGTCTAAATTTAAGGAAAACAAGCCTCCTGAAATCTTCCTTACATCAAGTATATGAGATCTTTTGCACCAATATACAAATAAGTCCACCGTGATAAATGCTAATGAGAAACAAAGTCTGTGGGTTCTCGTGAGATGATTGACATTTCCCGTTTCTCATTACTGGCATAGCCAAGAAGAAACCAAAACCACGTCAACAAATTCTGAACGCATTGTTTGTTGACTTGATTACCAGCAGTTAAAAAGATATGTGTGTCACCTAAGATATCATTTTAATCGTGGGAATGAAAGTACTTGGGGTACATTTGAGCTGTTTTCTAACCACGTGTGAAAGCTGATAGCTAACTGTGAAAAAGCCTGAGCTGCAGCTGGACAGAAGAATGCGAGAATAAAAGAGGAAGCCAGAGGAGGAGCCAGCATATGGCCGAGAACAGGATTTAGAGGTAAGATAGTCAGAGGGAAAGGCTCTTCCTGAGTTGAGCTGTTGACTATATGGACGTTTTCTCTGCTCTCACCGCTGTGCTGAGCTATGGATTAGTCTTGCACTAAAATTCTTTTTTTTTTTTTTTTAGATGCTTTAGACACGTATAAAGGTAAGTACAAAAAACCTTTTTTTGCCTAACAGCTTTGCAAGCAGAGTGTGTAGCTTGGTGAATCAACTGTTGTGTATGTAAAATACAAAGACAAAGAAAAAGGTTTTAGAAGGATACTAACTTTCTGCGTGAGGCTCATTTGTGTATATTTGCTCAACTTTCCACGGCCAAAACACACGAAACAAGAAAGAACTGCTCACTACAAAGAGATATTTTTGTAAAGTCAACTTCATGAGCAATAAAATCTCTGGCATGCCGTATCTTTCAGGTGGAAAAGACTAGAAAGATATGAAAGAGCACAGATACAGTCTTTCTACCCTCACGTGCTGTCCTGAATTCTTTTATGCTGAAGTAAAAGAGGCTTGGACACAGGGGTATTATAACTTTTCCAGAAATGACGCTGCCTCTTTGCCAAGATGAACAAGCCAACTCAGATTCCAATCATTGTTCATGTGCTCTGCTCAGTTCTCATTGACATTAATGCTGGCACCAAAAACTTTTAGCAGAAGTTATTTTCTATCCTGTAGTGCGATTGTGTTAATTTATATGTGACACTTGTCTGCTGTCTTGAGCTCTTCTGTAACTCACTTAAAGTTCCTCCTTTCCTATAGCCTGTGCGCTATAATACTGCAGACGGCCTTTGCGCTACAGTTTCTGTGTGTGCAGAATACCCAAGGGAGTACATCAAGTACACCATCAGAGGGTCAACCTGACAGCCTTTGATGACCAAAAACGGTTACAAATGCAAGCTTGTAACCACAGCCTACTTCAGAACCTCAAGCGCACGAGTTTGCAGAACTTATGAAGTTTAAGATTCCTGTGAAGGTTGCACTCACTTGTTTGCGTTTTGGTTTGCCATAGAAGGTTCTAGTAGAGGGTTCACTTCACTCTTCGTGGAACAACATTTCCAAAATGAATCTGAATATTGGTTTTGAAGAAAAACAAAACAGCTCTGTGAAAAAAAACCCAAAACAAACCCATAAATAAATGAATAAAATACAAAAAAATCAGCCTAAAATATTAAATAGATTAATTAAATTCAATAAAAATGTAGCATACTAAACATCAAAAGGAACAGTGATCTTTATCTTCTAACCCTACCGGAAATGCTGGCTACATTTTTAACAGCCACTGAAGCTGCATGTGTCATCCTTCTTTTGTTTTTCTTCACTGTTATATCTGCAGCTATTTCTCACATTTGGTCTCTCTTCCTTGCCATTTTTGCCACCCTGCTGTTCTCAGAATTCATTTCCTCACGTGCAAATTTCATGCAGCTGTGAGTTCCAGTATGCTTCAAAACATAGGAGCAGCTGTATTGTTAGTGTCTTCTGACGTCCACCACTTCAGTATCTAATATCAGCGTGGGGTTAGCGTGGGAGGATCTTACTTAAATTGAGCAAAGATTTTTTTTTTTTTAAGAGAAAAGAGGACTGGGTGTATAAGTTGAGCTCTTCTTATTTGGATGCTTAGAAAGTCCTTTCTTTTTCATGAACACTAAAAATAAAGATATACTGTATATATAATTAAAACATGGCAATATTTCAACACTTATGTGTTATTTACAAAAGTTACAATAGATTAGCGAGTGCCAGTAGATTATCTTGCTGTGTCTAAAAATCCACTGCTTCTACTGGTGAGATTAAAAGTGTACTGTATATGTAGCAGCCTAGCTTCCCCCTGTTTCCAGTCATTTCATGCTAATTTTATGCTAATTGGCTCTTGGGGGGAAAGTTCCAAACCCATATGATACTGGTATCAATTTTGTCATCTATGGCTCATGCAAAACTTATACCAAGGGATACAAAACAACCATAGATATACAGAAAATGACGATAAAGCTAGAATACACTAACTTAGCAAAGAAGAAAATAATGTGTATTTCATCTAGTAAATAAGATGACATTAATACAGTGCACATTTAGCATTGCTGTTCAATAAATTTTCAGTACACAGTTCTTATTTGACAGGGTAACATAATAGAGCATGGCTGCTTAAAGACAGATATTTCCCCAATAAATGCAAAAGTCTTAATTTCTTTATGAAAATGAGAAATAGAAGCAAACTGAAACTTTCAAACATCCATGGAAATGCAGTATATAAGGAGAAAAAAAGTTGTACAATTCTATTGAGCTTGAAAGTCGAAGTCAGTATTTTAATTGACCACCTTTATGCTTCAACACAGCTTGAATTCTCTTAAGCAAGCCTTCTCGTAATTACTTTAACCTCCTACGACCCGAACTCTTCCACAGCATGCATTTTTAATTTCTCTTTGATATTTGGGCATATTGGGGCCCGATGAATGTAAAAACAAAGAATTACCAGTTTGTTTGTTTTTTACCTTATTTTTATTTTTAAGAAAAATAAGAGCCACATATGAGGATATTCGTTTAAAAGTATTTTGGTCTAAATAACCCAAAATGTGATGTCCACATATGTGGATGCCAGGGAGGTTAAGTAGTCTTTAGGAATGGTTCTCCAGCCTTCTTGAAGGACATTCCAAAGCTCTTTGGGTTTTGGCTGGCTTTGGTTCCATTTTCTGTCAAGATTATCCTGCACTGCTTTAATAATATTAGGACTGCGCTCTTGATCAATCCAAGACTAATACTAATACTAAAGGTATTCCAGCTATCAAGGTATACGTTGAATGCAATAGCAGTGTGTCTGAGATCATTATTCAGCTGAAAAACAAAACTGTTGCCAGTCAGATGCTTCCAAGATAGTATTGCATAGTGGATCAAGATCTGATGGTATTTTTCTGCATTTATAATTTCATAAATTGTGACAAGATCCCCAACACACTGGGTGAAATGTAGTCCCAAAATATGTCAGAGCCACCATCAAGTTTTATAGATGCCCGTAGATACTCACTCTTCCACCTCCACGCATACCGACGATATCTACAGAGTCAGTGTTGCCATTAATTTCCAGTTTCCAGTTCTTGTGTAATTTTATTATATCTCAGCCTGTTTTCCAGTTTCTAAGTGACAGCCACCCTTCCACTGAAACCATTTCTAATGAGGCTTCAGCGAACAGTAGATGGATCAACTGAAAGGCCAGATGCATCTCTCAGGTCTTGTGTCAGGTCTTTGCTGGAGTTTTTCCTATTTCGTAAGGACATGACTTTCAGATACCATTCATCTGCAATCGATAGTTTTGAAGGCCTGCCACTTCTTCTTTTGTCCTCTGCTTGTTCCGTTTCCTCAAATTGTTCACGACACACTGCAAACCATGCTAACGTATGCGAGAATATCTGACAGATATAAGTTTTTGGCTGATAAAAATCACCTTGCTGGTGAAAAAAAAATAGATTTTTTTTTTTTTTTTTTACATCATCCGTTTCGTTTCCTGTTCCTATGTGACCATGATGAGTAAGATATTATTAACCCTGATTCTTGGGCCAGTCTGGGGAAGCAGAAAGGCAACACTGAAAACAGAAACCCCCTTTTCAGGTAAATAAGAAGACTAAAGCCTTCAAAACCACTATTAAAGGAAACTTTGGAGGAAGTTGATGTCTTGCGTCATAGGGACTGGAATCAAAATTAAGATTAGGGAAAATGAGTTTTCCCCAAAACTGGATTTCTCATTGCTGATTCTATCATATTGAACTGGTGCATAAAAATGTAACATGTTTTTATTTTTTGTTCAAACCACAGAAAATAAGCTGAAACGTTCACATATCCTATACATAAGTTACACATTGCTAAAAAGCAATCAAAGAAAAGATTTATAACATAGCAAAGTTGAATATCTGAAAAATATGTTCCGTTATACACTCAGCACTTGGTTGTGGGCTCCTCTGCTGCAGAGTTTTTACTGGTCATGGTCAGCAAAACATTAGTAGTAGCTTTGGTACCGTGGGCACGTGCTGAGTCCTGTCAGAAAAGTAAAACTGGTTACTCCATACAGCTTTTCAGCAGCACAAAGTGCTCTCAAATCTTCTGGTAGATGGCTGCATTACATTTGGACTTGGTAAAACACAGTGGACCAAGCATCAGCAACACCAGCAGATGGATGGTTCCTCAGATTATCACAGACTGTGGAAACTTCACACTAAACTTCAAACACCTTGAATCTGTGCTTTTCCACTCTTCCTCCAGAATCTAAGTTATCCCAAAATGCAAAGTTTACTTTGACCTAAGTAGAAGACTTTGGACTACTGTGAACTTTTTAAGATGCACTGGTGTAGTTTCTTCAAAGTCCTTTATTTCCTCTCTGCAGATGAGTGACCGAGACAGCAGCATCTCTGCCTCTCAAACAGAGGGAGAATTCGAGGGAGAGATGGATGAAGAGCTTGAGGGAGACACGGAGATGGAAGAAGAGAAAAGTGAGAATGGGAGAGGCAGTCCGGCCCCCAGTCTCTCCAACATCTCCTCCACTCTGCGCGCCGTTATACGCATCAAACAGAAGTACCAAGCGATGAAGAAACGGCGTCAAGAGATGGCCCTGGGGGGCCAGTGTCCCCTCACAGGCGCCCCAGGACGAACCAGCCCCAAAATCTTCACCTTTGATGGAATCACCCCCACTGCTTTCTCCTCTCCATCATCCAGCATCCCACAGAGGAAGAAGAGGAGGAAGAAGAAACGGGTGTTGTTTCCTGAAGGAGGGAGACGAAGGGCTGCACCAAAGCAGGACCGCAGCCGAGCCAAATATTGCCTGTATCTGCTCTTTGCCATCGTCTTTCTCCAGGTAAATAAATAACAACACATTTTCCAACAAGTGGTGGAATGCTTCTTTAATGTGCTCCTCTGACCTTTTTCTGGTGCCATTAAGAATTTGATTTACAAAAACATTGAATGAATGAATGAATAGCTTCCATTATTATGACTCATCTCTTGCTAGTCTGCTTCTTTTGTCGCCAGCTACAGTATAAATAGGGAGGGCGGGAAAATTGTGCTATCTTCAGCTCATGTGTATGATTAAATATAGACCTTCTACTTGCTCAGTCATGTCCTAATTCATTCAGACGAGAAATACAACATGCCATGAATCAGTCTAAGGTGTGTTCATCTTTGAGGAACCTTGAGGCACTGTTCAGCAGAGATTGGTTAATCCAGCCGTCACCGAGCTGCTTTATTGTCACGTGTATCTTGCAGCTTTGTTTATGGTTTATTTTGCCATTTCAAATGTAAATATTTAAAACTGGTCCAAGTGTATTTCCTGTTCTAGTTTGCCAAAGTGAGAAGCTGGGCGGAAATCACTCTCAGCTGTTTGCCGTATAACTCCAAGGAGATAATCTGTATATCAGTATATTTATATATTTCTAAAGATATACAGTCATGCCAAAAAGAACATTTTCACAGAACGCCATATAGTCCTGTGAATGTAGTATTTATACAGTAGTATGCTTGCTGAAATTTGGATACTCTATAAAAAACACATATTTGGTGGAGTGAAATTGAGGTTTAAAAACTGTAAGAAATATGGTCCCTTCGAGGACATAGCCACACACCTCACTGTCTAATCACCCTGCATATTTAATACTTAGTGCAGAAATATTATTATTAACAGTTTAATTTCAAAATTAAATAATTCTGTATACTATTAATTAAATTGGATTCATGACGTTAGCAGTAGACTGGCTGCTACGCAGAACTTTTCTGCTTAAACACTCAAAGTAGAACAACTGTCATTCAAACATGCATTCCTATCTAAAGATTCACACTGATGAATACATCAGGAGCAACTTTGGATTCAGTATCCTTGGGCAAGATAATCAATCTAGAACAACTATAGTCTTCTGTTAAGCAGATGATGTGCTTTGCCTCCTGAGCAACAGGCACCCCTACTTTCACTTCGTAACACTTCATAACGCATGCGTCTGTAAACGTGTCAGTTATTTCTTCCCCAACACAGCAGTGAGATTGTGTTTTACCTTTGGCAAAATTTGAATTGCTAATATATGAATTGATCTAGTACAATAAACTGTGTAACACACCAGGAAATTGGGGGTTTTCTTTTGTTTTCAATAAGAAGATGTTTTTTTTAAACTGTATATTCTGACATATCTGGAAGTTTAATGATTGAAATTCAACAAGTTTATTAGCATTATATTCTACATTTATTTAAGTACACAATTGTTCTTCTTTTTAAAACCTTCTGAAGTTTCACTTTATATGTAATACTGTCTATATAAAGGTTCAAGGACTGCAGATGAGTCTAAAATAATTCGTTGTTTTCAGTGTTCTTGGTCCAAGGAGTGCATCCATTTTTAATGAATCCTCGAAATGCCCCTGCACTCGGCTATATTCTTAATAGCTGTGGTTTGTTTCTTTCAGGTCTACAACGCCATAGAGAACCTGGATGACCACGTTCTTAGATATGACCTGGAGGGATTAGAGAAGACACTGAGGAGGGAAGTGTTTGGGCAGCAGGGAGCTGTGGAGAGCCTGCTGTCCCACCTGAAGGACTACCTGTCTACCTACGTCCACAACAAGCCTCTGGTGGTATCCCTGCACGGCCCGACCGGGGTAGGTAAGAGCCACCTGGGACGCCTACTGGCCGGACATTTCCGCTCCGTGGTGGGTGACACGCTTGTGCTGCAGTACTATGTGCTCCACCACTGCCCCCAGGAGGCGAACGCCCTGCAGTGTGCCAGTGACCTCTCAGCTCAAATCTCGGAGATGGTGGAACGAGCCGAGGAGGAGGAGAAAATTCCGCTCTTCATCTTCGACGAGGCAGAGCACATGCACCACGAGATCCTAGACACGCTGTTGCAGCTCGTGTCCTCCAACCAGTCCAATGAATACCTGAATGCTATTTACCTGTTTCTAAGCAACCTGGGTCATGCACACATCACCAAACATATGCTGCACAACTCTTCGAGTATTTCCATGGCGATGACAGCATCAGGTCGTCATAGCAATCTGGTAAAAGAGCTGACTCCTATTTTACGTAGCATGCTGGAAGAGCTTCACCCGCTTTGGACAGAGGCTGATATCTTACCTCTCAGTCTTTTGGAGAAAGGTCACGTAATGGAGTGCTTCCTGGACGAAATTACTCGAGAGGGATTCTACCCGGATCATGCTAACATAGAGCGGCTTGCGGGGGAGATTGAATACTACCCTGCAGTAGGGGGGCACGAATATTCCCAGACAGGCTGCAAGCAAGTGGTGGCTAAAGTCAACCTGCTGTGACATGCTCTTGTTTGCATTCTTTTAAACATGGAGAAAAGGGATTGAATTTACAATTATGAAACTTGAATGACACGATTCAAAGCCAACGCTTTTAAGAGTGGTTTTGTAAGAATGTAATAAAAAAAATTCACACACAAAAAGGTGGGAATATTAAACTTTGTTGGGGGAAACAAGGAATAAATTTGGTGAACACTAAAAATGCGGCAGGCAGTCCCTGAAGGGTGGGTTCACCCAGTGTACATAAATAAAAGATGATTTAAGTTCCCTGTTGTTGTATCTCCCAAATACCTCTGAATAGCTGCATAGAAACAGGAGAACACCTAGACATCAGTACAGTGCTGGTTCACAGAGGATATTTCAGTAACTCCAGGGACAGTTCACCTAGCACTACCAGTAAGTAAAATGTAACTGTCTAATTAAACCAATCCAAACACTTAATGAACTGGCACAAAGGTATGTTCAGACATTCAGACACTGCTAAGAGTTTCTGGTTTGACCACCTTGACATTTGGAGCAGACACAAAAGAATCTGGGAGGATAAATCCCACTGACTGTTCTTCTGTATACATAAATCAGGCCTGGGCTGTGGTCGAAACCCTCAGTTATTGGACTGTGCTTTAAATCAGGCTCCAAATTCTTGGACCGTCTTGCGCCGATCCAAGAATTTCACCTCTAGCAGCACAATACAAACGCCCCCGGCCGTCCCTCTTAATCATGGCCCCAGTTCAGAGAGAAAACCCACAAAATAGAACCGGAGTCCTATTCCATTATTCCTAGCTGTCCCTTGCCTACAGATTGAGTATCAGTCAGTGTCTGTTACACTCATGGTGAATTTTTTTAATTGATTTTTAAATGTGGGGCATTATAAAAGCAGCTCTATCTAGTCATGAATGCTAATAAAGAAAAACAAGTGAAGGATATACACCTTACTAATGGTCTTTTGTGGTATTGAGAAATCTCCTGGATAAGGTTAATAACATGCACTGGAGCTGTGTAAAATTAATATTCACTCATTTATGAAGGAGGAAGTTCATAATGCAAAAGTTACTAATACCTATTACAGGATGTTCACAGGATGTGTGACAGATAATGCAAGACAGCGCAAGAGCACATGGTAGCAAAGTGTCTTTGAAGGCAATCAATATATTTGAAGTCTGGTCTCTGGTAGGGTCATCCAAACAAAGACAGCACAGATGGGCATCACCATATATGTTAAATTGGACCCATTATATTTTTCCTTATTTTCTTTTATATATTAATATTTTATTTATTTTCATTATTTCATTATTTTTATTTTACTTATACTATATATAAATTCCCTATATATATAATACACACCCAGTTACATTGGAGGATGATCATACTAAATGTATTTGCATAAAATGACATCAATGTAGTGCTCTAAATGCTCTTTCTGTTTTTTTCCTGCTCTTCTTGCTTCTGATGTTAATTAGAATTGGTATGGGAAGACAACTTTGAATGGGAAGGAGCTAAAAACCTCTTGTTCCAGACAGTGGAAGAATTGAGGGGCTCCACCAAAGCCCAGCACAAGTAAACCGTGAATCATGTAAAGGTACTAAATCAAAGTACAAGAACTTGCTAGTACCTGGGTGGAAATGACCATATTGTTTAAGGTATCTTTCAGTCCAATTGATATCAACTTTATGTGCAGAATTCACCACTTTAAACACCAACACTATTCTTCTTGATGCAAGTGCAACTTTAAAAGAATATTTTTATACTTTAAGAAATCTGTTTTCTTCTCAACAGACATGGCACGAAGGATAGCACATAACATTTGTTATGAAGCTAGTGGCACAAACTAGCTAGCTCAGTTTAGCAATAAGGTGGCTACAGATTAACAACTAGCTTAACAGCCCCATGTAAAGATAATTGCTTTAAATTATAAGGAACAATAAGCTATCACGTATAATTACATAAGATAGATTTTGTTATTAACATTCATGTCATGTGTGGTAATGGTAGTAAGGGTACATGTATTTTGGCCTGACAACTGTTACAAGCTTCTCTATTAGGGTATGTAATGGCAAAGAAAATGACTCCTACATTTAAGTTAGATCCAATCTTCACTTGTCATTTAGATCTTTAAAATCCCAAGATAGTAAAAGTCATGCTCAGCTCAGCTACAGCTACAGAAGCCTGGCCACCACTGCACTGTAAGAGCAATATAATACTAAATACTGAAGGCATTAATTGAGACAAAGAATTCAATTCATTAATAGGTGCTGTTTTCCCATTTTTTTTTATTATTAGAGTTCTCTTAGTTTACACTGGAAAAAATGAGGTACTGTGTCTATGTGACAAAGAAAAGAAAGTCTCATAATAATAATAATAATAATAATGACAACACAAGATGAAAAAGAAACATTCTGATGCAGGATTTCCAACCAAAGTAACAGGACAGACATCTGGGGACACAACACTCCTCAAGTGTTTCAACTGGAATTACTTGGAGGACAAGCACCTGTACTTTAATATACAGAGCTTAAGAGTGGAGATAGTTTTGAAGACACGATCACTGACAGCAACGAGTGAGGTCCCCGAGCAACATGAGGAAACAGCTGGCAGTCAAGTTAAGATAACTGGTGCCTCTGAGATACAGAAGCAAAATAGCCTCACTTTCATTGTAACCGTTGAGCTGAGACAGATAGATGAAAACAACACTGTAGAAATGTAAAAACACAAACAAACCCAAAGAGCTACCAGAAGATTCCATTATGTTGATTTCACCTACCAAAAACAGAAGTCACAAAGGGCTAAAAAAGCATTTTGAGACATGTGCAAGAATAGATCTAACATCGTTCATGTCGTCATTCCAGAAATCGGTCTTTAACTTCATCCACCACTACTTCAATATTTAATGATATGTGTTGTATGAAAACAATGACATGGATTAAATAGTCCTTGGATTGCAGCAAAAAAAGCCAAAACCGTTCAAATGGATACAAAAATAAAGCAACAACACTCTGCACCTCTTTTAACCAAGCAAATAAGCTTTAAGCGCTGCATCCAACCCTTCATTTGACATGCTTTTAGGAATGCAGTAATAACTCAGTACTGAAGCTTTAAATGAGCTACACATGTACACCAACAACTACTTCATTCAAGACCTACAGGGAAATAAATAGTTATTTCAAACGCCATAAAAACAATTCTCCACAACTATGCACCGCCAGTTTCAGGATCAGCCACACAACTTTTTAAGCATAATGCTAAGACTTGACTATTACTGTCAGAAATGCTCATCAGAAGTATGAACAAGGGAGGGGTGTGTGAGGGAGAGTCCAGAGACAAGAGAAGGAGACAAGTTATCGTGATAGGAGGGTGCCGAAAACTAAGTGCTGAAGTGGGCTTCTTCTTCTTTATTGGTAGGTTTCGTGTTTACGCTTCAACCTCGAAGCCCATGCCGACTTTGTGTCCGCCGGCGTTGAAGTTCTTGCCATCAATGAGAGCTGAGAGGGTGACCTTAACACCTGCACAGACACAGTCATAACGTTGTAGATACACTTTCAATTTTAGACCTGTTCAAAAAAGTTGACATGGGGGCACGAGTATCAGTGCGTCTATCCTATCCTAACTATCCTGTATAAGTGTGTGGTGTAAATTTCAAAGCACATGGTTTGCCCCTTCTTGCTTGATCAAGATCTTAACTCCTGAATTTCTTAGTCAAGGTTGCCCTCACAAGCTTCAAATTTTCGATCGACTGAAACGGGTTAAAATAAAAACATTTTGTACAACCAAACAAGTTGTTATGCTGTGTAACATGTAAATAAAACAAAGTGCAATGACTTGCAAACATCATAAACTCATATTTTATTCACACTAGAACATTAAAAAAACACAAACATTTCAAATGTTTACATTTTACTATTTCATGAAAACTATTAGCTTTTAATTTAGTGGCAGCCATACATTTCAAAATAGCTGGGACAAGAGCAAAAGGTCAATAACATGAGTATGGGGGTATGGGTATAAAGAGAGCATTTCAGAGAGCTAGAGTTTCTAAGAAGTAAAGACAGGGAGATATTTGAGTCTGCGGGGGAAAAAAAGTTGATATTCAGAATATTTTTAGAATAATGTACTTTAATTTTACGTTAAGATGTAATATATAATTGTGAAGACTTTGAATATCTCAGGATCTAAAATGCACCATTAATAGGGAAAGTTCTATGGTTTTAGTAAACAGACAAGATCTTTTACAGGGAAGAGCGTTCATGGTTCAGACAGTGCTAAACTCCATACTGTATATGTTACAGGAGCATGGCTTCATATTCGAAGATTCTAGCTGCTTAACTGGCCTGTCTGCAGTCTAGATCTTAAACCATAGGTGTCAAACTCTGGCCCGCGGTCCAAATTTGGCCCGCAGCCTAATTACATTTGGCCCGCGAAGCCATACCAAATTACTATTAGAGCTGGCCTACTGGTATTATACAGCTAATATATATATTGTTTAGTATTAAGCTTTGCTTGTTCCATATTCAGTTTTTCAGCAAAACTTATTTGAGTCCATAAGAAAAGATTCATTCTTATATCTGGAGGAAGATTTTTTTTTCAATAAATATTAATGTTAGCCCGTGACTTTGTTCCAGTTTTGAATTTTGGCCCACTGTGTATTTGAGTTTGACACCCCTGCCTTAAACCAACTAAAAATATTTGGTGCATCACAATCTGTTGTTTGCTTAGAATCATATATGCAACAAGAATATGAAAACATTCCCCTCGCAAATGTCCAGCAGCTGGTTTCCTCATTATCTAGACATTAACGTACTACTGTGTTACTGCCATCAAATTCATTATGACCTATTTTTTTTTCTTAGAATTTTTATACTAAACTTAGTTTAAACAAGTGATTTTTTTTACTTTCTATTCTGAATAAAAATTCAGTTTGTGAGATTTGCAAGTCATGGATTTACATATTATATACCATTGTATTGTATGGTCTTTACCTTACAATATAAAGCGCCTTGAGGCAACTGCTGTTGTAAATGGTGCGACATAAATAAAATTGAATTTAATTGAAAAATATCAGTTTTTTTGGAAATGGGGTTGTATTTTTAAACAACCAAGATCTTCCTGTGTAGGTTGGGAAAGTATTTTGCTGGGTGCCAATGGCACAGTTGAGGAAGGTAACTCACCTGGTCGAAGGCTCTGGGTGTAGCCTATTCCGATCAGACTGGCATTGTTCACTTTGGCCTGTAGGGGAAACATGACAAGGCGTCAGACACAACAGCACAACGGTTTGTGAGAATATGCTTCAGCAACAGTGCATGTGAATGTGAAGAGTCAGTCCTCACAGACAGAGAGGCATCTTTGTCCAGCTTGTATTTGGCAGCAATGCCGAAACGAGTGTTGTTGCTGCCAGCTGTCCAGGCCAGAGTAACCGCTGTCTCCAACTCGTCATTTACCTTTTGGTAGATGGAGCCGCCAAACTCAGTCCCGTCATTACTGAGAGAGAACAGACATTTATTTACTTAAGCAAACAGAAGTCTATCCTGCAGACCAGTCTCCAAATTATAAATTCATCCCTCTTTGTATTCCACTTATGACAACCCATAATGAAATTAGTAACTGATGCCCAAAAATGTGTTTTAGGTCACTGGGACAATTTGCCACTAAATTCAAATCAGTTCCAAGTGAACATTTCCATGAGAAAAGTCTGGTTCGAGATGGGAGGAGACACAAATCCTGTGGGGTAGTTGCTCTTGGGGTAGAAGGGTAGAGGGGTAGAAGCAAATCAAGTCCAATATGAGGATATTCTGTCTGTGGGTTTGAACAACCTTTAAAAAAAATGCTTCCACCCAGCAGGTTTTTGTGCAGAGCTTTGACTACAGCAACAGAAGTTAGATATGTGATGCCCATGATTTGAAAAGCAACAAAGCATCTTCACAAACTGTTTATGTACGTATGTAAAATCACTCACACATTGGTGTGAAGCTGGAAGTCCCCGGCCCTGTATCCGAGTGCAAAGTTGTTCTGAGCCAGTTTGGATTTGGCCGTATCAAAGGCCATCTGATAGCCTGCCAGCCAGCCTTCATAGCCCAACACAGCAGAAGCGTGGATGATGGGACCCTCAAAGTCAACATCGCAGCCAATATTCATATAGTCACGCTTGTAGCCAGTCTTGAGCTTGCCACTCTTCTTGCTGAAAAGTTGGTTAATCACAGTGATGAGCCATTAAAATACCAAAACCAATGACAACAATAAATTCCAACTTATCTGGAAACAATATGATGTATTGAATTCCCAGATCACACAGCTCCATGCTGTTAAAAAACTATTTAAACCACATGAATGAGCCACACTTTTGCATAAGCTGACATGTTCTGTTATTACTGTAAACACAACTCTAATTAGATTCTGACACAGACAGAGTAGGAAAGTCAAAAATATATTAGAGAGAGGGAATGCTTTGATAAGGGCATGCCAAGAGAAACAGAGTGGCCAATAAGTTAAAGGAAATATAAGACACTGAGAAATCAGCTTATTCTTTGAGACTCTGTAGCGGTACATTACTATACATCAACGTGGATACAATAAGTAAGAATAACAACATTAATTATTAGAGGCATTGAAGTACGCAGAAGAACTTTCAAATTTGAATATATTCGAGGTGTAGTTGTTAGATGTTACTAATAATTATAGGAACCTCTATGTGTGTCCATCTTTTGTCAGCACACAATAACATGTAAAGAGTGAGGTCAGCTGGATGAAAACTTCTCTTATCTGTTGATCTATCAGATTTGGAAAATATTAGTAAACTAAGTGTACAGCTTTTACTATATCGGTAGTTAAAGGTTTAAAAAGGAGGACTGAATTTGAGGATAAAAGAAGTTTAAAGCATGCAGCTAATTATTAACAAGGCAAGAGTGGAAAAAAGAGTCAGCACTCTGTTTATCCAGGATTGACCCAAAGTTAATACTGATTACATAACACAGTATAAGTCACACAAACCAATAAATGGAGTCTCACCCTGTGTTTGGTACAAAAGATGTATCCAAGCCAACTTTCAGTCCTTGAGCCAGCTATAGGTAAAGTAAAACTTGGAGTCAATAGTTTTTTTTAGGAACATTTAAACAATTAAATCAGTTTCTTAACCACAAACACACACCTGGTCCTCCACAGTGACTTCAGTACCCAGGGTGTTATCTGTGTTCCACTTCTGGTTGACGCTCAGGCCTAGCTCCTTCATCTTGTACTTGGTCTCCAGGCTCCCTGAGGCCTTCCCTGTATCTGTGTTACTGGAGCCAGATGTGTTGAACTCCTGGTGAAGGACCAATTAGCACAAAGCATGAGTGTGGAACGCAGGGTATTGTTGCGCAGATTGTTGAATTGTTGGATATCAAAATGGAAAAAGGAACTGAGACCAAATATAATTAGTCATGTCAAAAATACAGTGATAATCATCAGCATGTACTCTACATATTAAACAATACAGATACACTGACATAATAAGACAGTCTCACAGATGAATGCATGCAAGACACTAATGAGGCAGAAGACAAACAAAGTGAACACAAAAACAATGATAAACATGATGATTACAACAAAGTGATTATCTAAACTGCCACTGACAATAAGCACTAGAACACTTTTTCTAAACAAGAGTGCATGCTTAAAAACAAAGGAAAAAAGAGAACCTTGAAAAATATATGTAAGAATGCAATGTAATTCTCAGACAGTGGCTGTTGCCCTGACTTGCATTTATTAAAATAAGATTAGACTGCTTTTATGCATAGTGAAATGAGTAAGAACAGTGCCAAGTCATTAGAAAAACACAAATCCACCTCCCAATGTTAATAAGACATTTTTCTGTACTGGCATATCAACATCAGTCCTACCAGCAGAAATGTATTCTAGTTCCGATCACACCCATTCAAGTCAACAATGAAGATTCCACCAAATTCAACGCAGCATGGTTCAGAATTGGCTTTTAGCCTTGTGTCACTAAAATCACAATATTGTCAAAAATGTTACCGGATGCCAAGATGATTTTAGAGCCCTCTAAATGTTACCAGATGTGTATAGAATAGAGATATATATACAGCTACCACACATGAATGCTGTAGCAAATGTAAACAATATTAAATGGACTGGATCTTATACAACATGCCTCTTTAACCTATATTCATACAGGCACTTTTTTCTATACCTAAGTGCTTTCTGTGTAACATTAATCCAATTCTTTCATGTGATGGATGCGTCAAAAACCAACTTGGGATTCAGTACTTTGCCCAATGATACTTTGGCAGACTGGAGAAGGCAGGGATTGAACCACCAATAAAAAAAAAAGTACTTTATAACAGAAGGTAAGGTCAGCTAATTAATCCATATCCTGAGCCTGAATTTAGCTGGCACTTTTCAATGTATTTTATAAGCTAACCCTCTCAGCTAACGATCACAGATTTATACAGCACAGCCCAATTACAGCTAGCTAGCTAACGGTATCTAGCTTGCCAACATCATTGCCAGTAAAATAATATCTGAAAGGTAATACGAGTTAGATAGTGTTCCAAATTACTTAAGGTAGCATTGTACAGAAATCTGTAATCTGTTAAAAAGTAATGCAACATGTGGCATTGTTTTTGTTTTGTTTTTTATTTCAAATTTTATTTTCAAAGCAAATTATATTTGATTTAAATTACAATCAGGGCTTTTCTCTAAATAAATTCTTTATTACAAAGTACATTTAAAGTGGTGCCCTGCTGATGATTTTTGTATCGACAAGTCTTTCAGTGTGTGCTAACGATAACTAATTTCATTTTACATGTCAAAGCAGAAAAAAAACCTGAGGTAATGATCAGATAAGTCATCACCACACACTATGTATGCGTCGCAAAACAACATATGTATATGAATCAACAACATATCTCTGTGTGAAAATCTGTCAACGAACTGAGACAACGGCAGCACAGTTTCTGTGATTGTACTTCTGTGAGTCCAAAGAGATGGTCCTTTAGCAAATCTCAATTCAGACACAAATATAAGAAAAGTCAATGCAGCTGTATTAGAGACTGACTAATACATGCATCATGTTGTGACAAAGGCCTTCATAGCACATGATGTCCAATAGGGCTGTGCGATATGACCAAAATCTCATATCCCGATATAAGAATTCTATCGTCGATAACGATATAAATCACAAAAATGTAACATTTTCTGTAAATTCTGTGAATCTCGGGCAGCTCGACTTGCTTGAAGTGTTTCCAGCTGGGCGTCGTGTAGCTGGAGTTGTAACAGTGACCATCAAAATGATGAAAAAATATTGCCGTAAACAGTTTATTTTGCGACACCACGAAACAAACGATAGCGTAAAATGAAATGATAGATGTTTTTATATCATCATCCGATATATATCGTTATATCAAACAGCCCTAATGTCCAAGTTAAACTGTTCTAAAAGCTTAGTCACCATTACTGAAGCTACCAAACAAACACAGACGCTGCTTCCATCTTTAACACACTCAGGTGACATTTTATGGCATTTAAGAAAGATTGTGTGACTAAGAACCTCATCAATTACCTAGTAACTGACCAGGAACAGCCCTAGTCATTTCCCTGGGTAACTGCAAACTGATCAGTGTTAAGTCATTAGAAACAATGCCATTCAGATTTTTTTTAAATAGCTATAAATAGCTATAAAAGTGTAGTGCAGCCCTGCCACCCAATGCATCTTTTTGCTTTCTTCCCGTTTTTAAATTCCTCCAAGTCTCTTCTTTTCCTTATTTTCTCTCATACATATCTTATTACAATGATGGCTGTTTGGGGTGGCTGTGACTCAGGGAAGATCGGTGCCTCGATTCCCCGCCAATTTATTCTCAATTTATTGGGAAATATACTTAACACCGAGTTGCCTCTGATGCATCCGCTGAAGTGGGAGTGTATGCGCAAATGTTAGACAAAGGGCTTGGATACAGAAAAAAGTGTGTGTGTGTGAGATTGTGTGAATGACGCTTGAGTAAAAAGACATTTACCACTGAACATGTTCAAAGTTTCAAATAATGAGGACTGGTTGTTTACAACTACCTTGACTGCTCTAAACAGTCGTTTTCAGAAGTTTTTTTTTTTAACTCTTGGCTAAGCATGATGTCAGCAGGGAAATATCCCTCACATGGTATTCTCAGGCATACAGCACTAGTGATGAGCACCGAAGCCCCACCCACCCACTGTTCAAACCTTTTCTGTTCAAAATGTAACCAATCAGTGGCTAAAAAAGAAGAGAAGCTAAAATGTCTCGTTTCCACCAGTGAAATAAAGACCAAGTAAAACATAAATACAGGACTATTTTGAGCAGTAAAGGTAGCACAAAAAATTTAAATATTGAGCCTGAAATTAATATAATAGCTTAATAATATTCTTCTCCATTTTCTGGCATTTTATCAATCATACAACATACTGTTTGGTCAGGTATAATAATGCAAAAATAATGTAAAGGAGTACAACCCAAAGTAAAGACAATCTCCATAAAGAAATGGAAATAGTATAAATGAGTGTGAAGAGAGAGAAAATCATTTTTTCATGCTTTATGAATATTATAAAGACAAAAAAACAAATTAACCACAATAACAACTGAAAAAATGACTTGTAATTGAACAAAGGTTTAGGTAAGTTAACAGAACAGAAATCCATGGAAACTTGTTCTGAGTTACACAGACAGACAGAGCAGTCAGCCCTGACACCGATCTTACCATCTACATTAGAGAGCGAGCAGTCCAGGGCAGCAGCGTGGAGACAGAGCAGGGGTTAGGAAAGGTGACCAGAGAGACAGACAAGCCACAAATGCACACCTGCAGGCCTGTCATGTTTCTCAAGAACAGAGAGCACATTAAGCCAAGCAGGTCCACATTCGTCCACCTGAGATGTTTTTACACATGAACTCAACAGACGTGTTCTAATGGAAATAACTCTGTTTGGTTAAGGTGAGGGTCACCTGAAGGAAGCAGCACAGACAGTATATGACATTCAGTCACTTGCTATGAATTCTCTAAACAATCACCTATCAAATTGCCACACAGAGATTTAATGTCCAGTCTGTCTGGACTTCTGCCTTCGTGCAGGCAGCACAATGTCTAAAGAGTTCAGAGGTATAGTTTATGTGTGAAAACAGCTTTAAATCCCTTTCAGCTCCGAGTCACACCAGGAGTCCAGTTACTGTAATTAAATAAGGCATTGAGCATGAGAGGGTACCTGTGCAGCAGGATTTGGAGGTTAGAGATTAGCATGAAAAGGCAAAGGAAAGGTGAAGAATAAAGAAAGAACATGAAAAGAAAAAAGTGTTCTCACCACTCCGCTTTGTGATTTGGTCTTGAGGTCCAGCTTCACAACACCAAAGCCTGATTGATTACAAAATATGAGTTAATAGTTATTATGTGCAAGACAAATCAGAGACAGGAAGGTTTAAAAAGGCATAATTTAACATTTTTAGATAGATTTCCTCCACAAAGGTGGTTTATTAATTGTAAAGACTAAGCCACGTTGTGGTCAGACTAGCTGTAACATCATTTTAAAATGTTAAACGAGCAACAGACGAGCTTGTAAACCTTCCTTCACGGTTTCCTACACAGACTTTACTTGGACAGGCTGCCCAGGTATGCTGGCGGGCACCCAATTTATTTACTAAAAGACAAGTTGATTTCTTTTGTTTTTTAAAATTCAATCACTGCTTACCAGTTACATCTGCTCATTCTCAAGTGCTTCACCACATTCGAGGTGCTGCTCTGACAGTTCTCCATTTCATTCAGCTTCCTTTAGAGACTCTTGTCTGTTGTTAGATTTATACAATTTATATACTCCATGAATTCATACATAAATTATATATTTTTTGTACATACTGGTATCTCCTTCAAAAAACAAATATGTACCTTATATGTACAAAACTGTAATTTCAGCGTTCAAAAAATGAGTATCTAATGTCTGAAATTATATCCAGACTTTTAGTTCTGTTCACATCAGTGTATTTATTAAATGTGTAGTGTGGATAAGAAGCACACAGAATAAGTTGTACTTTAGGAATTCCCCACAGTTAATAATTTACTCCTAAGCTTAAAACAGTGCTCACCATATCCCTTGCTGAATATATCTTTGGCGGCCTTGCCCAGGTCTGAGTATGCTGGAGGGACAGCCATTGTGCTGGAGAAGATAAAGGCAGATGTTTCTTTTGTCAAATTTGAAACTTCACAATATTCTACACAAGTGTTTAAAGGCTTAGCAGTAAAAACTCATCTTTAGAAACAGGGTATGACCATCCATGTTGTTCATCAATTGGTTATACTGCTCAGTTAAGTGCTCATACTGAATGAGCACTTAACAAAAGTTAAAGTCTCAGTGGTTTTTGTATATAGTCACAGGTTACTTCACTAGATATACATATTCAGCTGCTTTTTAAAAAAAATATCTAATCAGCCAATAACAAGGCCACTGCATTAAGGCATGGGTATAAAGATGGTCATGACCTGCTAAAGTTTAAACTGAGAACAGAGAATGTTTGCAGAGCATGTCTGAAACAGAGAAACTATCCAGTGAGCAGCAGTTCTCTATGAAAATGCCTTGATGCAAGAAGTCAGAGCACAATGGTCAGACTGCTTAAAGCTGACAGGAATGCAACAGTAACTCAAATAACCACTCATCACAACTAAGGTATGCAGAAGAGCATCTGTGAATTCACAACATGTTGAACCATGAAGCACATGAGTTGCAGCAGCAGAAGACCGCCTGTCAGCCAAGAACTGGAAACAGGTTCCATCAAGATCACAAGCCATTCTCAAACTGGGTTCTTGAACATGATAATGATTTTCATTGTACTTCATTCTTCACTGTCTCTACAGTCACCAGAACCTTTTTGAAAGTTGCTGACGTTTGAGATTTTTTGCTGAAGTCCCCATTTTGTTAGGATAGACTCCCGTGTACCTACTGAATGCAATAACTGCCTGTACCTGATTAAACAGTCGGGTTACCTATTGACATCCAGCAGAAGGGAACAAGCTGTTCTTTGATACACTCCTTTTAAGCAAACAACAGTATTCAGGCAGAAACTGGTGTACTTTGGTTAAGCAAGAAGAGCCACCAAGCAATGCACTGAGTCAGGAAGGTCCAAAAAACCTCAAGCAGAAAACTGTTTCAATGCCCAATCCATTAGGTTCAACTCTATGCTGTTCTGTGTTTACTACACCACCAGTCAGCGGTTACGACCTGGAGAGCTACAGTGGTTTCACATGGGATTCACAAGCTGCACAAACACCTGGGTTAACTGCTCTGTTCTGTATCTCTTTTTCCTCGTGATCTCAAGAGCTTTGACAGACAATATAAGAATGAACCATAACCTGTACATGAACATCTACAGCGCAATACAGGACCAAATAACAAAGCTAAGCTGTGTTTTACACAGTGTCAACCTAACAGAAGCTACGCCAATGTTAAAACCACAACTAACATGTCCACTTGATTCAAACCAGTTTCCACGAAACATAAGAATTTAAACAGTTGCCACAGTGAACATGAATCAAGTTCTGCTGCATTTTGGTTGTTGTGAGATGCATGCCATTGATGATGATGACTTTTACAAGGTGTTAAAGTGAGTAAACCTTTGATAATTAGTATGCAGGGTGCAAACAGCAAAGTGGCAGCAGTTTGTAGGTAATTCCCTCTAGCTACTGTACGCCAAGAGCTCTTTCTTGCGTATTTGTAATGGTCTTCTACTAAAGCATATACTGTGGTAAAGCGAGTTGACTTTAGTTCTGACAGCAGTACTGTAATTATCAGGCTCTGGCTCTCTCTTACTCTCATTATATTTGATGAAACATCTGCTGTTATTACTGCACTTATGGTAACCTACCCTACCTACCTACTATGTTGTTATTATATTATATTATATTATATTATATTATATTATATTATATTATAGGAAACCACTGCACACACGTTTGGGTGTGTGTGTGTGTGTGTGTGTGACAAGATATGCACTCACAGTAAGAGCAAGGAAATGAGAAACTAGCGGTACTGTACTGATGACTGATGTAACTCTAAATAGACTCACACGGAGCTCTAAACGAGACATGTGCAAAATAATTTGGTAAATAAGATAAAGCCACATTTCCATATATTTGTACACGCGCGCTAACTCATGAACCGGCTACGATTGCTGCATGAAGAACAAAAAACTCAATGTGGGATAGCATACAAAAGGGGGGCTCCGTGTTTCTTTCTCTACTGAATATACTGCAGTTATAATCGGACTATTACCTTATGTGTACAAGCAGCTGGTATAGATAAGTTCCCAAGTGACCAATGCTAAACAACAGCTCGTTCTGCTCATCGCAAACGTTCAGTGCTGCATCTCTTAGTTGGGACAAAGGATAGCAGATGGCCGGGAGGAAGGCGTATAGGGGGTTTGACAGTCAGTTAGCTGGTTGCTGTCTAAGTTGCACTGACACACTAACAAGCAAAAAATATGATAGTTGCGAGCATATTAGTGACACCCTACTCCTTTCCCAAGCACACACACGCATGCACACTTTTATATCCAGCTAAACAGAAACCCCACTGGTACGGCTGCTAAATCCGTGCCTAGCTTGACTGTTCTGTGTCGCTGCAATGGAGCTCTAGAAACCAATGAACCAAAGGATTTAACTGTGCACTGCAAAGCTAAACATCATTACATAACAGATACCGTTAGCTATACCGTTACAACATGCTAGCTGGACATCTAACCTTGGAGATAAACGCACAATTCTCAAAGAAGCAACAGCACATATAAATAACTACGCAGGGGTTATAAAGATCAGCGATGTGTTTAACATTTATCAGCACTGTTACCGATGCAGCAAAGGTATTTGCAAAAGGAGTCTGCACAGCCCGGAGCGTCCCTGGCGTGATGCGGTGGAGTGAATTGACAGCTAACCTAGCTTGGAAATGCTTATAACGGGGACAGGGCACAATGAAGGAGATCTATCATGGCGCATGCGCGCTATCGACTAGAAGCGAACAAAGAGGTATTATAAGAGCAAGAGATATATCTGAGACACTGTTAATGTGAGGCAGTAAACGTTTATTAGAACACAGAGGCGGACAACAACGTGCCTTATTCGTGGACGCTTAGTCTTTGGACATTAATGCAGCTTTCAGACTGTCAGTCACATTTACTGTATCTTACTGTAGATAGATACACTGTGTGTCCAGGAGACGTGGCAGAAAGGAAGCAAGTTCTTCCCTTCCACCTGGGAAGAGAAATGGAGCAGAGGTAGTTTTGAAGGAAGAGAAGGCATGAGGCATGAGTTTGAAGCTGGAAATCAAAGGGGTGATGTAAAATGTTGTCAATCCATATATCCCAGAGGTTGGAAGACAAAGAAGAGAAAGAGGAATTTAGTAAGTTAGACGAAATGGTAGAGAGTATCCCAAGGATAGATAGGTTGGTGAACAGACTTGGATGGAATGGAAATGTATGTGAACGGAAGACATGTGATGAGGATGGGTTGGGTAGGGGTGGTGTTAAAGAGAGAAATGCAGGACAGATGGTAGTGGATTTTGGAAAAAGGATGAAAATAGCTGTGGTGAACACAAAGTTAAAAAATAGGAGGGAATATAGGGTGAGGTATAAGAGTGGAGGAATGACTGATCATTTCTTCCTGACTGGCAGCTCCATCTTCAACATCCTGTTGCTAAGTATGGAAGACAATGAATGTGGAAACATCAGTCGTCATACAGTTTTTGTGCTTTTGGACATATATTCTGGTCATTTACTTTTATGTGCTGTTATCTGAAATAAAACTGAATTAGTCTGATATATCAGCTTGTAAAGAGATTGTGAGGAAAGAACCACTGTGAGTTTTGGTGTTGAAGAAATGCCAGTTGAAATTGAACTCATGTAATACCACTTTTTAATGGATTTTAAATGCTATTTCTATAGAACCCTTGTGCTTAAACTGAGCACTCAAAGCACATTTTCCTATAAGCCTCAGTCACCCAAGCAGACATCAGACATTCATTCAAGGATTTTTCTCTATACCTAAGCACTTTGTCTAATCTTCATGCACATTCCGATAGATGGCAACTTGGGATTTAGTGGTTTCCTTAAGGACACTTCGACATATAGACTGGAGTAGCCGGGGAACTGATCCATCAACCTTCAGTTTGATAGATGACCCATTCTACTGGTATAGTGAGTCAATGCAACTTTTATTTAAACACTCAAAAGAAGAAGTCTATTTCTGGGACCAGCACTCCAATACAGGAAGTCTGGATCCGCTCTCTAACTAATCCTAATCTCTGATCCTATGAGTATTACCCAGTCGGCAATACAGAGCTTAAATGGGGCAGATGGTTGAGGGGACTCGTCCAGTTCTAATTGCCTCAAAAGTCATCCATGTGTCTACCCTGCCTCCACAGATAAAAACCAGACTCTGAGTAGTTTTACATGCCCGGTCAGTATCTTACCAGCCACACCAATTCCGACAACTGCCCTGTAGATTAGTGCACTTGGTAACAAACTGTGTTAAATATAACAGGTTGGAAAACTAAGCCCCAAGGGTCAGTTACTTTTAAAGGGCTGGAGTAACCTGTACGAGTTATTTATACTAATGCAGATTAATACTCAGGTTTTAACCTTTACTGTTTCACAAAGGGTTAAAAAGGGAATGTCCACTCCTTAGATTTTTTTTTATTAGAACAATTTAGCAAGAACAAAGCAAAGGGGGAATCAAATCATCTGAATTATACTTATCTAATGAACCTACTCTGAGCTAATGCTAACTTTTGTCTGATCTTTGTGAGGAGAAAAGTTGGAGAGAACAGGCACATCCAGATCTGAAGTTGTGCTTATCTCTGTGCTCTGTGAAGTCCTCTTGATTCTATAATATAACACGGCAAAAATGAGCAGAGGAAAAGGCAAAAAATACAAGACCGATTTGCAGGTTAATAGTTTGGGCAGCTGTTAAATCCTCTGGCATCTCTGCAGCACTTTTCGGCCGTGAACATCTTACAAAGGGCAGAAATCTTTATCTCATCTGCACAAGATTTTTATACCCAGTCATCCCTTCTCTTTCTGGACATTACATTTTCTGAGATGACATCTGGCCTCACCCACTCTGACATCCATAGACTGTTGTTGACTACTAATCACCCGGTGTCCAGTCACACCTTATCATCCTCTCTCTGACTTTTCCACATGCATGATTTAAAGCAAAGTTTAAACTTTAAAATCACTTAATTACATTTTCTTCTTTGCTGTGTTATTCTTTGTGTTGAAAATTCTATTACATATGAACATTCAATCAAATATAAATACAATTCAGTTCATGTTTCATTCAGTTTATGCAATTTTATTTCAATTAGCTTATTCTCATATGTACATCCATTTTAGTAAATCCCTTTTTAATTCAAATACAAAGGAATACTTTCTCTCACTTCAAACTCAGTGTTTATTGATCACACTATACTCAGTACAATTTCTTTTATCAAATCAGTCATGTTAAAATCAGATATTCTTTTAGATCTGTGGCTCTTCAGCTTTGCTCCCTCCCTCCCTCCCTCACCCACTCACTCCAAAGTCAGACTCTCAGTGTGACAGAGGCCTGTCATTAGAACCATTATTTTCCAAGGTCCAAACTGGATCATGTCTACATAATCCAGACATTAGAACAGTTTTAATTACTCAAACTGCATTTCTCATGCAGCACATTAATCAGACTTATGCTTTTATTATATCTTTGATTAAGAATAAGGATGATTTACTATATTTTTCAAAAGCACATATAGAAAAAAGTCTGTTGCAGCACTCTGCATCACTTTTAACATATAAGGCTGGATGTTAAAGACCTTTTACCCTCAGATGTGATGAGAAGCTGGGAGGACTTCAATCTCTCTCTGTCCCCAAATGGCATCTGGGAAAAGGCAAAGCCTCTTGAAGAAATGGGTACAGGGTTAAACATTAATACAAATCAAAGTTTAACTTCATCCAACTTCAGTTAATGTGATGTTAGATAAGCTATAGGAAAATTAATGGTTAAGCTAGAGCTCTGTGCGGAGGTCTTGAGCCACTGCACAGTGCATCATATTTTACTTCCAAGAAGTTACCTTATTGTAATTTTTAAAGTGGTCCTGTGAAATAGTTTTCCATCATTTAGAGTGTTTCACTGGACACTGGCTGCTTGTCATTTTCAGTCAAGTCCTTGTACCTTACAGTTTTCAGACACATGTTTTGTTTGTTTGTTTGTTAAGTCACTTAGGACCATTAAAAAAAATCAACAGCAGATTTTCAAAGTAATCTGAAAAAGGAAAAAGATTTGCACAGGAACTAAGAGGTGAATCTAACCCTATAGTTTATCCATATGCTGTTACTGACTCCTCATCAGAAATGGTCTCAGTGGCAAGGTGACTGTCTTGACGAAGGGAAACAAGGAATAAGAAAGTTCAGTCCGTGTTAAGAATAAAGGTAGTCATATGAAATATTGACTTTAAAGTTCATTAGAACTTGTACAAACTCTGTTTTTGCAATATTGCAGAATAAAGTCCTGTACTGTACACTCACTCCAGCCCAGCAGGTGGCGGAAATAAGTCCAATTATACGAGGTTAATCGCCGCACAGAAGAATGAAAAGAAGAGAAACGGCGCCCTCTAAAGGCGTGTCAAGTATGTCGCTTAATGAGGCCGGTCCTCCTTAAATGTTTGTGACAAACATGGCGTTGTGCGGTATTGGGGGGGGAAAGTGACACGTCCTGCCTCGCCCTGAATAAATACTGAGTCGATGCTGCCAACCTCTGTATGGCACGGAGGGAAGTTCCCTGTCAAAAGTACACAGACACGCACTCTTAGCCAGCATCAAAAGTCCAATGTTCAGCACCGCCTGCTCGCCTTTTTATTTTTCCGCCGCCGCTGCACTGAACACCCAGACTGCACCAGGACTCACAGCTGGCTGAGTTTGCGGCGATAGAGGAGGTCCGGATTGACTTCAAAAAGAAAGTTAGGCCGGGGTACCGCAGTCATGTCTGGACAAAACACATTTGTCAGCCCGTTTCACAGACCCCAGTGTTTGGCTGCTGCAGCTCCCGCGGGGAAAGCCAAACTTACCCATCCCGGCAAGGCCATTTTAGCAGGTAAGAAAGTTGATGTGGGACTGAGCAGAGGCCGCCCTGCAACTTGTTTCGAAGTTTCAACAGTGAGCCTTTAATTGCAGGTGGGATCAGAGCATAGCAGTAATCACTTCCTAGTGTCTCCGGCAAACATCTGCTGCTCAGCCTCTGTGTTATCACTATTATTATCTTCTTTTTATCTTTTCAGGCTAAAGTGTTTGCTTGTTTCTCTTTTTGTTGTAGAAAACCTGACATTTGGTAGATTTGGTCTGTTCAGCCAAAACATTTAGCAATTTGGTAAATGATAAACTTAAAATAAGTCTGCCTCTTTATGACCCAGGATCCAGGAAAGGGGGTTTTGCACACGTCTTACTATTTTGCTAAGTATTATACTGTTGTACAAGTACAGCATGGTTATTTTGAGAAGTTAGCAGTCCACCCTTTATAGTCGACTGCAGCAGGCTTATCTGTGAACACCATAATCAGGAAATAGCGGGTAGATAAACATATCTGAAGTTTTCAAGTGTCTTAAAAAATAATGTCAGAGTTCAACATTAAACCAGGATTCAGTCTGAATAGGAGCAATAATTACAGCAAGCAAACTCTGATGTGGTAAGAACAAAATTTAAAGTATTTCTAAACAGAGGAATAATTATGGCCTCTAAGACATGAACAGAAGGTCCATGTGAGTCTGCTGTGGTACAAAACACTTACCTGCCTGCACAGAGCACCTGCTGTGACAAACCCTGCTCCTCAGCTTGGGGCCAGAGGAGCTGGTATGATCTGGGACTTGTAGACTCTAGCATTCAGACAGCTGAGTGAAATGAACTCTGGTGTCCTGCAGGTTTCACAGGTCAGTCAGTGACATACACATATTTTGCACAGCTCAGTGTGTACTAACTAGAGGACAGTCAACATTGCAACATTGTTAGCATGCACACACATGCTCCAGTTTTACTAAGCTTATTTTTTAACATTAGGATCTGGTTGTATGCCAGATATCAATTAAGCTTGGTCCTAGATTATAAATGTCAAGTGGAGCTTTCTGTTGAACTTTGCTTTTAGGTCCAGCTTTAATCCATTTTTGTGAAACTTGTTATAAAAGTTCAAAGATAAAGCCGCACATGTCCGTGTGATTTTTCTCTGTGTCACAGTCAGCAGTTCAGTGGGTGTTTTCTGCTGATGTGCTGGCTGTGTATGGTGTCCTCAAAGGCCCAGCTCTCCATGTTCCCTATAATGAGCCACAGTGACAAAGCACATTGCTCTCTCACCCTTTGCATGCATTCTCCAACATGCCAGCCACAAATATGGTTCTCCTGCTCTCTCTCATTGAATCCTGGCAGAAATGACCACTTGTTGACTAGAAGCACACTAGAAGAGGACTTTATATATCCAACTTTGTGTATAATGGGAATAATCTGGCTGTATCAAAAGTACTGTAAAACACACTATTAATAACCCAGTATATATGTGATGTACATAGATGGAGCTATTGTTGAGGCATTTTTGCCAAGAAATCCCATTTTTCTGTTGGCACTGAAATGCCATCTTCTACTTTTTTTTCTTTTCTTTTTTTTTTTAAGGTGTAGTTTGACAGTTTGACTCACTGCATTTTTCCAAACATACAGCTTTCATATAGCTTTCATGTGAAAGTTGAAGTTCTTATTCACTTGGATAGTGTTTGGCAAGTGTGAATGGGAGATTATCCACACACCATGTGATGTCACAGACTATGTAAAAGATGTACATGGCCACTTTTATGTCACTCACTGGTTAACACAGCATTAAGATGAAGCAATTAGCCTGGCTTGTTCAAAGATATTAGAATTACTATATGTTGCTATTACCTCATAAGCTTACTGGCACAATATGCGCTCTTATCCTGCTAGTATGAAGTAAAAAAAAAAAAAAAGTAAATGTAAATTAAATACTTATGTATGATTTTTTATTTTTTTTTCTGAAAAAGTACAGGTCATGTTAATAACCTTTTACACCAGTAATATCTTGGGTCTGTTTTACATTCCTTCCTACTGTAACATTTCCAAAAGATACTACTAAATATTGCTGTTCTAATGTTTCCTAAGGAACCACGTGCCTTCTCTTTATAGAAATAATTTTTGTTATTGTTGCAAGTAATTTTAAAAAGGAAAAAGTAGTTTCAGAATTCCTGCTCGGCATGTCTGTACATGCTGGACTTAATAAACCAGTTCTGTATCTTTTTCCAGCTTCAATATGGGGAACGAGCTGCAGGTACTACTCAGCTGCGTCTTGATGCAGACTGTTTTTTTTTTTGTTTTGTTTTGTTTTTTTCTATTTAGACAGAATTATGCCTGGGTGTGTCATAAATGGCACCGTTTATGTAATGGGCTGGTAGCCAAAATGCTACCATGTTTGATGTTGTTGTGAAGACAGTGGTTAGTCAGACTGTAATTAAGGGGTTTTTTTTTTTTCACAAACAGCCCCACTTGCTTGTTTGCGTGTGAGCTAGAATCATTGTTGTGTTGGATTTTTCTGCATGACATTTGTTTGAAAGAATGCATGTTACACAACAACACAGAACTGAACTTGTGAATGAATCCAAAAGTAAACATGAGTGAAAAAGCACATTAAAGCCTTTATTTTCATCCACTGAGTTCTTAGTTTTCCCCATTATTGCCAGATACTCTCAACACATTGAACCCAGAAGCACACTGGCCAAAACAACCTATATTTTGTCTAGCTTTTCCCCTTTTTACCCCACTTTTTACAGTTCTTAATGCTTTGACAGTTTACTACTTGTAATTTAAACTTGTCCCTTCTGGGTAGTCGAGGAACTGGTCCGCTGTCACCTTGCTGAATCCATCCTGCTGCACATTAATGTGTATGGAGAGTACACACCCCCTTGAGTTGGAGATGGGCCAAGGGGAGTATCTGTAGTCAGAAAACAACTGAAAAAACAGCTGAGCCAATCAGCTGCAGGATGCTTGTTAGCTGTTCAACTGCAGATCTGTAGCAACCAGGCTTTTAAGGTGGAGCTAGTCTGCACTTGTACATGAATAACTGTATAGCAGGCATCCGTGAAACAGTGCAGTGTAGATGTGGTGAATGCTAATGTGCACCTCACTAACATTTTTGAAAAGCGACTTTTCTTTTCACACTTGCTTTTATTCTACAAGCCGTATCAGATATCCTTCACACCTAACCACACCAAGGTTTTTATCTGTATTCCTTTGAGCTTCTTTGAAATGGTCACATGGCTTGCATCTTGTGTGTATTTTATTTAATTGATTTTGTTTTTTAAATTTATTGCATTTTATTTTGTGTGAGCTGCAAAAATAAATCTTTTAGTCTTTTAAATAGCTCGTTTTGACTCTTTTGAAACCAGCATTTTCTTTTTCCCCCCTCCTCCTTGCTCATTCTTTAGGTGGGATTGCAGGAGGCATAGAGATCTGCATCACCTTCCCAACAGAATATGTTAAAACACAACTGCAGCTAGATGAAAAGGCCAATCCTCCTAAATACAAAGGCATTGGTGAGTCCTTGTTTAATGTTGTCTTTTTCTTTTTTTTATTTAGTTCTAGCACTTTTGATGATATCACAATTCAAAAAAAAAAACAACACATTTAACATACCTTATAATTAGGGGTGCAACGATACACAAAATTCACGGTTCGGTTCGGTTTGATTCTTTGGTGTCACAGTTCGATATTTTTTCGATACAAAAAAATGTTCATGCCTTTTTAATTTGTCATTTATTAAAATTATAAATATTAATTTTAACTCAAAAGTACAGTTTTTAAATTTAATGTTGCTGAAACAAAAAAGTAATAAAAAAATAAAAATATCTGATTGAGGAATCACTCATCTTTGGAAAAGAGAGTTTATTACAGAGAAATGGCTCTTTCCAAAATAAAAGCTATACTATAAGCTTCTTCTGGGCTATATTCTCAGCAGCATATTAAACATATCAGGTCCCCATAAGGAGAATCATGTGCTAACGGCTGTCTAAATGACTCGGGTAAAGTTTGTAGCATGCGTGCTTGTTGTTTTTGTCTGCTTCCACTTGTCTTTGCACTAGGATGCTGTCGGAGTAAATGTGCAGTCATATTCGTTGTGTTCCCACTAGTGCTGTCAGCATTAATCTCGTTGAAATTATGTTAACGCCACAACACTGCAAATCTCCGTTAACGAGCTACCGCCGATCGCCCCGTGTGTGGGGGGCTAGACGGCCAACACGTTAACGAGCTAACTGCGCTAACACACTAGTTCCCACCCATGTAATTGAGCATTGCGTGGCACATCCAACATACTGTTTTACTTTAGTCCATGACGCGCTTACCTTCAGGGTCATACGTCACATGAAAACCAAAATAGTTCCAAACGCCAGATCTGAATGAGGGTGGGGGAGGTTCAATTTGCCATGTTGCAAGGAGAGCTTCTGTCTCGCTAGCTTCCCCTGCGCTCAGTGAATCTGCGTTCGACTACTCCGCCTAGGCTGCACTGTCGAGCGCAGATCCACTGAGCGCTCAACACAGACAGCATCGTCAGAAGAAAAGTTGATAAAATAAATTAAAAATTTTGTATTGTTCGATACATATGCGTACCGAACCAAAAGCACTGTATCGAACGGTTATCAATACAAGTGTCGTTGCACCCCTACTTATGATGCTTCAGTACTTTATATTACATAAAGTACAGTGCTGATGTAGAGTTAACATTTTTAATAGAACTTATGTGTTGTTATAGTGGCTTCAGAGCATCGGTAATATGGACATCAGTTTAGCAGAGTATCTGTAACTTCACAGAGATAAAACTGGTATCAGTCTTCTTATCTAACTACCATAGAAATCTTTCTGAATCTCTCAATCTATCTCAAAGATTAATTATTTAAACAGAAATCATAGATACTGTTGAAGGAAAAAATCTGAATGAATAATACTTTCAGGATTTCTTTACTTATTAAAATACAAAATTGCAATTCTCAGGTCAGGTAAGGACCTATGTATACGCAGGTATTGACGTTAGGTGGCTAATCTAGATCTGAATGACTGTGGGCGACCCTTACAAGCAGACAACGTGGAGGAGGTGGGCCAAGTTACCATTTCTGTCCTTTGAACTTTGCTCTGCCAGTTTCACAAGACAGTTGATCCCTTAGTAATCAGGCTTTGTACTTATGGCAGTTGACTCCTGTTGGATCTGGGGGAGAATCAAAGCTGCACATGCTGATCTAAATAGCTGAAAAGGATGTTAAACATGGCATAATAATAGATAAAAGTTCAACTCATTGACAAAACAATGATAATGGGCATTCTGGACTGGGCCTTATAATGGCTCAGATGGGTGAGAAAAAACACAACAAAACATCATCTTTAAATTATTGCTCGAGACATACAGTAGACAATACAGAAAATGCGTTTGAAAATGAAAAACCAGAACAAGCAAATAACACCAACACTGTAATAAACACATTTAAAGTTGTTTGCATGAAGATACCGCGACTCGGCTCAATGCAGAATTTCCAATGATGTAAAAACGTATTTGTTTAATGGCTACTTGAAACGGTTAAGGATCAGCTGTACTGGGTGTTAATCATTAATTGTTTAATCATTTATGTTGATTTGAAGTTGTCGCAATCTTTTGGGCTGTTTGCACAGCTCTCCTGACTTACACACCTGGAATAACAAGCATTGTGAGTGCGCAGACATTAGCAAATAGTGTTTGTGTAGTAAGTTGATCTTTGCTCATGAACTTTGGCACAAATCGTGCTTGCGTACTGAAACTGAGTACACAGTACAAACCTCGGTACAAAGGACTGTTTGTTGTTTCCATCAAATTCAGTCTTATCTGTTAACAGTTTATTAGAGGTTTTTTTGTTTTGTTTTTTTTTGGGTTTTTTTTTAAAATAACTGTGCATATGCACAACTGATCTTTGATACCAGTGGATCAAAGTAAATTTCTTTTTAAAAGCTGCTTTTTCTCTTGTCATTTATCCTGTTTCCTTCCCTCTGCAGTTGACTGTGTGAAGCAGACAGTGAAAGGTCATGGTGTGAGGGGTCTTTATAGAGGTCTAAGCTCGCTGGTCTATGGCTCTATACCTAAAGCAGCTGTCAGGTACTGCAGCGCCACAAACAAAAAGCAAATGAGCACACTAAACACGTTTTGGAATGTGCACAGTCATCTATTAACTTTACAGCAACTTTTTTCCAACTTAACTTCAGGATTTTTTTCAGGGTTTTTCCACTTTGTTTTACAGTGTAGGAATAACATCATGCCATCAAAACTCAAAATAAAAATGTTTCTAATTTTGAAGCAAACTGTAGCTATCACACGATATTATCAAAAGATTTGTCATTGATTTGTATTTGCTTTATGATTAACTGAATATTTGATCAGTTGATTTAAAATTTATAGCCATATGAGTAAATAAAGGTAATTGCTTATTTTTTTATTTGTTCTTAGTTTTGATTGTCACTTGTGAATAATAATTGATGATTTGCCAGGATTTTTTCTCATCTAGACCTAATCTATATTCTCCTCAAGCTTCTTCAGGAGTTTCCTAGTACAGGCCATGGTTGTAGTAAGAAAGGCCAAATGTTAATTCATTAGTTAGTGCAATTCACAATAGGAAAGCCCGAAAGTTGTTACTATTAATGGCTTCTAAGTGAGATGAAATGTATCTCTGAGTTTGTTTAAAAAAATTCTCTCACTTCTACAGATTTGGGATGTTTGAGTTCCTCGGTAATAAGATGCGTGATGAGAGTGGCAAACTAGACAGCAAGCAAGGATTTTTCTGTGGCCTTGGAGCTGGAGTGGCAGAGGCTGTGGTTGTAGTCTGTCCTATGGAAACAATTAAGGTAAAAAAATAAGTTGAACACATCATGTTGTGTGTTTCAATTCAAATATTTTTTATTACGTGTGGTGGAGATACAAATCTCTCTGGGCTTACATCAGGAAGGATATCTGGTGTTTCTATCAAATCAAATCAAATAAATGGAACAACCCATTGGTGCAGTCCCTTGTGAATAAGGAAGGAGCCAAATGTAGCTTTTAGTGGAGTAAGTAAACTTACTTGTGTGGTATATGAATCTTGGCATGGTATTACAGTAACATAAAATAACAATATAGAGGAAATGTTGTTAGTTTTAGCCTTTGCCTGGGTAGGTACATTTGTCAGCCTAACCTTGATAAAGTTTCTTTAGACAGGTTCCAAACTAAGTGAAATGACCCAGAAATACCTGTGTGGCAGCCACAAGAAAGGCTAGCTGATTTCTCTAAATGCTGAGAAAAAGTGCTTCAGTGCTCCCTTAATTAGCTCTATTAGGAATAAATACACTTGACCAAGGGATCAGAGTGATGCATTCACAAAGAACATCGACAAAACTGACAGTGGTGCATAATGGTAATGTTAATTATAGGTGCATTTTCCATTTCGTACCATAACTTGCTACATGTATTAAATTTTCAGTAAACAGGCTGTCGAACCCACAGCTGAACTCTAAATTGGATCATTTTCCTCTGGTTAAGATTCCACTGAAAGCATTAACAGGTAGAATGAAAGCTTTCACACTGAATCATCTCCCCAGAGAGTAAACATAAAATGCAATAAATTTGATTTTATAGGTTATATGTTAAATCTTTGGAATGACACAATTATTTTTTTCATGGTTCTCATTTATATTGATCTGAAGTACAGCACAACGAAATACAGTAAGAATGAGTCAGGGTGAAGTAAGATGTGCATGTATTGTTGTATTATAGCACTTCTAGTCAATCTAACATCTAATTCATATACTAAAATGGAAACTAATAAACTAAAACGGAATCAAACATAAACCTTTTATACGGTTAAAAACTTCAGGCATCAAAATAGAAAATATAAACACAATAAAAACACAAAACTAATATCCCTGGTGCGAACACAATTGGAAAATTAAAGTTATGGGATACTGCAGTCATTTAACAGTTCAGCTTTGTCCTTGCAGGTCAAATTCATCCATGATCAGACATCAGCAAATCCAAAGTACAGGGGATTTTTCCATGGGGTGAGGGAGATTATTAGATCCCAAGGTAAGAAGGGCTTCAGTTGCATTATACTGCCACCTGTTGTTCCTACCATTTATACACATGTGTTATTTAGATAATTATCCTCCTTATGACTTCTGAGAAGTTCATGAATTCATTTTAGGTGATAAATATGAAAGCTGTAATGAAGGTTGTCATGAAAAAGTGATTATTTTACTGTTGCACTTTTAGGACTAAAGGGGACTTATCAAGGGTTAACAGCCACTGTCCTAAAACAAGGCTCAAACCAGGCCATCCGCTTCTATGTCATGACTTCACTAAGAAACTGGTACAAAGGTAAGGGAGTCAATACATTTGCAACCACTTGATGCAAATAAAAATGCAGTAAAAAAAAAAAAAAACAAACTCTTTTTGTTTCTTTTTTTTTTCTGACGCCTAGGTGATGACCCCAACAAAGCCATTAACCCTTTGATAACTGGACTGTTTGGAGCTATTGCCGGGGCTGCCAGTGTCTTCGGAAACACTCCCCTGGATGTCATTAAGACCAGAATGCAGGTTAGTACCTTAACATATTTCCAGTTTTCCTAGTTTATCCCTTAGCTTTCCAACTAACATGTATATATGCATATTTTCCAACAGGGCCTTGAAGCGCACAAGTACAAAAGCACAGTAGACTGTGCGGTCAAGATCCTGAAGCATGAGGGACCACTGGCGTAAGTTCATGTGCCTGGTTGATATAGTATCTGGGGAAAAATGATTTAAAGGTTTTAAATATATATCTATTTATTCTCACTGTTGGATCTGGCCTTGTTTGAACTGTTAAACTGTCAGTTACCACATTTATATTGGTGAGAACATCATGTAATTTAGTTAGTGACTGCATAGTGTAGTGGTTTACACATCTGCCTAACATACCTGGTTCAAGCCTGGTAGGACACATACATCCTTTGGAGGATGTTTCAGGAAGGGAATCCTATGTGTGTGGTGACTTATCCATCTATCCATTAACCCACTTTATACTATAGACTGAGATTAAGCCTGTTCATTGTAGGAATGATAAAAACAAAGGTGTATTTAAACTCAGAACACATCTGCAGACAATTCAGAATCAAAATGATGTAAGATTTGGATAACCAGAGGAACACAAACTGAAAACTCATCTGTTTATCTTCATTTTGACCATTTTTTTCAAGGTGTTGTGTTATCGTTAATGTCAAAGTTGCTTTAGTTTGATTCACAGGGAAACTTTGTATGGCTCGTCTGTATAGCTTTATAGGTGCTCTGTTTCAGACTAGGTCTACAGCTGCTAATTGATATTTTATCCTCCACTTCATAACTGTTCTTTAAAAAAGTAGTCAGCAGCACAGTAGTGGAGTTGTTAGCACTGTAACGTCACGGGACCGGTTCAAACACTGGTTGGGCTCTTTCTGGGTCGAGTCTGCATGTTCACTCTGTTGTGCCTGCGGGGGTTTCTCCTCTGTACTCCGGCCTTCCCCGTAGTGGCTCAATAATGTAGCAGTTTACACATTTGTCTAACAAGCAAAAGATCCCCAGGAGAGACTAATTCATTTAGGGTCACATCATCAGGTGTAAAAAAAAAAAAAAAACAAAAAACCCAACTATAATAATAATAATAAAAATATAGCTCTGGCTTCCTCCCACAGTTTAACAGCGCCCATGTTAGGTCAACTTGTGGCTGGACATTGGGTGTGAGGTAGATGAAGTGTGCAAAGTATATTGAATAAACTGTTGTATGGTTAAATGTGACTTATAGTCTGACGTGCTTTGAGTGGTTAGTAGGACTAGAAAAGCACTGTATAATTGCAAGTGCCTTACATTGTCATTACTTCATTACAGTTCTGTAATTTCATAAATATAACAAAAACTAGGGAATGAATAAATGAATATACAAAGCACAAAAATAAAAATAATTTACTGCAGAGTAGCAACATATTATACATTTAAATATTTAAAACTTTAGTTAAGCTGAATTTCTACTTATAGGCTCTGTCACCTATGATCTACGGCTTCATATAGATATTTTTGGTCAGAAATGACTAAATTTGGCTTACAGAGTTATTGCCACTAACTTTTTAAAATAATTTTTTATTGACCCTGTAGTATTGTGAAACTCTGATATCATGGTTGCCTAATGTAACATTCACTGTCTGTTACTTCATTAGGTTCTACAAAGGTACTGTGCCTCGGCTGGGTCGGGTGTGTATGGATGTCGCAATAGTCTTCATTATCTACGAGGAAGTTGTGAAGCTCCTGAATTTGGTTTGGAAGACGGACTAAAATCAAGTTGTGCTAAATAAGCAGGACTGTCATGACAGGCCAATCTCCTTAAATCCTGTTTCTAGGTTCAAATATCTACCTCCAAGTGATTTTTCAGAAAGAAAGAAAGACAGGGATTGGTATGTTCTTGATTTATTTATAGCCCAGCAAACAGTAGTTGGAACTATTATCTAGCAGAATCACTGCTTACAGATGCTCTTTTTTTTTTTTAAATTCCACAGAACATTTTTTCACCCTGCTCAATCAGAGAACTGAGAGTGCTCTCAACACAAACAAGGAACTAAAGTTTGTACGTACTGAATCAAAGACAAACCAGTTACTTACCTAATGTAATATATAAACTATAGGTTAAAAAATTATGGGGAGTTGACTCAAATTTATTGAATCAAAAATTTAAACCCCTTTTATATGCAAGTTGTCAGAGAGGTTAGAAACCATTCTGAGGATGTGAAATGCTCCAAAAGCTGCAGGTACATTAAGAACTGCATGGCCGAAGTCAAGATTACAGAGTAATCTGCTTTGTGATTTCTTTTATCCTCTCCATGCACCTTGGAAGCAGGTGAAGTTGTGCCAGAAAATTATTTTTTGCTAAGATTACAGAGTAACCAGTTGTGGAAGATGCAGCATTTCTTTAAATGATAATACACATGTTCACATTATTTAGAAATGCACATTTCCATAAAGAAAGTGTTTGTGGGTAAAGAGGGTTCACTATTAAGTTGCAGAGATGTTTTAAATCAGTTAACTTACTAATGTCACTAAAAGTGCCTACGTGCTGTATAATGAATTTTGTGGTGTTTTGCGAATAAGAATGATTATTTAATGTTGTCACTAAAGACTAGAATAATTTACACATACTACTCTGTTCCAGTCAGTGTCTAATAAGTTCATGTCTTCTATTATCCTTCGAACTGTTAGTTTTTTGTTGTTTTTTTCATTCATTGAGAAATGGTGTTATTAGTGCCTTCCATCTCGTTCCTTTCTCATTAACTTTTAATTGCAGTTTATTTTTATTCTTAACTGTGTAATATTAGTTGCCTTTTCTTTTTTTTAATCAACTGATGACCCAATGTGCCAACTGCTGCTTGAAAATATAATGCCATGCTATTAACTGGAGTTCTAGACACGGAGTCTGGTTGTTTACATGCAATGCCTTTTAAATTAGTTTGCTTATCTTATCTCTTTGTGGAGGAGACACAATGTTTTCCACATGTTGCCTTTTTCAGCCTCCCGTTTAACCAGACCCTACAGGAGCATCACACTTTGTCACAGATTTTTAAATATTTCTGGAGTTTTCTTGTTAACAGGTGAATATTCTATGAAAAATCTACCAGGAGTTAAAAGCTGGTATTGTGCCTTCGATCTTCTTAATTCTAATATCAATGCTCAGAAATAAACATGGATCAGACTGTTGGTATGGTCTTTTTTCTTTCAAGCCATCATCCAAATTTCTCCTAACTTTTTGTCAGAATAAGCATTGTATTCTTTGAATGTGTAGGATTAATAATAATAATAGTGCTATTTGTGTTGTACTATATTAATTTTTTGTGATTACTTACTGTTGTGTGTAGTACTGGTGGTTATTTGTGGTTTTCTGTGCACAAATGTTATCTTCTTTGCTAACAGTCACCAAACAGACATTAGCTATCATTGACAGAATGTGATAAAATGCTGTTATATTGTTATATACATTATGGCCACTTGCCCTGTGACTGCTGAGATAAGCTCCAAAATCCTACGGAACCCATGGATGGATTATTTGTTGGCATATTGTCGATTTGCCCTTCTTGGACCTTACGCCTGCCGTAGCTGTCAGTACAGCCCAATGACAGTCATTGGTATTCACTAGCTACTCGTTGAGAGACGCTTGAAAGAAGATGCTTGTGTGTTTGTAGTTCTTCCAAGGGTAGTTAACATGTCTCTCAATGGAGGCGGAAGCAGAGGATTTTATTTCAACACCGTCCTGTCTTTGGCAAGGTCGCTGGCAGCTCACCGGCAGGCACCTATAGACAAGGTAACGCTTCAGTTAGACTAGCGACCTACCGGTGACCAGCTAATAGCCTAAATAGTCTCTGACAGTAAGGCCCGTCACAGACCGCTTTTCTACCAGTGTGGTCTGTGTTATGAATCAGAATAGACTCTAAACATGACTGTTTTGTCAATATATAAATTATAGAGTTATTTCAGGATTAAGGGGCGCCACATAGCATCACTGGTACCTTGCTAATGTCGGCTAACGTTAGCTGTTTTTAGCCTGTAGTTTTCCTTTTAAAAAAACCCAACTTTTCCCCTCATGTGAACAATTAGATCCTTACTCTTCATCCGTACATGTTGGCACAGGAAAGCAAACCCTTTTTGTGTCCTGATTCAGTCGAACACCCGCTGTATGTACAGTTATACATTTACACAGTATTCTAAACTTTTAGTTTGAGGGTCATTACCAAATATGGTGGCACCAGATCTTTAATCATTGTGGTCCGAACATTCTTTGAATGGACCAACATGTGTAGTCAATGTTGTCAGGAGAGGTGCGGGATAAATACAAGTGTTATGAAAATATGTTAAAAAGCGTTACTTATCTGTAATTTATACGATGTATAAAGAAATAAAATATGTATGACGTAATCAAGATTTGTCCAGTCACCTAAATATTTTGGAGCTGTTCCAATGAGCTGTTTATTTGGCTGACTTCAAAATGAATTTGTTTTTAAATGTATTTATGTATTTGTTTGTTTGTGTAGCGTGTATTTTTATTTATTTGTGGCAGGAAAACACAACGATAGTTATGTAAAAATGACTGCTTTTAAACTCTTTACCTTCAAAATAGACACACAGATCAAGATATAAATTATATATTAGCCACTGTTGGTCAGCAACATCTTTTTTGCTGTTGTATAGTGTGTGTGTCTGTGTGTGTTTAGTACAGTAAGCATATTGTAAATAATTAAGTAAACTAAGACCAAGACAAAATTGTACTTTAGCTCAAATCATTATCAGTTTTTTGTTTTCTCGTATTTAATGGGAAAGGTTAATAAGTTCATAATTGGTAGTCATAGCTTTAGCCTTGTGGTTTTCAAAGTTTTGTGAAAGCCAAAATTTATAGTGACAGTTGTATTCATATCTGCTTAAAACTGTTGACGTGTCATGAGTTATTTTTTCAATTGCACTTTCAGAAAGAGTTTTATTGCATATTTTCAGCATCTGTACCTAGAATGACATCTTTAGTCTTTCCAATAAGCTCCAATAGTGTATTTTATATCGTGCCATCATGACCTTATCACCCAAAGTGGTCGTCCAGAGGCTGAGGGTGTAAAAAAATTAAACTCTTTAACTGCTTACAGTCAGTTAACAAAAGCATATGTATCCAGCATTTGACTTTGACAGAATGATTTAGATGAATGATGTAGTATTTACCTCCTTGTTGTTGTACACTACAGTGATAATGAATGGTTGACAAAAAATCAAGACACACTCTGACTTGGCTATGCCTAGGGCATATCAGTTGCTCTAATACAGTGTCAGCATACTTTAAGTTCATTGTCCAATGTTGTGTAATGTTACCAAATCCAACATGGCTCACACAACAAGTGTATTCAGTTTTTCTCACTTCTGCTTGTATTCAATGTGTCCAGGTCTTATGTCAGGGAAAGAAACTGTGAGACCAATAAATTCTGATCCTGTTCCCAAACATTTCAGTGATGAGGGCTGAAGTAATATTTTAATCCATAGTCACATGCAGAAGTTTTAGCTGACAAATATAGCGTTAATATTGCTGGCAGAAGGTAGCAGAATATATGGTAAGGTGGAGTTTCACTATAGGAGTACTAGCTCGATTCTGAGTCCCCTTTTGGAGTAGGATAAAGCTGTCATCTGTGGTGATATTTTTAGTGTAGTTGATGGGTAACAAGGTCCTCAAACAGGTTAATCTGTTCATGACAGGAAAGAGGGGCAACTTCCCTGTTCTCTCAAATTAAGAGGAACAAGGCAAGAGGTACACAAAGAGGGAACAAATTATGACCTTAAGGTTGTCAATTTCACACGAGTCCATCTAGTTCCAAAACCTACTGCAGATGCCAACTAGCAAAAAGTGGTTTTGTTTGAATGGCATGATTTTAACAAACACTGATTTGAAATTGTTTTATTACAGTGGATCAGTCTTGAAAATGTGACACTGAATGTTGTTGAGAAACCTAAATTGTACAGCCAATTCTCTTCTGGATGAGCCAGTGTTACTCAGTTGAATCGTTAGGCTATGTGTTCAGAGATTAAGCAGCTGAGTGTATTGTAAAATTCTACAAGAATGCAGAGGTTGAACTGATTAGAAAATACATTTACTGAGAATCAGAAGGGGGAAACGCTAAACAGGAAGTACACTCCTTGATAAAGAGCCGTGGCTGCAGTAATATAATGACCCGTCAGCCCACTGTGTTATTGTTTAAGAAGTGTGTGCCAGTTTGTGGACTTTATTTTGCTGTTTTTCTGTCTGCAGTAACCTGCTCTATAAATCTGTATGTGATCGTATTGATTATCTTTAGAGATGTAGGATGTTTAAGGGGTTGTCTGATAAACAAAATTTATTTATTAGTCATTGTTCTGAATTTTAGCCAAGAACTACATCTGGTATTGGAGACCGTGTCTGTAGAGGAGGGACTCTACTTAAAAGCCATCTTTGAGTGGGGATTTTTAACTCTTTCTGAAGATTAAAAATATTAATGAATAATAAATTATTATTATACTTCTTGCTTGTTGTCTGAGTTACGGAGTTACTTTCAGTGGATGTTAGAATGTCCTGTGGTTTTTTTGTTTAATTTCAGAATCAGTTTGTAAAATGGAAATGTCCTATTAATCTAATTTCTGCTTATCTTTTCTTTGACATTTTTCAAAAGTCAGATTTAATGAAAAATTTCAATGGTGTCTAAGCCAAAAAGACAGCAGCAGTTTGTAATAACCTGCTGAATACTCATTTCCCTCTCTTTCATTTATTAGTGTTTTGTCTCAAGCTTATTGAGATATTATTTAGTCTTAATAAGCAAATCAGTCATCTTACCTGGATGATTGATTTGGTCTTTGGCTTTGAAATCAAATAGTTTTTAGTGGAATGTTTTATGTGAAGTCTCCACAACATCCCCTTTGTGGGCTTTAATCATTTAAAATATCCTCTCTCTCCTCTCATGGAAAACAAACAGGAAGTAGTGGCCCTGCTCTCTGTTTAAATGGTGGTTAATCCCTCACTGAACTCTCAATCATGGGGCTAATTAATGCCACAGGCAGGTTTTCAACTGGACTTTTAATTGGATTCAAATCCTGAGGCCCATTTAGATAGTCAAAATCATTAACATTAATGGGACAACAAAGTGCCTGTTTTAAACCCACCCATATGGAAAAGATATATATAAATCTTATAAAGTTTGTATCTGTCTTGTGTGAAACTTGTATGAAAAGCATATAAGTGTGAAAACAGATATAAGATCCCTTGAAAAATTATATAATGAATCTTGTATGTTTTGGATACTTACTAAAACAATGTATGAAAGTAATGCCAAAGTGGCCACTTTCATGAGTAAATCATGTAAGCCTTATATGATTTACTCATGAAAGTGGCCACTTCCATGAGTAATCACATATAAGTTTTTACTATTTCTTTTCCGTATGGGCAGTAGGCAAGAAATTTCTCTATATTTAAAATATTGTTATATTTAATAGCTTCCTAAAGTTGAGAAATGTTTACAACTCCTCTTCATCCACCCACATTGTCCTCCCACAGGTTCAGAAGCTACAATGCATGTGTCCAGTGGACTTCAGAGGAATCTTCCAGCTAGATGAAAGAAGGAGAGATGCTGTGATTGCAGTTGGCATTTTTCTAGTCGAGTCAAACCTGCAGGTAAATAGCGTACCTCGTTTCCTCTCCTCATTGTCGTACTTTTGTGCTTGTATTAATTTAAGGATGTTCATTTTCTTATACTCTGGAATACATGTATTTCAGCACAAAGATGCTATTGTTCCCTACCTTCTTGGGCTGCTTAAAGGACTCCCTAAAGTTCAGTGGATTGAAGAAAGCTCGGAACGCAAAGGAAGGGGTGGGTAACAGTCTTACATGTACTTTATCCTGTCATTTCTTTTCATTTTAGAGGTGCTGTTTAGTCATTTTTTATTTTTGTTGCAGATACCCTTCCTGTGGCAGAGAATTTCAGCTTTTGTCTTGTGACATTGTTGTCAGATGTCGCCCAATGTGATGAAATCTTACGAGGGCAGGTGTGTGGTAATGACTCTATATATACATGGGTATAGATGCTGTTTATCTCATGTGTACTCAGATTTTTAAATACATTAAGCTCTCATTCACACAGGCCTAGAGCCTGGTCAGCAACCATTTGACAACCACCGGTCGCTAGGGAAGAAAACAAATATTCCCCAATTGGTTAACATGTGTGCTGGCAATTCCTGGAAGTTATTTGTTGCTTCAGAAGAGTAAAAATCAAAATGGTTTAAATATTAATAAATATTATTTAAATGATTATGTTATCAGATCCTGGAAGCAGTTATGGACATCATGCAGGTCCTGCAAGATATCTGCAAAAATCCAGAAGCTCATGACAAAGGTACCAACAGAGACCTCGTTCTTCCGTTAAGTGCTGCTATAGATCATTCCAGTGCTAAATAACATCCACAATATTCTTGTACGTATTCTTGTATTATTCTTTTTCTTGTACAGAATACCTATGTAGGTACACTGTGCCCACCTTGCTTGGTGTTGCAAGAGCATTTGGCCGATACAGCAACACTGACGAGCCGTTACTATCCAAGCTGTTTCCTCGACCAGTTGTTCCCTTACTGTCCACAAATGATGATAGCGATACTGTCCGGCGACGGTCCTTCAATGACTTTCGTTCAATCCTACCAAGCTCCTTGCTCACAGTTTGTCAGGGAGACTCTCTGAAACGCAAAGGCTCCTCTGTGTCCAGTGTGTCACAGCAGGTAATAAAATGAAACGGGCAAGAAGGCAAAACTAACAACATGTGTTTATTTTTAAAAAAAAAAAAAAAATGAAATCCTGATTTTGTTTTCAGGCCAGTCCAGAGAGAGCAGGTCTGACACCCAACTCGCCCGCTGATCCCTCTGCACAGTACTTTGAAGGTAATTTCAGATCAGGTTGACACCTCTTTTTGGGTGCAGTATTTCATGCTTTCAGAAGTTGTTTTGTTTTTTACCGCAAACAGAATAGACATTTTTACGGTACATAATTTATTCTTCCCTCTATGTTAAGGTTCTTACCTCCCCGATGGCAGTGCAGTGGACCCTGACTACTACTTCTCCACCATAAGCTCCAGCTTCTCTGTGTCCCCTCTTTTCACTGGAAGCAGCACTGGAGAGTTTCACGTCCCTCTAGATATGCTCAGACAACTCCTTCACATGGTCAGCAGTAACCACACTCAGAGTTTGGTTTTGTACATGCATGCAAGGTGAACATTGTATTACTTCTTTTGAACAGGTTCAACAGATTGTCTCTGAGTCGTTTTTAAAATCACTGGATGACACCTTGGCAGAACTTCAAGTGGTATGCCTCTCAAGTCCACTCAGATTTCTCTTCACTTTACTTTTCATGTTACGCTTTATTTGTAAATTTCTGTTGCTTTCTTTGCAGGTGAATCCTGGTCTTCATCTCTACTACAAAACCTTCAGTGATCCTCTTTATGTAGCCATATTTAAAATGCTGAGAGACACTCTTTATAATATGAAAGGTAAGGAAATCTGTAATAGATCCTTTAATTAAAGGTAGTTTTACCCTTAACAAAATCTAACTAATATTTTCAACACCTTCAGGCAGTGGTAAATTAACAAGGTGATTCTGCTATTTGTATCTAAAAAGTGCTGTGTTTCTCGTAAAGTCCTTATTTGATGAAGAGAAAAGTTAACCAGAAACTACAGAAACAGTGGTGGTCTGCATTCTCAATTGCACACTTTGATCAGGAATAAAAATATGGTGCCAGAATTACAGGTGATAAACAGTGCTGTAACTGATTGCAAAAATGAGAACCAGTAATATTCTAACTTTTTATTTTTAAAATTGTCTTTTAATTTTGTGATGTTTTTTTTTTTTTTTTTTTTTAAATCTACTGTGATCTTGAAAATGGTATTGAGTATATTACTGGTTATTAGTATAGTGTTTGAAATTTTAGTGTCATGAAAACCCTACCTATTAATTGCAGAAAATGTGCAGAAAAGTAGATGGATCTGAGATCCCTCAGATAACAGAGTAATAAACAGCTAACTGAGCTAAAATTAGGTCAGTTGCATATATAGATTTTGTTTTTCTGAAATTTGTATTACAAAGCTAACTTACCAATCTAATTTGGAGTTTTTGATTAAAATACTCTAAAAGCTGCCTGAATCATACACACAAAGTGAAGAGGTCCAGTTTAAGACTCTTAGTACATAGGGCCAATGTGGGCCTCATAAACTACAGCCTTAAGTGCAACCTAGAGGAACTGCAGTTATTACAACTTACACATTAGCTTCCTTGTAAAGCTCTCAAGAATGCCCATCGATTCTTTCACATTAGTATCTGTATTTTGTCTCCCTTCCATGTTTGGTGAAGAAAAAGTGGATGCAAGTTGCATTGACTCACCACATCATCTTGTGGTTTGTTACGCCCCACTTAAAAACGAAGTGTTGACAGTGCATCAGCCACCACATTGTCCATACCTCTCTGATGTTGGATGTCTATGTTGTACTCCTGAGCAAGCAACGCCCATCTCATCAATCTTTGGTTGTGATTGTACATGTGTTTTAGGAATACCAGAGGGTTATGGTCAGTATAAACCATAACAGGAGTGGTGGTTGACCCCACGTACACGTTGAAATGCTGCAAAGCAAGCAACATGGCCAGGGTTTCCTTCTCAATGGTGGAATAGTTGAGTTGATGAGGCTTGAACTTAGCTGAGAAGTAGGAAACCGGGTGACTGATGTCATCAACTCCATCCTGTAGCAGTCCTGCCCCAGTGCCACTTCTAGCTTGAAGACCTTGCTGAAGTCCAGAGCAGCCAGTACAGGGGCACTGCAAAGGAGAGACTTGGCACAGTCAAATGCATATTGGCACTCAGCAGTCCATACGAAGGGTTCCTTTGGACTGCACAGATGAGTCAGAGGAGCCACTACTGTCGAAAAATTCCGGCAGAAACATTGTAGTAGCCCACTAGACCCAAGAAGCGCCTGAGCTCCCGTCTTGTGGTGGGCACCGGGTAGCTCAGTACGGCCTCCACCTTTGCATTCACAGGGCGCACTTGGCCGTGTCCTACTTGTTTTCGGAGGTATGTCACTACCGCCTTGGCAAATTCACACTTTGCCAGGTTCAGGGTTAGGGAAGCCTGGGTTAAACGAGCAAAAACATCCCTCAAAGTACTCACATGATCAGTCCAGCAAGAAGAATATACCACAATGTCATCCAAATACACATTACAATTGTTAATGTCCGTTAACACAGAGTTCATAAGTCGTTGGAAAGTGGCTGGTGCATTTCGCGTACCAAACGCCATCACTGTGTACTGCAAGAAATGGTCTGGAGTAACAAATGCTGAAATATCAGAGGCTCTGCTAGTTAGAGGAACCTGCCAGTAACAGATCTAGCTTTGTTATGTAGGTGGTGGCTCCAATGCTGTCTATGCAGTCTTCCATGCGAGGCAATGGGTATGAGTCAGGGACTGTGACTGCATTTACCCTCCTAAAATCAGTACAAAAACGAGGAGAACCTTTCTCCTCGTTTTTGGTGTCAGCAGACATGAAGAGCTCCAAGAGCTATGGCTAGGTATCGCCAAACCATTTTCAAGCAGGTACTGTACCTCTTTTTTCATTAACTCCCTCTTGAGTATGTGTGTTGCTTAATAGGGCACGCATCACCCACGTCAATGTTGTGCTTTAACACTGGGGTTCTAGATGGTACATCCCCAAACAGACTAGGGTGCGCTTGGATCAGGTTTTTCACGTCATCTTTCTCGTCATGGGGAAGATAGGAGAGGTACGTGTCTAAGGCATCAAGAACCTCTGAGTTCACAAGCCTACCACTCTGCTGACCTTCACTGCCCTTTACCAAACCATCATCATGGTTTATGGGCACAGAAATGAGTGAGATGGAGCCCTCTTTATCGTCTTCCCTAGAGTGAAACAGTTTCGGCATATTTATATGGCAGAGCCGTGTTTTGCGCCTTCTATCCGGAGTGCGAACAATGTAGTTTGTGCCATTGACTTTGCTCTCTACCACATATGGACCTGCAAATTGGGCTGACAGAGATGGACCAGAGGTGGGCACCAACATGAGTACCTGATCACCAGGTTTAAAAGAACGCTGCACTGCCTTCGTGTCATACTGCTGCTTCATTTTCCCTTGGGCTGCTGACAGAGACTTCTTGGCTATTGCACAAGCATGGTACAAACATTCCCGACACTGCGTGACAAACTCAAGCACATTTGATTGCGGCTGCACATCAGATAAAAACTGCAGCAGGGCTGAAACCAAGGGACTCCTGGTTTGCTTCACGAGCTGCAAACAGTAGGAATGGCAGTCCGTCATCCCAGTTCTTGTCAGTCTCCAGACAATATTTTCGCATCATCAACTTTATGGTCTGGTGCCATCTTTCTAGTGCGCCTTATGACTGGGGATGGTAAGGGCTGGAAGGGATGTGTTTGATACCAAGTGATTGCAAAGTCTGCTTGAACAGTTTTGACTGAAAATTGCTACCTTGGTCGGTTTGAACAACTCTGGGCAGACCGAATGTTGAAAATAATTTAAGTAGAGCCTTAACTACGGTGGGAGCGGTGATTTTTCGAAGTGGTATGGCTTCAGAAAAACGGGTTGTGGCACACATGATTGTCAAGAGGAACTGATTACCCGCTTTTGTTCTGGGTAGAGGACCCACACAGTCCACTAAAACACGCTCAAAAGGCTCCCCAACTACCGGGATGGGTTTAAGAGGAACAGGTGGCACCGTCTGATTAGGTTTACCCACAATTTGGCAAACCTTGCATGTTTTGCAGAACTTGGCAACGTCTTTCTTCAGACCTGGCCAGAAAAAGTGCTGAAGAACGCGGTCATAGGTTAAAGTGGTTCCTAAATGACCTGCGCAAGCTGCAATATGCCGCCCCGGTTGTCCCCTAGGAATGGCTATTTGGCGTACCACCCCCCAACCCTCATCACCTCCTTCCTGCTGTAAAGCAGGTCTTGAGACCCATTTCCTCACCAGTAACCCATCCTCAAGATAAAACCTGTGTGCCTTTTTATTGTTTATTATCTCACTTACCTCTTTAAAACACTTAGGAAAAGTGAAAAAGAAAAAGCCAAAGCCAAAGTTACACAGAGTTTAAGTTCTCTCTCTCTCTCTCTCTCTCTCACTCACTCACTCACACACACACACACACACACACACACACACACACACACACACTAAAGCCTGCTGCCCAAACCACTCTAGCTCACAGCACAACCTGGATGATTTGCTCACTGGCAGACCTGTAACATAGGAAAAGGAGAAAAAAAACTCTCACAGAGGGAGAGCCACTAGAGGTCAGCAACCATAACATGGTTCAAAATGGAGTTAGATGAAAGTACTGCTGCTTTCGAAAATAGGAGACTTTTCTTTATGTTCTGTTGATAGCTTTAGCTGATTTTGGAGTTGTTAAAATTAAGTATTTTTTTAACACTGGATTTTACAATAAGTGCTTTTTATATTATTCAATAACAAAATCACAATTTCTCCTTCCCTAATGTCTCTATAATAATAATAATAATAATAATAATAATAATAATAATAATACAAACATAATTTGTTTTCTGTCAGAACTTCAGACAGACTATGTGAAGGAGGTTCATGACTTTGTACTGGAGCAGTTTAGCAGCAGCCAGTCAGAGCTGCAAAGGATTCTTCATGATGTCGAGTACCTCCAGAGTGAACTGAGCCCACTCAAACTGCGCTGTCAGGCTAATGCCGCCTGTGTGGACCTCATGGTGTGGGCTGTTACTGAGGAGCAGGGTAAGTCTTGCTTCCTGTATCTTAGTCCAACAGTGAGTAATCAGTCTCGATAATCTTGATTGTAAACCTTTTTTTGTTTGTTTGCCAGGAGCTGAGAATCTTTGCACCAAGCTCTCAGAGAAACTGCAATCAAAGACATCCAGTAAAGTCATCATTGCTCACATGCCCCTCCTGATTTGCTGCTTACAGGTAAAGAACTACCAGAGAGGGAAGAAAATGATGTGGGAGCAGGAGTAGAAAAGTGTTGTGTCCTGTTAAGATTTTGTTTCTCTTTGACAGATTAGTGCTTTCTTTCTTTTCTTTTCTTTTCTTTTTTTTCAAGCCAATCAGTATGGTTTATACTTCTGAGGTATAGCAGGAGAATTTTGACAATGCTGAAATCGGGCTAAGATGCTCACATTAGAGCTATAACGATCAGTAGTTTGGTGTTGATGACAAATTTCTGAAACCTAGTGGTACTTGATTTTCTGGGTTATCACTGATGCTTTAGGTAATCACAGACTGTATCAAATCAGAAATTAAAAGCTTTAAAGTAACATCTATTGTGGCTGTCCTGTTGGAATGTTTCTCCTGCTTTCTTCACAGTAAATAGCTGTAAACCTGGGAGGAATGCAAATATTATTATTACAAATGCACATTTAGAAATACTTTTTGTGTTCAGGGGTTGGGTCGTCTGTGTGAACGCTTTCCAGTGGTGGCCCACTCTGTTACCACATCCCTGAGAGACTTCTTGGTGGTGCCCTCTCCTGTTTTGGTGAAGTTGTACAAATATCACAGCCAATACACCCCAGGTAACTCATGCTCCACCACTACCAGCCAGCCAACCATGTTCCTTCCAGTTTAATGTGTTCTTACAAGATTATGATTTTGTTTAAGGTGGTAGTGAAATAAAGATTCATGTGACCAATGAACATTCCCAGTCAACACTCAGCACCCATTCGAGCAAGAAGAGCCAGCCCTCCATGTATGAGCAGCTTCGGGACATCTCCATTGATAACATCTGCAGGTGAGTTCCCCCACAGGTACATTAGGCACTGGAGCTTTCCATTTTCCAGTTTGCAAGAAAACAGTATAAATAACAGGTTCACAGAAGTCTTCATAAATAGAACCGTTTAAGATCCAATTTACTCCCACAGAGTTTTTATGAAGGAGAAATAATGGTTCAGCAGTTGTAGTGCATCGGCATACCACAGAACCTGCAGACTGCTTGTCTATCTGCAGAGAGCATCTGTTTTGTTAAATGTGGGTAGTGCTAAAAATATGTGTTATAACCAGTATGTGTGCTCTCCAAAAGTTGATTCTGGATGATTGAGCATGCATCAAGACCAGTATGTGGGCTATTTTTGCTTGTGCTGTTGTTGGTCTGTCAGCAAGCTGTGGAAAACTCTGAAGTTATAACATACAAAGAGATGAAAGTGTGTTTAAAAACAATGATAAATGTCCACTGTGAATCCACACAGGTGTACAACGTGCTTCCCCTTAATATAAGGCATTGCTGAACGAAACCCATCCCACTTGCGTGTACATGTCATTGTCAACAAAGCCTTCACTCCCAGTCTTTCCTTCTGCTCTCAGGTGCCTTAAAGCTGGCCTGACTATGGATAATGTCATTGTTGAAGCTTTTCTCGCCAGTCTGTCTAATCGTCTTTATATCTATCAGGAAAATGACAAGTAAGCCTCTCACCGAAATTATACTCTGCTCTTGACTTGTGAAGTTAAAATAACCAAGATATTGCCCCACAGGGATGCTCACTTGATTCCAGACCACACAATCAGGGCTTTGGGTCACATTGCTGTGGCCTTACGGGACACCCCCCGAGTAATGGAGCCCATCCTTCAGATTCTGCAGCAGAAGTTCTGCCAGCCTCCCTCCCAGCTTGATGTCCTCATCATAGACCAACTTGGCTGCATGGTCATCACAGGGAATGTGAGTGTTTATCTTCAAACTTCATGTGTCTTAGAACTTCAAGCTTCTAGAGTAATTCAATTGAATGCAATTTTATTTATGAAGTGCCAATTCATAACAGCAGTTGCTTCAAGGCACTTTATATTGTAGGGTAAGACATGGCTAAACAAAACTAGGGTATCATCTGCATAGCAGTGTCTTACAATAATAATGCCCAAGGGAAGCATGTATGATGTTAACAGATTTGGTTCCCAGCACAGAACCCTGTGGAACTCCATTACTAACTTTTGCATGTGAAGAAGGCTTCCTAATTATATTAAGAAATTGGAATCATAGGAATCTCTGTGATTTAAACCACTGCAGTGCAGTTCCTTTTAATACTTACGCACAATTGTGAGTTATACAAGGGAATCAAGCTTCTGTGGTATGCTTTCTTTTTCAGAGGAAGGACAGTATATGACATCATATGCAGTGATATTAGACCCAAATCTAACCTTTTTAAAGTGTAATTTTTATTTTTGAAGGGGAACTTTGTGGTTTTTTTTCTCTTTTTCCTTCCACTTTAGCAATACATCTACCAGGAAGTTTGGAATTTATTCCAGCAGATCAGTGTCAAGGCAAGCTCCATGGTTTACTCTACTAAAGATTACAAAGATCACGGATACAGGTAAGAATCACCTTATAGGGCAGATGAGGAATTTTAGTCTTAAAAGAGCATTTTTCCCCCCCCTTGGTGTTATGGTTTTGCTTGTTCACATTGGCGTCATGTTTTTTTCTTTACTATTGTCATTTCAGTGCAAGTGTTGGCCATTGGTCTACAGTCCTGTGTTAGCATTCAAATGTTTATTTCAAGCTTCAATGCAGCTGAGTTTTCTTTTGTTTTTTTTTCTCCATCTTGAGCATCAGCAAGCAAAAACTGTATCAATTCTCTTATGGGAGCCTGAATGTGAACCATACCCCCGCTGTTACAGAAACGCATGTGCTACTGCTTATCTCGTACATAAATGTTCCTTCCTCTTTCTGCAGACACTGTTCCTTGGCTGTTATAAATGCACTGGGTAACATAGCAGCAAACCTTCAGGCTGAGCATATGGTTGACGAGCTGCTAGTCAACCTGCTAGAACTCTTTGTTCAGCTGGGCTTAGAAGGCAAGCGAGCCAGTGAAAGGGCCTCAGACAAGGGCCCAACTCTGAAGGTATGGCACACACTCACATTGCACATTCCAGTATAAGATAAGATAAGATAAGATAACCTTTATTAGTCCCACACGTGGGAAATTTGTTATAATGGGAAGGAAAAACAACACAAGTGGAACTAAAAACAACATAGGGTAGTTAGGTATAAGGTCAAACAAGTCAAGTGAAGTCAACACATGCAAGAGGAAGTTTTTACCTTAAATGGCTTTGCTTCATTTTCTTGGCAATCTGCTTTCATAAGATAACAGCATACTATAATTGGGAAATGATTCCGATTTTTACAGTTTTCCTGCAGCTAGAGCCAGGAAACATAGGTGATGCATATAGTAGCTGTTAAGTCACACTGTATTTAGTTTCCTTCAGATCCCAACCCCCCTGACTTTATAGTTTTTACAGTGCTCCATAAATTAAATTTTTCAAATTTTAATATTTTTATTAGCATGGGAATTTACAGGTTTCTTGTTTTTTTTTTTTATGCTAGGGTGTTTAATAAATTTGTTAAACACTGAAACTTTTGCTTGTGTAGAAAATATTTAATGTAGTTAACTCATTAATTAAATAAAGTGGTAGTCTATTTTCAAGTGGCTAATTCAGCTCTGTACCTTCAGGCATCAAGCAGTGCCGGAAATCTTGGAGTCCTTATTCCAGTCATTGCAGTGGTAAGTGATTTGTGTATTTTCATCATATAATCTTTGATAATTCAGAGTTAGTGTAAACCTAGCACTTTTAAAAGGTCTGTTATCCCTCCTCTTCTTCTGTTTTTAGCTGACAAAGAGGCTACCACCAATCAAGGAGGCAAAGCCACGCCTGCAGAAGCTCTTTAGAGACTTCTGGCTCTACTCCGTAGTCATGGGATTTGCTGTGGAGGGTTCAGGTAGAAGGAGTTGTTTATTTCTGTTGTGTTGTGTACAAAAATATCAGAAATATCAAAATTTTGTTTGTTTTATCACAGTAAAGCAAACTGAAATTTTTGTAGCTCTATTTCTGTTTTGCATCCTTAGTCCTGTAAAATGTCAGTTTTACTATTTTGTCTCCCATTTATTTTAGTAGTCTCATCATATCAGTCTGTTTTAAATTAGGAAATGCAGTGGGAATTTGTGGGAAAGTTTTCAAGCAAACATTTTTTTATTCCTGGAATCACCATTATCTTTAATTTATTATAAAAGCCTTAATGAATTCATATATCTGTAGCTTCTTTTTAGGATTAAATGTAGTACTGTGCAAAAGTCTTAATCCGCCCCTTATTCTTTATATATTTAATTTAATTTTTATTTATCCATTCATCCATTTTCTTCCATTTATCCTTGTCAGGGGCATTCACATTCATATCTATGGGAAATTTAGAATTACCAATTAACCTAACCCCACTTACTGCATGTCTTTGGACTGTGGGAGGAAGCAGAAGTACCTGGAGAGAACTCACACAAATACAGGGAACATGCACACTCCACACAGAAGGGCCCCGGCCAGGATAGGTGGAATCAAACAGGACCTTCTTGCTGTGAAGCAACAGTGCTAGTGGTGCGGTGATTGTCCCATCTCAAGGCACTTTATATTGTAAAGGAAAGAGCCTGCAATAATGGAGAGAAAGCCGGAACAATCGGACAACCCTCTATGAGGAAGCACTTGGTAACAGTGGGATGGAAAACTCCCTTTTAACAGGAAGAAACCTCCAGCAGAACCAGGCTCAGGGATTGGCAGCCATCTGCTGTGAACAGTTGGGGATGAGGGGAAAGAAATAGGACAAAGGACACACTGGATTTAATCATTAGTTACTATTGAACTCTGGCTCTCTTCCACAAAGTGGTTTATATACACATAGACAATGAAAAGCTGTGAGTGAAGAAGAAACACTTGGTGCATAATGGGAACCCGCTAGTAGCCTAGGCATTTTGTAGCATAACTAAGGGAATGTTCAGACTCACCTAACTATAAGCTTAAAACTTTCCCTTTTTTTAAAGCATATACAGTACTTAAAACTAGAGAAGATTTCTGTCTGCTATATCTAAACTGTAAGCTGGTTCCATAGAGAGCTGAGGTCTCTGCCTCTTATTTTACTTTTAAATACCCTAGGATACCCTAGTGCTCTATTGCGGTGAAAAGGTAGTATATCAAGGCCTGTATATGAGGAGGAGGATTTTTAATTTCATTCTGGATTAACAAGGAGCCAGCAAAGATAACAAATGGGATAAATAGGCTCTCTCTTTCTTGTCCCTTTCACTACTCTCGCTGCAGCAGTCTGGATCCATTAAAGCCTTTTCAGGGAGCCTTTAAAACAAACTGATAATAATGAATTACAATAGTCCATCCTAGAAATAGTAAATACATAAACTAGTCAATCACCATCACTCTGTGACAGGATGTTTTGAATTTTAGAGATACAATGCAAATGCCAGGAAGCAGTCCAAAATATTTATTATTTATTTATTAAGAATTATCCTAATCAAAAATTATGTGAAGATTCCTCACAGTATTACTGGAGGCCAAGTTAATATTATCCGAAGTAAGTATCTGGAGAGACACCATTTTTCAAAGGTTTTTAGGGCCAAGTACAGCAACCTTTTTTGTTTCATCTGAATTTCAGGTTTATGTCTTTAAGACATTTCTGCAGTTAAACTAATTTTGTGTGTGTCATTTTTGCTTTGGATAGATGAAATATATTAGATAGATAAAGCCAGAAAAGGGTGGAGTGCCCACTCCGGGTCAGGGACAAGACCCTGCCCCAAGTGGAGGAGTTTAAGTCTCTCGCGGTCTTGTTCATGAGTGATGGGAGAAGGGAGCGGGAGATCGACAGACGGATTGGTGCAGCGGCTACAGTGATGTGGACGCTGTACCGGTCTGTTGTGGTGAAGATAGAGCTGAGTGTAAAAGCGAAGCTCTCAATTTACTGGTCGATCTACGTCCCTACCCTCACCTATGGTCACGAGCTGTGGGTAGTGACCGAAAGAACGAGATCGCGGATACAAGCGGCGGAAATGGGCTTCCTCCGAAGGGTGGCTGGCCTCTCCCTTAGAGATGGGGTGAGACGTTCGCCCATTCGGGAGGGGCTCAGAGTAGAGCTGGTGCTCCTCCACATCGAAAGGAGCCAGCTGAGGTGGTTCGGGCATTTGACAAGGATTTCCTCTGGGCGCCTCCTGGGTGAGGTTTTCCAGGCATGTCCCACCGGGAGGAGGCCCCGGGGCAAACCCAGGACACACTGGAGAGATTATATCTCTCGGCTGGCCTGGGAACGCCTTGGTGTTCCCCCGGATAAGCTGGAGGAGGTGGCTGGGGAGAGGGAGGTCTGGGCTTCTCTGCTTGGGCTGCTGCCCCCGTGACCCAGCCTCGGATAAGTGGAAGGAAATGGATGGATGGATAAAGCTGAGTTTCATCTGCATAGTAATGAAAATATATGCTATGCCTTCTAAAAATACAGCTTTAGGGAAGAATATATAACGTATATAGAACGGGTCCCAGCATAGCACCCTGGGGAACTCCATAATGAAGAAGACACCCTATTTACATGAACAAATTTAACCGTGCTAGCTAGATATGATTCAAACCACATTTTCCTTCCAAGGAGTCAAAGTTTTTATTTTTCTAATTTTTTTTTTTTCTAACAGACATTGGGTGATATATTTGTTAGTGAGTTAGTAAGGAAGCTTTGAAAAATACAGTAATATGTGGATGAGATTAACCATTTGGACATTTACTCACATGACACCATTCATTTTAAAGATGTAAATCCTAAATTTGCTGCTGTTGAAATGTTTAGGTTTGTGGCCAGAGGAGTGGTATGAAGGGGTTTGTGAGATAGCGACCAAATCACCGTTGCTCACGTTTCCCAGTGGAGAACCTTTACGCTCAGAGCTGCAGTACAACTCTGCCCTGAAGAATGATACTGTCACTCCGGTATGAGAATGCCCACATGCAGACAAACACCCAGATATTTTGTAGTTTACCTGCTGGCACTAGTTTTTGATTGATTGTTGAATTCCAGGCAGAGCTGAATGATCTACGCAGTACCATCATCAACCTGCTGGATCCTCCTCCAGAGGTGGCTGCTCTCATCAACAAGCTGGACTTTGCCATGTCCACATATTTGCTGTCTGTTTACAGATTGGAGTATATGAGGTAAGCCAGCATGAGATTTATTTATTTATTTTTTAATATAAAATCTCATGCACATCTTCTCCAGTTTGTACTAGACAAATAAAACTTGACTAGTATATATATCTAACCTTTATTCTGGTTTGTTTTTCTCACATCTGTTAGGATGCTGCATTCTCTGGACTTGGACCGCTTTCAGGTTATGTTTCGATACTTTGAGGACAGAGCAATACAGAAGGATAAATCTGGTAAGAACAACTAAAAAAAAAACATTGAAAAATACCAATTTACTGGCAATCATTTATTCTGCACATTCAAATGTTTTCAGGTATGATGCAGTGTGTGATTGCTGTTAGCGACAAGGTTTTTGAGGTCTTCCTGCAAATGATGGCTGAAAAAGTAAGTAAGATGTTAGAAGTCAAAGTATATCTTAAGTGCATTTATATCTTTACTTTATTATTCAATGTGTTCTTTGGTTAAATACATATTATTTGTCATGACCTGACTCAAAAGAATGTATCAAAAAAGGGCGATCATACATAGCATTAGGTTGCTGTTAAATGATTTATTTAAATAAAAAAACAAATACTGGTTTTCAGTATATATGCAGTGTCTGATTGCAGGGAAAATGTATGAGTGAGTTTGTGCATGCAAAAACAAAAGAGAGTGCTCTACCAGTCAGCAAACAAGGGGATAGGATATGAGTAGAGAAGAGTCAGCCCAAGGGACTGATTTTCCTCAGCACCATCTGCTCAGGTGTGCTGCGTCCTAAACTGGGTCAGCGCCACCCACCAATTACCTGGAATAGATAGACACAGAAAACCAACACCAGCCATGCAGCCGTCACACTCTCCCCCATAAGACAGGGTTCTTACCCTTAACCAAAACAGAAGATAAACTGCACAGATTTAACAATTTGGGTGTTTTAGGTGTGCTATTCATAACCCCTCACATACACTAAAGGTCCATCTCGAGACTCAGTTGTAAATCAAATGTTTTGTAACAGTTAGATAACATTAAGCAAAGCTGAAGTCATACGCATCAGATCCAAAAACTACTGCAGGAGCGCTGGAAGATTATCATATAACATTTAAAAACATGTTGGTTGTGGAACAAAAGTAGACAGGACCCAATTAAATCAATATTAGTCACTCATCTCAAATAGAACACACAGTTAATAGAAAAACACTGCAGTTAAAAGACAAGCACCCAACCAGATTGTGTATAGACTGCAGTCAAACTGATTCAGTTTTTCTTTTCTGACTTTGCTCTCCAGGGAGAAACAAATCAAAAATAAATGACCTACTGTACACATAAACTACACTTAGAAAGGTTCCCAATTGTAGTCTTAAAGGACTCCTGATATACTGATTTTAGATTTAGATTTTATTTTTGGACTCCAATAGAGTTGCTTTACATGATTTACAGAAGCAATTCGGTGAAAGTGAATTTCCAGCTCTCAAATGTGAGGATTTACTGCTTTTCTCAGTTTCATGTCATGTATATCACTGTAAACTATTTTAATGACATAATCTTGAAAATATTCTACAATAAAATTACATAATGTCACACTTTTAGCCAAAAACCAAAGCCCATGAGGAGGAGCTTGAACGCCACGCTCAGTTCCTCCTGGTGAACTTCAACCACATCCACAAAAGGATCCGTAGAGTGGCTGACAAATACTTGTCTGGCTTGGCTGAAACGTGAGCAAGACTTGATGCACATGTTAATTTACTTAAAATATCACCCAGAGTCACATTAACTGTACAAAAGCAGGTTCCTAATTGACTGTATTTTCTCTCTACTTAGTTTCCCCCACTTGTTGTGGAGTGGCCGTGTGCTGAAGACTATGTTGGACATTCTGCAGACTCTTTCCCTCTCACTCAGTGCAGTATGTGATGATCATTAAGACTGTTATACTGCATTTGTATACCATGACTTATGCTGTATAATTTGGATCTATTGCAGGACATTCATAAAGACCAGCCTTATTATGACATCCCAGATACACCATACAGAATCACTGTCCCAGACACGTATGAAGCCAGAGAGGTAATGTTGCTTTACTTATGATTTGTGTTTTTCAGTTCTTTCCCCTATATATGTATTAATTCAATTCAATTTTATTTATATAGCGCCAAATCACAACAACAGTCGCCTCAAGGCGCTTTATATTGTACAGTAGATCCTACAATAATAGATACAGAGAAAAACCCAACAATCATATGACCCCCTATGAGCAAGCACTATTAGATAATAGATTTTTGTAATGTATTGTCTATGTAGTAGATTTTTTTTTCTCATATATAAAAGACCTATTGTCTCTTTGGTTCTAGAGCATAGTGAAGGATTTTGCAGCACGCTGTGGAGAAATTCTTAAAGAGGCTATGAAGTGGGCTCCATCTGTGACCAAATCCCACCTACAGGTAACATTTATTTTGAAACATTCTAGTCTGTAACATGCAAAACTCCACATGTTGCCTTAAACATGCTTTAAACCACTGTGCTTTACCTGGTCTTTTCAGGAGTATCTAAACAAACATCAGAACTGGGTATCAGGCCTCTCCCAGCACACAGGCCTAGCCATGGCCACAGAAAGCATCCTGCACTTTGCTGGTTACAACAGGCAGAGCACCACACTTGGGGTGGGTGATACACTCATCATTTTTACAAATTCAAGTGTTGGGGTTGCTACAAAAAAAAAAAGTTACATGTTTTGTTATTTTAGTAGTAATTTCTCTACTTGTTTTGGAGGAAGGTTCAGAGGAGGTTGGAGATTGTTACCATCATGGGCTCATCCGGTCAGAATGAGAATGAACAGTCAGTAATCACTTGCAGGGTTTTTCGTTTTATTGAATGAATTGAAGGAAAGACACACGGACTGCTATCTCTGAAAGGAAATAAAGTGTGATTTAAGTAACTTAGTAACTCAAAATAATACATAAACTCAGGAGACTCAAACAGAAACTCACCTCAGCTGCCACCTCATGTGAAGAAAGAGTGAGCTGTAGGTGAGTGCAGTCCTTATATAACGAGTGACAGGCGAGTGCAATTAAGGGAAAGCACCACACCCAATCAAAGGTGAGGAAAAGAAACAAGGCGCATCTGGTGAAGTGAGTGTTCTGAAAGGTGAGCTTTTACAACACTACTACTACACTACTCTACACTACTTATTACATTACCTTTGAGTTACTCCATAACATCACCTGAAATAAATAACTATCAGTCAGCCATGTAAACCTGAGATAACGGTCCCACACACCAGTACATAATCCTATCATAAGGAGGGCATACATACAGTGCTCCAAAAATATTTTCCCCCAGCCTGATTTTATTTGTGCATCATTTTCATACTAACATGTTTCAGATAAAACAAATTTTAGTTTTGGACAGAAATACAGAACACAGTTTTTATGAAGTCATGAAGTCATTATTTAAAAACTCAATTTTTTTTATTTATTCTGGTTATCTTTTAATATTAAAATGCATTTACAATGATTTTTCTCCAGAAACATGTACAGATAGAAATGAAGGCTGCAATACTGCAAGCCTGACTCCTTATATCAGCTTTTGTTATCTGTTGCAGATAACACAATCAGGTTCTGGTTGTGTTTTTTTGGCTGGCATGTACTCAACTTTTACATCACCCTGGGTTGTTTGATAGCTTTGTGATAGCATGTTGTCTGTGCAGATGTTTACACTCAAAGTTGCCCTAGCATTAGTGGCAGTGCAGTCAGTCACATGAATTTTTTCTTTGTTTTCTTAGATATTTTAATATATTAATTATCAGAGTACATTATTAGTGATTTTGGGAGAGTTTTGCCATTTAAGTTTTCTTTATGGACTGATCCTAGTGCAGAAATGTGATTTAAAAACCTTCATCAAATAAACCTTCTGTCATTGTAAAGGTAACATTGCTGTGTGTAATAACTCTGTTGCTTTTGTTTGTCTTCAACTGAACAACTATGCATGTGAATCGTTAACCCTTGTGTTGTCCTCGGGTCAGAAATGACCCCTAGGTGAATGGCAAACAGGTATATGGGAATCCCGAGGACAACACAATCTGTTTTATTACATTAAAATGTCAGTAGTGCATAAAATATGACCTAAAATATAAAGTGCTCTGGTTTACACAATAGGGTTAGCAAATCTGCAACAAGTTATTCAGTACTCTATTCACACTTGACAGATAAACTTTTGTTCTGGTAACTGTCATGTCACGTTGAGCACAAATGAGTTATGACTGTTTTTTATTAGTAACAGTTTATGCTTATAGTAACAGCGTGGTTTATTAGGCTCTTCTTTGTCACTTTCTCCTTTAGTCCACTCAACTAACTGAGAGACCAGCCTGTGTGAAAAAGGACTACTCAAACTTCATGGCCTCCCTCAATCTCAGGAACAGATACGCTGGAGAGGTAAAGTCACAATAAATATTACAACCCATATTCACTAAAAGACTGGGGGATGGAGAAAAAAAAAGAAAGAGAAGTTGGGGAGAAAGTTAACAGAGGGAGAGGAAGAGAAACCTGAACCTCAGTGATGCACCCCAAGGCCCCGCATGTGTGTTGGTGTGATGAAGTGGGAGGAGAGAAGCCATTAGGGATGGGGAGGAAAGGATCGGGGTGGCCAAAGTACTCCCCCCCCGAAGCCAGAGAGGAGGTACTTTGGGGTACCAACCGCTAACCCCCATAGGCACCCCTGTTCCCCGAAATATACCAAGGACAGGCAGGTTTAGGCCCATCAGACGGGGGTCCATGGCAGCAGCAGCACCAAGCTCCACGCAGCCCATGGTGGCCCACCTGACTCCACAGCAAAGGAAAAACTACACCTACTCCAACAATCAGTCCCAAACTACATAAGACAATAGAAGTCACCCAGATTGAGTCCATCCTCCACCCTCCACCTGTGGTAGATTCCCCCCCCCACCCCCACCCCACCCCCCCCCCCCCCCACCCCCCAAAAGTGTGAAGGGGTGATATTGTCATGAAAAGGGTGGCCTGAGAAAGGATCAGCTAATGCTAACAGCCTTAGTTAAGAGTGCACAACACAGGAACATATACTTGCTAGAGTAACTACAACAAAGTAACATGCCAGTAAAATACTGGAGTTTAATTCATTGGGTAAGTTGTTAGTATAATTAACATCACAAGCAATACTACTAGACAGATCTGGAGGCTGTTTTTTGGCATTTATGTGTTGGCTTAATTTTTGATCCTGGAGGTTCCAAAATCTAGTTGAGTTGTCGGTGGCCATTGTTGATCACACTGTGATCCACTTCTAATGGACCAGTACCTGATCTAATGGTCCAGAGATCTCTGTAATGTAATCAAAGGGGGAAAAGTTGGACTGCGTTAGCTATTGCGTTAGTGATCATGGCCACATTATTTTGGTTGAAAAAAACACAGATCCTTCTGAAATTTTGTTTGGTGAATGCTGAAATCTTGAAGGGCTCATAACGGTGCCAGAGTGAAACCAGAATACGATGCAGGCAGATTTTGGAAACATAACATCTGTTTATTAGATACATTTTTCATACTCATAAATGTTCTCTTTCATTTGTAGGTATCAGGCATGATCCACTTTGCCCAGGCAGTCCGGGGACAGTCTGATTTGGGCCGACTGATGATTAAACAGTTGGGAGAAGCATTAGACTCTGCACAGCCTGAGGCTTTTACTGAGGCCATGTTCAAACTGACTGCCTTGCTCATTAGCACCAAAGGTTATTTTCCTTTATGATTTACTTTGGTATTTTGGTATTATAAGTGATGATGTTGGTATCAAATTCATGTCTCTCTCTTTTTTTGGGGGGTGGGGTGGCATTTTCTCTCCTGAATTGCCTGTAGATTGTGATCCTCAGCTCCTGCACCACCTGTGCTGGTCTCCACTCAAGATGTTTACAGAACATGGTATGGAAACAGCAATTGCCTGTTGGGAGTGGCTGCTGGCCGCACGTATAGGAATGGAAGTACCGGTACATATACTCAAACAAACAAAAACCTCTCTCTCTCTTGTCGGCATACTTGAATTGCATACATAGTGTCAGTATCCTGTATGCCCGCTTAGTTCATGCGAGAGATGGCAGGAGCATGGCAGATGACTGTGGAGCTGAAGATGGGCTTGTTCTCGGATGCTCAGGTGGAGGCTGATCCTCTCGCTGCCTCAGAGGAAAGCCAGCCCATCCCCTGCCCTCCAAATGTCACCCCTCACCATGTCTGGATAGAGGTTGGATAACTGCCAATCTGCTTGAGTTGTTTATGTGTTATCTTGTTAGTCAATTCTTTTTAAATTCTCGCCTTGTTCTGTGTCTCCCTGTTCAACTAGTTTCTGGTCCAGAGATTTGAGATCGCAAAATACTCCAGTGCAGATCAAGTGGAAATCTTTGGCAGTTTGATGCAGCGCTCTCTGTCTCTAGATGTTGGTGGGGCTAAGAGTAGCCTCAACCGCCATGTAGCTGCCATTGGACCTCGCTTCAGGTATATACCAGTCACAGTGTTTACATAGTATTTATGGTGTGCTTATACAAAATCTCTTTCCTCTATGAAAACCATCTTTCTCTGTGCTCTAGGCTGCTCACTCTTGGTCTGGCTTTGCTCCACTCTGACGTCGTCACCAATGCAACTGTAAGAAATGTGCTCCGGGAGAAGATCTACTCTACTGCCTTTGATTACTTCAGGTAGTCAGACTCAGATGCTTGCTCTTCTTCAATCAAATCTAGGCTTACAACAAGTTAACATTTTTCAGTGCTAGCTGATTAGCATGCTAACTTCAGCATGTCTGTCTTCAATCTTTCACCCAACCTCCTAGCTTTTGTTTATTTGTATTCTGTTATTGTTTGTAATTAAATTTACATTGAAACTTTTTAAACCATCCTATATATTATTACTTTGTAAAGTAAAAACTTATAAATAAACTATAAACTAGTGACAATTCATCAATTCATCCAACAACTGGCAAGGCAGTTAATCAATCACAAAAAATGTAAAACTTGAAAAAGTGCTGCATGAAAAGGGGAAAAAATTGAACCATTTTGGAACGAAAGTCAGGTCTCTGTCATTCTCGCTGTCTTTAACGTGTTGAGCTCTTTTAATCTGGACCAAAGAAGTAAGTTAACCAGCATTCCAACCTTTAGAGCCAAGATAGCCTTAGGGTTAGCCCTAACCCTAATTCAGGATTTAGGTAGTATTAGCCCTAATCTAACCCTAGTGAGACATTTAATGTTTTTGTCTTTCTAGTGTGGCTCCAAAGTTCCCCACCCAGGGTGACAAGCGTCTCCGTGAGGACATCAGCATCATAATCCGTTTTTACGCCAGCATCCTGTCTGACAAGAAGTACCTGGCAGCATCTCATTTGGTCCCACCTGGTGAGCTTGGTACTACCCCAGCCCCGAGCACGCTCTCTGCTGGGATATTTGGATCGCTTATCGTGTCCAGCACTTCTCCAATATCTATCTTAAGTAAGCCTAAAGCAGTGGAGCTTCGACTGCATTGCAGCAGGGGCATGCTTTTACGTGGGTCAAATTTGAGATTGCTTTTCCTCACAGTCCTCCTGATATATGCATCTTTGATATTGATTTAATTTACTTTTCTTTTCTCTTTTCCCTAAACGTTCTTATTTTGGTTCCTCTCATATGCTCAGTTTTTCTACTCTTTCTTTACTCATTTCCTCTACTTTGTGATCCATAAAATTTAAGTCAGTTTTTGTCTTAAATATTTAGAAGCTGTGAGGAAAAGCACAAATTTGTCAGCTGCGTCAACATGCATGACTACTCATCATATCAGCCCACCAGTCCCCCAAGTGATCATTTTTAAAGAAACCATAAATTGAAAAAAAATTTTTTCTTCCAACCAAGAAATTTCCTTCCTCTTCATACCCAAAGACCTTGACAAAAGGCAAGGCAAGGCAAGGCAAGGCAAATTTATTTGTATAGCACAATTCAGAGACAGAGACATTAGAAACAAAAACAAATAAAAAGCACGATTTAAAATTGATTAAAACAAACAAACTAACTAAACACACACATTTCACACCTGTTCGCGCGATCTGAACCCTTATCGTAAGGGGAGCTACCAGTCCTTCTGTGGACGAGCTACTTTCTATTTTAAATTCCCTGAATTTAAAATACTCTCTAGACCCAGTCTAGACCCAGTTGGGGAGCTACCCAGAGCTCTAATCCCACACCTGTTCGCGCGATCTGAACCCTTATTGTAAGGGGAGCTACCAGTCCTTCTGTGGACGAGCTACTTTCTATTTTAAATTCCCTGAATTTAAAATACTCTCTAGACATTGTCTCATACTCATACAGAGCATACCTCTTCAGGTCCTCAGTGCAAATTCTGGCTCAGATTACTTGCATCCGATCCAGTATCAGTGCACCGGCTACCTACATTTATTCCGGAGTCCCTCGATTTCAAATACATGATCATGACATCAGCAGAGGGCTAAGTGACATGGTTCATCTCGCTCTTCAACAACTCCCTCATTATCGCTCATATTGTTTGTGACTGTTTTATGTGTAAGGAACGCTCTTGTATAAGTTTAATAAAGCACAGATGTAGATGTGCTGAGAGTAACCCACTGCGTTCATGGCCACACTGATTCTGTTTGCATTTGAACAGATAATCAGGATGCATCTTTGAACAGCCTGTCAGTGATGAACGCTGCTGATCTAAGGGGCAACATGGATTCCAGCTCCCGCACCCAACAGACTGGCCAGGGATGGATCAATACGTACCCGCTGTCGAGTGGCATGTCCACCACATCCAAAAAATCAGGTAGAACCTAGGTTCAGTGTTTCGGACAGTACAAAGAATGAATATTTTATTCAAGAGCCTTTCGAAACTGATAATAGCACTTCCTTCAATAATCAAATATAGTTTAAATGTTGCTAAAGTGTGTCATATCACAATGTCATATCATTTGTTTTAAGAGTGTGACTGACATTTCCTTTCGGTCTGGGTGGCATCATAAAATGTAAAATGAAAATATGGACATTAAAAGCATCTTTGATATAGCAAAAACTCTTGCAGTCATTTGGACTGCACTGCTCTAGACTTTGAACTGGTGAAATATCCAAGCCATCACCTTTTCCAAATCAAAGAGACGAACACAGATGGGAAATGTCTGTGAGACATTAAGGTACAAAAAGTCAGTCCATAAAGGACTTATGGACTGACTTTTTGTACCTTTTCTTTTTCTAGGCACATCCAAAAAAAGTAACAGAGGAACGCAGCTTCACAAATACTACATGAAACGCAGGACTCTGTTGCTGGCATTACTGGTGAGTAATATGAGTGTTTTGACTGCACTTAAGATGCCTGTTCATGATAAAACCTTCTTAATGCTCTTGACCTCTGGTTTGTGTACCCAGGCTAGTGAGATCGAACGGTTGACAACGTGGTACAACCCCCTCTCCACACAAGAGCTGGCCATTGCCACAGAGCAGTCAGTGGAGACAAGCATCGCCAACTGGAGGTCCAAATACATCAGCCTGACAGAGAAACAGTGGAAGGACCACGTCAACCTGGCCTGGAGTATCGCTCCATACCTGGCTATGCAATTACCAACAAGGTGGCCAATCTCTAAGAACAATCTCTAATAACTCATTTGTTTAAATGAGTATTAAACCGCTTTTGCCATTTAATTTCCCATTAACTAAATCCATGAGAGCACTGTTCTGAGTCATCAGGGCCAACTGTCCATTTTGTGCATAAGATAGATCAAATCATCTTAAAGGCCTTTGTCAGAGTTTTACCCCTGATACTGCTGGATAAACTCACTCAGGAACCAGGTCACATAGAGCTCAAGTTTTCACTCGCGAGAGGGAAGCAGTTGTCTCCAACCCACTTCAACTTGCTTTCCCCCTGCAGGTTGTTTTTATTGGTTACACACATGGATATTCATAAAGCTGTATTACCTATGAGAAATTACTATAACTGGTTACAAAGGGTGATTGTGCTGTGCAAGCATGATTATACATTGTGTGTGGTTATATGATGGGAGTGCAGCTCTCCCAGATTGTCGTTGGTAGAATCTGTTCTTCTCAAGGCTGCTTGTTCCCCTTATCAATGTCATGCACGTAGTCATATGCGTAGGTTACCTAGATAGCAAACAGAAGCATTCTAGCTTTCTAAATGGCATTATGTAGCTTTTTAAATGGCAACCTACAACACATACATTAAACCTAACAGCCTATCACTTGACTCACCCTACATAATGTTACACCCCGGCCTAGGCAACCGGCGTGCAACGCAGGAAAATAAAAATAAGGAAAAAACACACGACAAAAAAAACCACTAAGGCTCTCCACCAAATTCCCAAAACGGAAGTGTCTCAAAACGAAAGTATTGACAAAACCCATTTACAGCTATTTACAACAAACTATTTATTTACAACACAGGGGGAGATCGCGACCATGACATACTGAAACACAAGGCTTAAATACATAGAAGGAGCAATCAGGGAATGGACCACAGGAGGGAAACACAGCTGGGGCAAATTAGACCTGACGAGACAAGGAAACGTAAACTGAACACACTAAGATAACACAGACTTTCAAAGTAAAGCAGGAAATACATGACAGTCACGCAAAAAAACAAAAAACTGACAACACCGAAACATAACAATAAGCTTTGAAAACAATGTTGCCACTAAAAAAGGTCAAGACACAACATCCCTCCTTGTGGTCTGCTGCTTGTAATAGTCGAAATTCTGACTAAGAAGAAACCAGTGCTTAATGTAAAGGTGTGACTATCCTTCTTGTACTAGAGTGTAGATTTTCATTTTAAATGTCTTATTTTCCAGATTTAAGAATGACGCCATTGTTGCTGAAGTGACCAGACTTGTGAGACTGGACCCCGGTGCAGTCAGTGATGTGCCTGAGGCTGTCAAGGTGAGATCAGGTGTTCTTGTAAAGCTTGATTTTGGAAATCTTATATGTTTAATGTGACTGAATGTTATATATTTATCCTTCTTTAGTTCCTGGTGACATGGCACACTATTGATGCTGACTCCCCTGAGTTGAGCCACATCTTGTGTTGGGCTCCGGCTGACCCGCCCACTGGTCTGTCCTACTTCAGCAGCATGTACCCTCCTCATCCCCTTACTGCTCAGTATGGGGTTAAAGTGCTACGCTCTTTTCCTCCAGTAGGTCAAGATTTGTTTTTGGGTTTTTTGGGCTCAGCATGGCATTGACTCAAGCTGCTTTCATTAATGTGCTGAACTTTTTAAAAGGATTAGACATTAAAATGTCTTCTTTAAACTGCCAGCTCTCCTGTACAAAGCAATGTGGATTTGCACCAAGAATTGCTTAGTAATTATCGGTTACACTATATTGCCAAAAGTATTTGCTCGTCTGCTTTCACATTCATAGGAGTTTTAGTGATGTCCCATTCTTAATCCATAGGTTTTAATATGATTTTGGCCCTCTGCAGCTATAACAAATTCATCTCTTTTGGTAAGGCTTTCCACAAGATTTCAGTGTGTTTATGGGAATATTTGACCATTCTTCCAGAAGCACGTTTGTTAGGTCAAACACTGATGTTGGACAAGAAGGCCTGGCTCACAGTCTCCGCTCTAATTCATCTCAAAGGTGTTCAGGTTGAGGTCAGGACTCTGTGCAGGCCAGTCAAGTTCTGCCACATCAAATTTGCTCATAAAAGTCTTTCTGGACCTTGCTTTTTGCAGTGGTCATGTTGGAACAGGAAGGGGTCATCCCCAAACTGTTTCCACAAAATTGGGAGCATGAAATTGTCCACAATGTCTTGGTATGCTGAAGCATTAACAGTTCCTTTCATATTAACTAAGGGGCTGAGCCCAGCTCCTGAAAAGCAACCCCAGACCATGATCCCGCTTCCACCAAACTTTACACTTGGCACAGTGCAATCAGACAAATACCGATACTGTTCTCTTGGCAGACTCGTCAATCATATTGCCAGAAAGAGAAGCATGATTCGTCACTCCAGAAAACACATCCTCACTGCTCTAGATTCTAGTCGTGGCATTCTTTGCATTGGCTCGCATTCTCCCAATCTCTCTGTGCACTGTTCTTGAGCTAATCTGAAAGTCATGGGAAGTTTGGACGTCTGTAGTGATTGACTCAGCAGAAAGCCGACTTCTCCGCGCTATGGGCCTCACCATCTGCTGACCCTAATCTGTGATTTTACGTGGCTGACCAATTTGTAGCTGAATTGTTGTCATTCCCAATCACTTCCACAAGCGGTTGACGGTGGAATATTTAGTAGAGAGGAAATTTCACAACTGGACTTAATGCACAGGTGGCATCCTATCACGGTACAACGCTGGACTTAAGTGAGCTCCGGAGAACAACCTATTCTTTCCCAAATGTTTGTAGAAGACGTCTGAATGCATAGGTGCTTGTTTTGGCCATGGAACACCTGAATTCAATTATTTGAGTGAATACTTTTGGCAGTATAGGGTATAGTGTTCCCGGCATAAAACAAGCTTCCGATGGGCCACATGAGAGAGAATCATGAGGCAGTGTCTTGACCTGAGTTCATGTATGACAGCAACTTCAGAGGAGAACTTACTTTGTTCCTCCTTTAACACTGTCACAGCACCAAGATGGAGGATACAACTTCATAAAAACAAATCTTTCTTAATAGTTCTTCATTGTTCTTCCTAGGATGCCATCTTATTCTACATTCCTCAGATTGTTCAGGCTCTGCGTTATGACAAGGTAATATTAACAATTCCACCTTTGCTGATTTCATGACGAAAAATTCCATGCTCTACTTTGTGATAACTTGGGAGATTTTTTTTCCTTCTACAAGAAGTTCATCATATTCCCTTCCAAAAAAAAGAGAGATATTTGTGTTTTTGCTAAAGGCAAAGGAGAGATATATAATTAACTATAATAATAATACCAATATAAGCTTTGTCTACTCTCTATCTCGCTTAGATGGGTTACGTGAGAGAATATATCCTGTGGGCAGCCCAGAAGTCTCAGCTTCTTGCCCACCAGTTCATCTGGAACATGAAGACCAACATCTTTATGGATGAAGAGGGCCACCAAAAGGACCGTGAGTAGAGACTTATCAAATTGTGTTAGTTAGTCTGAGTAACAAAGAAAGAAAAGAATGAAAAACATTTAGTTTCACCCTAACTTCCCGTTATATTAAAACCTACATGAACACACTCAGTAAAAATACTTTTTCAGAGTAAAACATGAAACTGTTTCTATTCAGCTCTTCAAGCTCCTTCAACTGTCTCGTACAAAGTTAACCTAGTTAAGTCCAATTTAAGCTTTTTGAGAAATAAGTAATAGATAAAAGGTGACCATAAAAAAGTAAAGGCAGAATAAGTTTAATAAGAAATAAGTGACATATTCTATTATCATGAATTGACTCAAAGTGGGTAACCAAGAAAGAGTTCACACAAAAAGTTTACTTAAATAAAAGATAATCTATTCAACATAACCTAACCAAAAAAACAAAGATAACCAATGTATTGATGCAAGATGGATTGGAAGAGACAGACTTAACAGTTCTTCGGGGCCAACTTTTATAGCCTGAGGTGAGCTGCATTAGCTGACGATCCTCCCATGCCAGTCATCAGTAACAGCAGACCAGGAATTTCTTGAGAGTGAGAGGGGCTTTACACCCCCATTCTTAAAAAATCAGTGTTCCACCTTGACATTGGAAATTAATCTAAAAGAAATCATAATTTATTAACAATAACGCAACATTAAAACATATCCCATTTAATAAAATGGCCAGCTGATCCATCAAGCCAGCTGATACCAACACCCTTACCAAATCCAATTCCTCTAGCCAGCAACATGAGTAACCTGGATCAAATTCAAAGAGGACAAAAGAAAACGCTAGTAAAAATGCTAGATATAGCTGGAGATTTCTAATAGTGTAACTGGCATATAGAAGAGTGCAAGTGGTATCTCCCCCAGGTTGCAAATCTGTTCTTGCAAATAGGTTTTATAAGGAAAAATTCTTAAACCTCATAATAGCGGGGGGGGGGAAGAAATCAAAGGGTTGCTCCAGATCTGAAGAACTAGAATCACAAGCCACACTAACCATAATGTCCAAGACATTACCAAATAGGGAACCAAACTACAATAATGTTCGCACCTATTAAAAGTACATTTAAGGAGCTCTACACCAAAGCTACTAGACCAAGCTACCAAGTTAATTCTTTACCGCACTATTCAAGATCAGCTCTGCAGTTCTTACCAGTTATGTCTATCGACATAAGTACCAGAGGTGGGACCAAGTCATTGTTTTGCAAGTCTCAAGTAAGTCTCAAGTCTTTATCCTCAAGTCTCAAGTCAAGTCTCAAGTAATGTCAGGCAAGTCAGAGTCGAGTCTCAAGTCACTGGTGTAAAAGTCCGAGTAAAGTCACAAGTCTGAAACTTTGAATTTCAAGTCCTTTCGAGTCTTTAAAAAAAAAAAACGAAAAAATAATGTTGCAGTTATGCTAAATGTAAATATTAGACCATGTAATTTTTAAATCTGTGTTTTTCTCAACACATGACGAAATAGTGAACGTAGAAAATATACACAAATTGTGAAATTGCACCTCTATAAAATGCAGCTCAATTAAACCTAGCTCCTAGAATAATTTTCACCGAGAGTTCTGAGATAAGCTGCATGTTATTCTTGGATGCGGTTGTAGGACCGGCTTTAAAATCGCATGACAAAAATATCATATACATTAAAAAAACTGCATCACCAACGTAGCCTGGACAACATTTGCTAGTTAGATGAAGTCAGCTATCTCATCGTAGCATATTTATATGCATATTTATAATCATACGGTTCTTGGAGTGAGTGCATACACTCATGAAGTTTAGTAACTTCAGGTCACTGCAACAAGCCCAGGTACAGTTTACCGCCGGATGGGTACAGGACCTTGAAATGCACCGTGTAGAACGAAAGACCATCGTACGTATCATAAGTTTACCAGTCTCACAAATTGTCTTCATAAATACACATTCGTTAACCGTTTATTAATAGGACCTTTGAGTTCAATGGTAATTAATTAGCAGTGGAAATAATTTCTGGTAGCATCACAGAAATGTAGCAGTGACAATAATATTGTATGCTGTAATCGCACTGGGCAATTGGTGATACAAAAACCTGTTTTACCCTGTGAATAAAAGTATATGTTTTTGTCAATGTACCATAATAACAGAAGCGAAACACAATATTGTGTCAGGACAATTCACTATTTATGCACAATAAACAAAGGAGCATAGCGCAACAATTTCTGTTCAGCGCCAGACTTGCTTGTAACCTATATCACCAATTATGTTAAGAAAAATGACGTATTAACTACTAAAAAACACTGACCTTCGTGTAAATGCTTGGAGCAGACTAACCTGTGAGCTGGAGGGTTCTGGGACGTTATATTTGGTCTTTGGATGGCTGCAATCCAGGCCACCCGTCGCCTGTTTGTTACTTCGGAAACATGGCTTGAACAATTTCTCTTCAAGACGTAATCCGATAACAACCGATCTCTTTACCCGTCGGCTTCCCGTGGCTGTCATGCGACCGGCTATTGCAGTTAATAATACAACAGCTTCTTGCCATTTTTGTGTTTCTTTTTATCACTGATTTCAATTGAAAGCCTGCGTGCGCTAGTACCTCTTGCCACGAGTTCCCAGAATTCTTTGCGGTTTTACCCCTGAATGACGTCACATTTCAATCTCTATATAATATGTATGTTAAATTATATATTTGGGGTGAAATATCAAGTCTTTTCAAGTAAACCGGTTCAAGTCCAATTCAAGTCCCAGGTCATCAGTGTAAAAGTCCAAGTCAAGTCACAAGTCTTAGAACATTTTTTCAAGTCAAGTCTAAAGTCATAAAATTAATGACTCGAGTCTGACTCGAGTCCAAGTCATGTGACTCGAGTCCACACCTCTGATAAGTACTGTACACCATGCCCACTATTGAAAAGTCCAGTCATGTGTTCTGTAAGGCCACAACCCATGAGACAAATGAAGTGGTGAAGCACCAGCAATAGAGCCCACGCTCCCCAGCTCTAGTTCATCAGTTCAAATTATAGACAGATACTGGTGGTGAAAATATTCACCACCAGTATGATCAACTTTTGCTGGTACAATAGACTTTCTGGAAACCAGAGAAATGCTCTCGCGATATTGTCTTCAACCACATTCCCTGCTGCACTAAAGAGAAACCATAGTTGATCTCCTATTGACATCAGACATTTAAGCGTACTAAAGAGTAATTCACCCTTCAGATGAAACCAAGCCAAGCAAAGTGGAGGCTATTTGTGCTCTCTTCCGAAATCAACCACATCAACCATGTATATTAGTCTGCATATTAAAGTATACTTGGGCATGATACATGAGTTGCCCCTACTGTGTTTCTCAAAATGTGAATCTGTGTGAAATATATATATAGAGAGAGAGCTTAGACATAGAAAAAAGTGTGTGTGTGTGTGTGTGTGTGTGTGTGTGTGTGTGTGTGTGTGTGTGTGTGTGTGTGTGTGTGTGTGTGTGTGTGTGTGTGTGTGTGTGAATAAGACACGCTGTATAAAGAGCGTTCTCAAGTAGAATAGAAAAACTTAAAATTAAAATGAATGTTTCTGCATAGCTGACATTGGGGAGCTGTTGGAGCAGATGGTTGAGGAGATCATAGGTTCACTGTCAGGTCCTGCCAAAGATTTCTACCAGAGAGAGTTTGACTTCTTCAACAAAATCACCAACGTTTCTGCTATTATCAAGTAAGTCTGTTAGCTAGTATTCTGCTATTCGTCAGGGTCATGTATGTGCCACAACCACAGAGAAGTTTAAATTCTGCTGTGTTTGCTGCTTGCGTTTTTCCCCAGGCCAGTTCCAAAGGGCGAGGAGAGAAAGAGAGCTTGCCTCAAAGCTCTGTCCGATATCAAAGTGCAGCCAGGTAAGGAACTGTCTGAGAGTAAATATGGGTGACTCTGTAAACTGTAAACTTCAGTTAAATCTTCTGTGAAAACAGTTTTAATCTAAATATTTTAACATCACATTGTATAAACAGGGTGGGGTGCTCAAAATGACATCATATAGAGAGTAGAAAAAATGACTTTGGTCATGTTTATTATGAGCATCCACCAGTACTTTACATTCATTATAATACATTATAACGTAAAACTCTGTACCGAGCTTGTACCGAGCACAAAAAAAGAAAAAATATCAATATGAAGATGAATAAATATATTTGCTTGCTCTTAGTCATATTGTATGGGTCTGAATAAGGATCCTGCAGCTATTTATTTACAGCTATTTATTTACAGACTGTCCCTTAAAGACTGACATAATGTTCTTTCATTGTGTCAAATGATATTGATAAAATATCTTCACTTAACAGAATCAGTTTGTTTTGTTTCCAACCACTTGGCCAATATATAATACCTTTTGTCCATACAGACAAACACATGCCTGTGTTGTGATATTAAAACATTGCATAAGCCCTTTGTGTTGTAAAATAAAGGTGTATTCTTATAAGGTCAGGCATTTCTTCCTGCCTGTATAGTGTGCTTCTTAGGAGAGCAAGCTTTGAAGGGACAGATTAAAGTGTTTAATTTACACCCTTTAATTTTGCAAACAGATTTAAGGTTACAACACTGCTCTGTTTACTCTGACAAAGACACAGCAGTGCTGAAATGTTAGTCTGCTTGCAAAGGCAGAAGCTGTGAATTAGTCATTGTGCTTCAGGCCCTTCTGTCCTTTCAGAGTTTGAGTCTTATGTTTGTATCTTGTCTTGCTGTTTTCTAGGTTGTTACCTGCCTAGTAATCCTGAAGCCATAGTACTGGACATTGATTATAAGTCTGGAACACCTATGCAGAGGTAATGTTGGGTCTTTATTTGTGTTTCATAGAGTAGTTTCAATGATAAGTATGACTGTAACTTATGGGAGTGTGTGTTTGTGTGTGTTTTCTGTGTTTGCAGTGCTGCCAAGGCTCCCTATCTGGCCAAGTTCAAGGTGAAGCGCTGCGGAGTGAGTGAACTAGAGAGGGAGGGTCTCCGCTGCCCATCAGACTCTCTGGAAGATGGAGAGGAGAATCCAGATGGGTCAAAGAAGGTTTGCTGGCAGGCAGCCATCTTCAAAGTGGGAGATGACTGCAGACAGGTACAACATTTTTCTTTGACTGATCAATGTCTGACACTTCATACTTCATACTCAGACTAATTTCCCTTTGTGTTTTTCTCATTTCTCCAGGATATGCTTGCACTGCAGATCATAGGGCTTTTTAAGAATATCTTCCAGCTGGTCGGCCTGGATCTGTTCGTCTTCCCTTACAGAGTGGTGGCTACTGCACCAGGGGTATGGTTCTTTTCTCTATTATCTCTTCTGCTTTCATCTCCTTTTTACTTCAGTACTAAGTATAAAAAATTTAATGTTTGTTTTTTTTTTAAAGATTTTTCATCATTTTATTTATAAAAATAATAAAACAATCCAAATAGAACACTATAGGAATGGAATACAGCTCTATGTAGCTCTAATTCAAATTGCATTGTCCCCAAAATGTTTTATTTTATTTACAGCTTAAAATACTATGTAAAATTCATTCTGACACATCTACATCCCCCTATTGTTTCAGTGTTTGTGCAGGTCAGCAGCATCTTGACAAACTGGAACATGCTAGAACAACTCTTCTAGTTACTCAGTAAAAATAAATATAATGCTACAATGCAAAGCAACTGCCAGCTTGGCTCTGTTCCAGCTGTGCGTACCTGTCCTGGTTTGACATCACTGTAAACCAGTACAGTGTTCAGATACACAGAAAGAAAAAACAATGGTATCGTCATATTACATACTTTGTAATTGTACTCTAAAACAATGAAAACATTAATTTTGTATAAAATATCATCTTTAAATGTAAAACAAATGCCAGTAAGCTTCCACATTATTTTTTTAATACTGTAAATGAGCATATCCAGTTTTGTTGTTGTTGTTGTTGTTATTCTAAAGACAGACCATGTTGGAAAGTGACCCTAAACATGATGTATGTTTTACAAACTAATGTACATCAGAGAAAATTGTCGACTTGACATTTTGTGCATCTGCCACAAAGTTACTTTTCCTGTAAGCTTCTGTAGCTGATTTGGGATAATAATGGAGGATATTCTGATAAACGTCACACATCATCGCATCTTCTCTTTCTCAGTGTGGTGTGATTGAGTGCATCCCAGATTGTAAATCCAGGGACCAGCTCGGTAGACAGACTGACTTTGGGATGTATGATTACTTCCGGAATCAGTATGGTGATGAATCCACCCTCGCCTTCCAGAAGGTATGGAGCTTAAATTATGGGACTGTTCAAATCAGTTTTGCATATTTCATAATGAGGATTTATTAATAGTTCAGAAGGATTCATAGATGGTTCTAGTATGACAGGCTAGCCTAGTAGGATAGCCTGCCAAAAAGTCTTTTCAAAGTAAAAGTGGAATAGCCATATGGCTACAGACATGTGTCATGAGTGTCTTAATCTGAAATTTAGTAATCACAGGGACACGTTGTGGTTGGTGGTTTGCTGTCTGCCATTTTAAGCAAGGTGTATATTGCTAGCTTAGTCTGCTAAGACTCCTAAACATCAGTTCAGTAACAGTGACCAGCATGTGTGGACCAATAGTAGCACAAAGCGGTTTTCAACACACAACGTTGTGGTTTAAGCGAGAGAAATCACATACATTGTTTGTGTGGTCACAGCAGAGATATATGACTCTCTTATCTCTTAGCGTGACACAGGAGCCATCTTATGAGACAAACTAAACTAACTATTTATCAAGCTATAGTTGAGTGTAACCAGCCATACAAAAGACCTAACTGAAAAACAATTTTGTTGTGAAGCTTTCTTAACAGTCACTTCTCTTAATAGACGAACTTAACCTGCTTATCTAAAACTGTACTGAAACACTAGTAAAATCTGACACCTGTCACTCTTTATGATGTTCCTTGTGAGAATGGATAAGATGTGTATAAAATTAATAATGAGTTCCTGACATGAAAAGAAAAAGGCATATCCATGATCCTTGTGTGAATGCTTTGGGGAACATGGACTGAACTGTCATCTGAGAGATTTTTGAATGTGGTGGGAAATGGGCATAATTATACCTCATTATCACGTGTATGTTCTTTCTGCAGGCTCGTTACAACTTCATCCGCAGTATGGCCGCTTACAGCCTTTTGCTGTTCCTGCTGCAAATCAAAGACAGACACAATGGCAACATCATGCTGGACAGCAAGGGCCACCTCATTCACATAGGTGGGGTGTATGGGTTTGATCTGGATGTTTCCTTTTTTAACTATTATTATTTTATGATTTTTTTTTTAACTGTAAGCTTCTTGAATGTCCACACTTGATGGACAGTAGTTATTATTGTTTCAGTAATTATGATCATTATTAACTTGTATTGATTATTGCTCAAATCTGGGCACAATGTTTTAAAACAAGATTGTACACACCAGAGAGTAGTTTCATCAATTTTACAGAGTAATGGTGAAGGTTTGGCATATTTTGTTTGCAGATTTTGGCTTCATGTTTGAGAGCTCTCCTGGAGGTAACCTGGGCTGGGAGCCAGACATCAAGCTGACAGATGAGATGGTGATGATCATGGGAGGCAAGATGGAGGCCACACCTTTTAAATGGTTCATGGAGATGTGTGTCAGAGGATATCTGGCTGTACGGTATGAAGCTGAAAAAACAAACAAACAAGTGTCTCGCGTACTTTTTTAGAAAACAAAAAGGCTTTCATGGTTGTTTAAAGGTTTCTGTCAATTAATTTTTGTGCTACATGGGATTCATCTGTGAAGAAAGTAGTGGCGAAGAAGTTGTTGGTATTGTAAGTTTATGTTTTGTTTTCTCTGGTCAAACAGCCCATACATGGATGCAGTAGTTTCTCTAGTGACCCTTATGCTGGACACTGGACTCCCATGTTTCAGAGGACAAACCATAAAACTTCTCAAGTAAGTTCAACAGTGTGACATCTGAGTGTTTTTGCTTCTGTGGTGAGTTATATTGTATGTAGTCAATATTATGTCAAAAATCTCCCATGCAGTAAAATCCTGCCAATTTATCTGAGACTAGAGCACTATAAAAACTAGTATAGAAATAAATATTTGGTAATACAGGGAGTGCAGAATTATTAGGCAAGTTGTATTTTTGAGGAATAATTTTATTATTGAACAACAACCATGTTCTCAATGAACCCAAAAAACTCATTAATATCAAAGCTGAATGTTTTTGGAAGTAGTTTTAGTTTGTTTTTAGTTTTAGCTATTTTAGGGGGATATCTGTGTGTGCAGGTGACTATTACTGTGCATAATTATTAGGCAACTTAACAAAAAACAAATATATACCCATTTCAATTATTTATTTTTACCAGTGACACCAATATAACATCTCCACATTCACAAATATACATTTCTGACATTCAAAAACAAAACAAAAACAAATCAGCGACCAATATAGCCACCTTTCTTTGCAAGGACACTCAAAAGCCTGCCATCCATGGATTCTGTCAGTGTTTTGATCTGTTCACCATCAACATTGCGTGCAGCAGCAACCACAGCCTCCCAGACACTGTTCAGAGAGGTGTACTGTTTTCCCTCCTTGTAAATCTCACATTTGATGATGGACCACAGGTTCTCAATGGGGTTCAGATCAGGTGAACAAGGAGGCCATGTCATTAGTTTTTCTTCTTTTATACCCTTTCTTGCCAGCCACGCTGTGGAGTACGTGGACGCGTGTGATGGAGCATTGGTCCTGCATGAAAATCAAGTTTTTCTTGAAGGATGCAGACTTCTTCCTGTACCACTGCTTGAAGAAGGTGTCTTCCAGAAACTGGCAGTAGGACTGGGAGTTGAGCTTGACTCCATCCTCAACCCGAAAAGGCCCCACAAGCTCATCTTTGATGATACCAGCCCAAACCAGTACTCCACCTCCACCTTGCTGGCGTCTGAGTCGGACTGGAGCTCTCTGCCCTTTACCAATCCAGCCATGGGCCCATCCATCTGGCCCATCAAGACTCACTCTCATTTCATCAGTCCATAAAACCTTAGAAAAACCAGTCTCGAGATATTTCTTGGCCCAGTCTTGACGTTTCAGCTTGTGTGTCTTGTTGAGTGGTGGTCGTCTTTCAGCCTTTCTTACCTTGGCCATGTCTCTGAGTATTGCACACCTTGTGCTTTTGGGCACTCCAGTGATGTTGCAGCTCTGAAATATGGCCAAAATGGTGGCAAGTGGCATCTTGGCAGCTGCACGCTTGACTTTTCTCAGTTCATGGGCAGTTATTTTGCGCCTTGGTTTTTCCACACGCTTCTTGCGACCCTGTTGACTATTTTGAATGAAACGCTTGATTGTTCGATGATCACGCTTCAGAAGCTTTGCAATTTTGAGACTGCTGCATCCCTCTGCAAGATATCTCACTATTTTTGACTTTTCTGAGCCTGTCAAGTCCTTCTTTTGACCCATTTTGCCAAAGGAAAGGAAGTTGCCTAATAATTATGCACACCTGATATAGGGTGTTGATGTCATTAGACCACACCCCTTCTCATTACAGAGATGCACATTACCTAATATGCTTAATTGGTAGTAGGCTTTCGAGCCTATACAGCTTGGAGTAAGACAACATGCATGAAGAGGATGATGTGGACAAAATACTCATTTGCCTAATAATTCTGCACTCCCTGTATGTGTTTTGACAGCTATTCTGTAGGTGTCAAAAAAGGAAGACAAACAAAACGCAGCCACCTGGAGTTAAAAAAAAAAAACAATGAGTGCAGCATGTAAGGCACACTTCCAGTGCCACTGGACTGTGAAACTGTTATTTCCACCCAAAATGTGTTCACATTGATTGTTTTTTTCTTTTGTTTTTTGTCAGAGGACGTTTTAATCCACAAATGAGTGAAAAAGAAGCGGCAGCATTCATCATCAAAGTCATCCAAAGCTGTTTCCTCAGTAGCAGGTGACAAAATACTTGCATTACTTAATTTGTGCTGCAGTTGTTACAGAAGACAAATGTATAAGCCCATTGCCAAAATTGGTCAAATATTGTATAGTGTCATTTTGGGATATTAAATAACTTTATTAACACACCCATAGTTAATAATAAAAATATAGAAACACCTTTTTGCTTTAACATTGTTCCTTCTAATAAATATTTGTTAACTTCATTTTAACAGGAGCAAGACATACGACATGCTGCAGTACTACCAAAACCAGATTCCATACTGAAGATCGTCTGTCAGCCTTCCACTGTGCATCCAGAACAAACGAGCAATGCTGTGTTTTTATAAAACTGAATGAGGTGGTGGTCCCGAACACTACTCTGCTCCTCAGATTTTGGCAAAAATGATGCACTTTAACGCTAAATCATCTCATTCTCATGTAATTACTTACACAAGACTGAAAAATGATGTGTGTCGTTTACTAAACAGGTATCTGAAACGCCCTTTAAGTATTTTCTTGATGCTGTTACTTGTTACTGTGCAAACACTAACTTAAGGGTCACATTAGAGGAACTTGGCCTAAAAGGGAGCCATCTTTACAGTGTTTGTAAAAAGCAGCTGTTATCATTTTGTTCCTATGCTGTTACCCATTTCGATGCACTTTATTGAGTACAGTATTTCTGCAGCTTCACCTGCCTACAGTCGAGAGATTAAAGCTCAAATGTAAGACATTAAAATACTCTGAAAAAAATGTAGATGTTTTTAAATTCATCCAAAATGAACGCAGCAGTCAATCAACATTTAACCTAACAGTAGTCTTTAGAAATGTAAAGGTGTTTAGAGAATCAGACATACTCATGCTGTAGCTTGTACTGTAGATTATTTGCTGTAGAATCACATCAGCACAGGCGGTTTCTGTGATATATGTGTAGAGTTATGTGTGACAAACTTTTAACTGTGCTAATTTGATGGTTACACCTTTTCATGCAAGTCTTTATATGTCATATCTGTTGTATGGAGGCATTTTTACACTAAACTTTGGTTCTGGTTGAGCCTTTTGTTTCCACTAATTTACCAATAGTTGTCATTGTATCTCTATTTGTCTAGAGCAGATGCACACAGTAGAAAGTTCTGCGAAGTTATACATTTAAGTAGCACTTACTTAATCTGCAAAACAGCTCACGTTAGTACAATTACTGTTAAATAACACATAAAGAGAGCAAGTGTTGCAGCTGGAATGTGCATGGCATATGTTACTCACAATCAAAATACAAAACTTATTTTGTATGAACAAAATAGTTACATTAACATACGCGAATATGAGCAATATTAAAAGACTTTCATGCAGCGTTTATTGTGCAGGACTGTGCGTCTTTTCTTGCTACTGCCTGTCTTTAGATTAGAAAATAGAGGCACAACTCAGACAAAAAAAAGAAAAGTGAACCTTATCTTATCTTGACTTACAGTGTTAATGAGCAAAAAAAACAAGATTTTACTTTATAGTGGTTATAGGTTGTCGTTACTTGAGGGGCCATGGTGCTAGTACATTAAATGCAATGAATAAGAGTCCGAACAATTTGGTGGCAGCAATATTTTTCCAAGAGGAAAAGAGCAAATAATGTATCTTTGATTTCACTGAAATTTTTATAAACTCTTGGAATGGATCCAAAAAGGTGGCAAAACCAGGTAGTCCAAATGTGAAATTCCATGTACACTGAAACACAGTGCTTAACATCTGTGGCCTACTTTATTACTCGAGAGGAGCCAAATTTGAATCAGCTGCTACACCAGAAAGGAGTTCCAGGTTAGAGAACACTGGAAATAAAAGCACAAGGTGTTGTAGTGAATAGACCTAAAATAGGCCCACAAACTTAACCAAGAAATTCATTTTTCCTACTTTTTCAGTTTCTTTTTACTACTTCCTTATTTCTTTTCACTTTTTACTTTGCTCTTTACCCTTCTTCCAGATTTTTCCATGTTTCTCTCCATTTTTAATTTTTCATTCCGATCCCTTTTTCTTTCATTTTTCTTTCCTACTTAGCTTTACGCCACTCTATCATTTCTTATTACTTTAATTCTTTATTTCTCCATCTCTTGTTTTCTTTTTCTTGTCTTTTTCTTTATTTCTCCTGCACTATTTGTTTGTTTTTACATTTTTTCCCCCACGTGTAGTATTAAATGCTTAAATACAGCACACAGGCTGGACCATGACCCATTGGTTACTACTATTCTGTCTGTCTGATAGCATGTGTCAGAATACATGTGTGCAACATGTCTGCAAAACCCTGTTTGGAAGCATTCCTCATATTAACATTATTATTAATCTTTGTATCAAAACAATCCTCTTGGCTTACTGATGCAGATGATGATTATACCTAAAAAGCCATTTCTCCTTCCCATAGAATCACAACTGTAGTAATACTTGACATAAAAATAACTTTATGCAATATATATTTATGTGTATTAATCTTGTATCTGTGTGTTGTGTTCTGCAAATGAAATTGCAATGATTCCCTCTGTCCTAGTCCTTGTGTGAAAAGTTTAATGCTGCAGCCATGTTTTCTTATTGTATTTCTCAAAGCGTTTGAGTATATGGAAATTAAATGGGAGAATGTCCCTGCTGAGGTCAGTAGTAGGTTTTACTGAAATTCTGTTATTTTAAACATGTAAGTCATCCCTTATGTTAACCAATATCTCTCTGAAGCTTTGGTCATCTTGCATGCTTTACCCATATATGATTGTCTTTGTGAGGTACAGTCTGGGTTTTAGCTGGGAGTGAAGTCAGGGAATTTTTTCTGGTCATCATTTTGTGACAGACCTTCATTGAGCTGTTCTAGGGTTCAGAACAGAATTAAGTATGGGTCAGGATTAAGGGCCTGGGAGTGCATTCATTAATGCCCTCATAGAAATAGCCATATGGTGTGTGTGTGTGTGTGTGTGGGGGGGGGGGGGGGGCAGTTGTTTAGTGCATTGTTTAGATGAGCATCCGTTTTTTTTTTTCTGCTAATGTGTGGAAACTTGTTATTGTCAGAATAAATGTTAACATTTCACCAGAATCAGACTGTCAGTGTATCATTAATTCTTTTTTTTTGTGTTCCTCTAAGTCTTATTTCATTGACATGTTTCCTTTCTCCTTACATTGGCTCTTTTTTTTTTTTAGCTGTTCCTTGTTTTGTTTTTTTGTTTTTTCCTTGTTTTCTTTTTCATTTCATTCTTTTACATACGTTTTGTACTTTTCTTTGTTAATGTTTATTTCTTTTACCCCTTTCTTTTATTTTTTCTCTACTCCTTTTTTTCATTTCTTTCTGAGGTGAAAAAAAAAGAGAAGAAAAGTAAAAAAAAAAAAAAAGTAAAAAAAAAAATCATAGCAGACAAAACAAACCGTAAAAAAATCAAACTTTCCTTAAAATAATAGTGTTTGAAGGTATCAGATAACATTAGTTTTATAGGTTATGTGAGCCTGGCAACCACTGAATGAAGACAAGCAAGAAGGAAGAGTTGGAAGACCATAAAGCCAACGGCACTGACCTTTGACCTATCTGAAGAAACTTAAGCAGACTCCTTACAACAGTTGGAACAATAAGAAGCACAAAGTGCAGTTGTTTAATTTTAGTAGGTTTTTTTTCCATACTTAAACAATGTGATTTTTTAAATTTCTGTAATTATGTTCTAAATGTGGTCATCTGATATCCATAAAAATAACCAAAAATTTGTAAAATAACAAACCTTTATTTAACACTGGGCATCACAGAGACTGGTGGTTTATACCAGTAGCACAAAGAACATGATGATTGTGGGATGAATTGTCATTCACAAAGAAGCCCCAAGACAAATAGCTGGCAGAACTGAACTCTTCTTGTTCAAGCTGGTCTTTCTGAAACTCTGAAAACTGGACTTAGTGCTAGCTAGTAGCAAGATACAAAAATCAATATATTGAAATCAATAATGCATAATATTTTTGTGCAGTAACTGTTAATAGTTCCATGAACCATTGAGCCAGGCATGTTGTTATATGGATTTCATTAATATTGCTCCAAAGGTTATCAACAGTAGATATTTATTTCTAGTGTTAAGTTAAGGTGGTTAGCACTGTTGCCTCACAGCAAGAAGGTCTTCAGTTCAATTCCACCATCAGGCTAGGGTCTTTCTGTTTGGAGTTCCCATGTTCTTCCTGTGTTTTGTTAGGTTAATTGGAAACACTAAATTGCCCATAGGTGTGAAAGTGGGTCTATGTGTTGATCTGGTGTCCAGGGTGTACCCTGCCTCTCGCCCTAAGACAGCTGGGATAGGCTCCAGTGCCCCCTGCGACCCTGAAAAGGATAAGCGGAAGTTAATCAATTCAGCAGAATTTTCATACAACTGAATTAAAGATAAAAAACAACAATCCCTTGTGAGCAAGCACTTGGCGACAGTGGAAATGAAAACATCCCAAAGTACCAGGCTGGGGAACGGGTGGGCATCTGCTGTGGTTTGGGGGGAGGGGGTTATATATGTCAGAAAATTAAAGCAAATATGCCTTAAAATTGACCTTTAGGCACTGGAAGTAACTCTCTGGCTAACACAGTTATTTGCTATTAATATTTAGTGGTGTATAATTGATTATTTTATAGGAAATGGAGTTGAAGTCAGTTAAGTGAATAGTCTAAGCAGCCAGCAGAGCTTCTTGTTCTTTTTCTTTTTGCACATGTTTTCATCTTTGGCCTCTGGATTTTCTTGTTTGGTATTGCTGGCCTCCTTTATGTGTTTTTCTTGCACAGTCTCGTCGAGTGTCTCATTTTGGGCCTGAGAATGATCTAGTTTAGTAATGCCACTGCCCATCATTGGGTATAAAGTGGGCACTGTGCTCTGGTTGCCACAACCCATCATTAGGTATAAAGTTTGGATTGGGTTCTGTTTGTGACAACTCATCATTGGATACATTGTTTGAATTGGGATGATGTTGCCAATTATCTGGTTTGGTAACGTTGGACTCTTCTTGGTTTTTCATTGTCTCTTCCAGAGACTGCACAGTCTGCTGCAGTATTATCTTTTCTTCTTCTGCTTCCTGGAGTTTGTTTTTTATGTTTGTGTTCTCCTGGTTTTGCTACAGTTTCCATTAGGAAGCTTCGGTCTTTTCCAGTTCTTGTTAAAAGTTTTGCACCTTCAATTGATTTTTTTTCCACAAAGGGCTTTACTGGTGCAGAGTTTGATTTTGAGGTCTGTGAACTCACAGTGGGCTTGTTGTTCTTATTCTTGCATTCTGCAACTTCCTCTTCTATATCTTTTTTTACTTTGAGGAGTTGCTCACGGAGCTGTTCAATCTCCTGCTGCTGTTTCTTACATTGGATTCCAATTCAGCTTCTCCCTCCAGTTATTTTCAGCTCTGGAGTCTCTGTGGTTTGTGTTGAAGCCTTCACACTCAGCTCCACAGCAGTGTTAGCTGTGTTGCTCTCTTCAACAGGAGCATCACTCTCCTCAGAGAGTTCTCCTCTGTGCTGGACTCAGGCCTGTTTCTGTGAGCCTCTTCCAGCTGTTCTTGGAGCTCGAGAATGTATTTTTCTGCATTTTCTCTGCAGCACTTTAACTGCAAGCGAAGCCAATCATTATGGGTTTTACACTTGGCAGCTTTGTGATTTGCAGCTACCATTTTGTAATGACTTGTTGGCTGAATGTGCTGAGATTCCTGCAGTTGGAATCTTAGTGCAGCAACCTATCTCTCATATTAAATGGAGGTCTGCTATCACTGGGTATAAATTAGGCATTGGGCTACTGCTGCCAAGGCCCTTCACTGGGTATAAAGTGTGGATTGGGCCAACATTGTTGCCAAGGCCCCCAATTGGGGTCCCACGCTTCTTCCTCTGGTGTTTGGGTTTCCATTTTGCTGAATATATTCTGTTTATTTTTACCTCTTTAGTTTGGCTGCGCCAGATGAAGTCCCCTCATTTGGTGCCTTTAACAATATCATGCACTCTTCAAACTCTCAAGCAGCTTTAAGCAGTCTGCACAGTTCTTCCATTAAAAAACAAACAAGACAAAACAGAATATAAAATGTTTTTATTACTTAGTTTTTAATATAAAGGTTTTAAATATTTTTATAACAGAAAAGGAAAACAACAAACAAACAACAAATAACAAAACAAGCAGTCGACTGAAAAACACAGCTTTTCCCCTACAAAGCAATTCTGGCAATGAGAACATGACATTATTTTCATGAATTGACAACACATATACAGATGTATGAACAGCCTAGGAGAGGCCTGCAGAAGTTTATATAGCTGTGAGTAGGCGCAAACAGGAAAGAAAAAAAAAGGTGTGTGTGTGTGTGTGAGGGAGGGGGAGAGAGAGAGAGACCCATACTCATTTCGGATAGATTACACCATCTTGTGGTATAAATATTAGCTTGCAACCTTAACCCTTGGAGGCTTTAAGTCAAAAAAGGGTCCCTTTTTTGACTTAAAGCCTCCAAGGGTTAATCAAAAGGTAAGTTTTTCCATTTTATGACTCTCCTCAACAACGCTCAACCAGTCATCCAGAACAGTAGGGTCAGTATATTAATTAATTAATTCTTCGGGTAAGTCTCCTAAATAAAATGTTATGACGGACCGTTGTTTTGATTTAAAGCCTATAGTCTATTCTATCTTTGACATCTCCCCAAAATTTAGAGAGTTTTCGACAAGACCAGAATATGTTGGTATGATTTGCAACAGTTTCCCACAGCTCCCCCAGCATGAGGAATTTCCCCCTGTTTGTTGTTTTGGTGTTATGAAAAATCATACCAAGTTTTTCCAACTAAATTTTTGCCAGTTGGCAGAAGATGAGGTTGAAGTAGCAGTCTCACACATATTGTCCCATTGTTCAGAAGATATAACAGTGGACAACTCTTTCTCCCATCTTTTTTTAATATAATCTGTTGATGTTCCCCTACTTTTTAATATACTCTGGTAGAGTTTAGAGATTATTGACTTACATCCCTTAAAGTATGTTTGCAAAATCAGATTCATTATTTCATTAGGTTGAGTATTAATTTCTTTAGTCACTTTTGAGGACAAATATTGCTGTAATTGCAGGAATCTGAAAAAGTCACTTTTTCCTAACTCATATATATTTTTTAATATTTGAAAACTTTGAAGGCCATTCTTATCCATAATTTCACAATATACATTAATCCCTTTATGTGACCAGTTTTTAAATTTTAAATCCATTTGGTTTGGTTTAAACTCACAGTCATAAGCCACCCACTTAAGTACTTGAAAATGTGGTTCCTTAGGTTTAGTTCTTTTACTCAATCAAACCAAATAAGCAATGTAAAAGATGCCAAGGGGTTCAGTTCTTTCTGACAAGCTGTTGTCAGTTTCTGATCTCCTATCAGGGCTTGTATTGGAATGACCCCACACATATTATATATTTCTTTTCCATTGGGCCTCACAAGTATCATCACACCATTGTATAACTATTTTGAGTTGAGCAGCAAAGTAGCAATCTCGGAGACTTGTGTGAGAGAAGCCACCTTTATCTTTACGAATTAATAATATGCTATATTTAATTCTAGGTTTGCACCCCCTCGACAAAATATTAATTTTACAGTACAAAATAAATAAAATAAAATAATAATTTAAGTGTGTATTATTGTGTCGTTGTTTTGTCACTGACGTGTTCTATTAACCATTCTGTCTCGTTGTGAAAATTATGTCTCTGTGTAGGTATACTGGATCTCTCTGTTGTCATACGTGTCTTTTTAGCTGTCTTTGAGAACTTTGTCATACTTTGTCCTTGATCATTTACTTTTCTTTGTACATCTAAGGAGAAATGTCAACAGTTCAAATTCCGCGCAGTTCAAAAAGCTGCCAGCTAGGACCAGTTCTCTCTGTTATTGTTGTGTTATTAGCGTGGTATTCGAAAGCACAGTATGTCTTATATTTGATTACTGTCCTGACAGCAGCAGCAGTGACACTTTATTATTATATTGCAGATTAAAGTGGTAGCGTCTACATGGATGAAGATCTAAACGAGCCAGCGTCAGTTTGTGGTGGCGTCAGGTGAGCTGCTGCTGAACTTCTCTTTTTTCCAACCAGGTAAACTGCTCCTCTGTGTAGTGACGTCAAAGGGATGGGCGAGTCACGTGCTTGCCTTCGAGTGAAACCTGCGGTTAACGTTACTGAAATGGGAGAGAGAAGAACGGGAAAAGGAAGGAAAGCGAATAAGGTAAGCGACCTCCAACGCGATGGTTCCACTACACAGAGCGCGGAGTTATGTGTTTCGCAGAATAATAGAAGGAGTCGGTTGGCGTGTCGGAATAAAAGTTTTTATGTCGAAAAGTAGGCGGTAAACAGAAGGCTGAGTCAAATTGTTGAGTGCTCGAGTGAAGTTTACCTCCTGTTCACTCAGCCAAACATGTGAAAACAGCTGTGTTCGGAAGAAAAACTCATATCGCGGTCTCCAAACTACGTTGAAAACGATATTAGCTTAACATAGAGTCAGACCAGAATATTGGGCTGACCTGTTCTCTTGCCCGAACCCTCATGCTGTGTGCCAGCTCAAACTATGAAGTCCACAGGTCCAGGCCTCCTTCCTTGCGCGCAGTGATATCATTTGATACGGACTACAAAGTGATCCTATTTTCTCGTTACCTGTTTATTATTAAAGCAAGTAGAGCTTGGGAACAGCTTCGTGATAACAGTAGCAGGCGTCTGTCTGACTTGAACTGGTGATAAAGTCAAAAGTGAACTAACAGTCCTCGTCGTGAGCCGCTACTCTACAGTTTAGTCACAGCTCAAGAATTCAGGTCCTTTACTCCAGCTATGAATACCATACTAGAATTTAAAATACTACTCTACGGCTGATGATAATAATCTGTTAAATAAATTAATAAGACGGTTATTTTCATTATTGACCCTTTATGTGATATTAAAAGAATATTTTTCTCCTTGCATTGACCAGTTGTGATAAGCCTGAACCAAAGGAGACGTTTGATTGGTCAATACTCTGAGAAAGCTTAAAGTGAACCTGTTACACTTTTTATTTTACATCTTTTTCACAATGGTGAAATTAGTTGAACATTAACTAGTTAATGTGACTTCTTCCTCATTACTTATGTTGTTGCAGGGCAGAGTCAACATCTTCCCAGTGATATTGAAAATGGTATCGAATAGCAAGTCATTTCCTGGGTATGGGTATAGAGTTTGAAATTCTAGTGATGTGACAACTCTGGAGCTATGTCCACCCCAGTGTACTTTAAGGTCCTGTACCTTGGATAGTTCTCATAGTACAACAGTAAAATTTTGATTGTTTAATAGCTTCATTAAGCATAATTAGGTCATACAAAAAACAGCCGATTCTGAGATGGTCAGGTGAAAGGCACTCACTGACTGGCAACTCAATTTATGTTAGTTTTGGCTGGAGTGGCGAGAGGGAACAGAAGTAGCTGGTTAGCAGAGACTGAACTTTCAAACTAAGGTAAGGTTAATGTGCTTGTGTGAGAAACATTGCCAGCTTTCGCCAGTTTAGCTTCAGCCTAAGTACAGTGCATTAAATGATAAGACAGTTGATCAAAGCATGGAGTTTACAACTCATCTTCATATCTTCCCTTGTCTGTCTCTACAGGTGATTCATCTGTACACTGTATAGTCATACAAGGTTTGCATTCTGACCTGCAAGCCAATGTAAGTCGTGTTGAGTGACTGCGTGTAAACGAGGTATTCAAGCATACTTTTTTTAACCTCTCAAGATCAAATCTGCCACAAGAAACTGTCTTTCAAAGGCTCATTAGTTAGTAAGAATGTATTTTTGTGCTGTCTGCAGTAGCAGCTTGCAGTAAGTAAAGCATTCCTGAATAGCTTATTGAGGCAACAGGGGAATTCATGCTCCATACTTGTTTGCAGCACAAAAATACAGTCTTTATTCAGCTTGCATGGAGGAGGCTTGGATAACATCATAAATCACAAGGGCTTTTTGTATGAAGAGGGTTTTTGCTGGTGGCTTCTGGTACTCTGGGGCTTATCTTTTTTAGTTTGGTGTACTTTTTTCTCCTCGTGAATGTTGGGCTTGAGTATCATTTATGAGATCATCATCAATCTGAGACTTAATTTGATTTTTTTCTTCCTTTTTTCTTTCTCCTTTTTTTCTTTCTTCTGTTATTTAAGTTGATAATAAGAATGAAGCTAAAACAAATGCACACTTCATAATTACTTGATGGATCACACTTCATTGAATACTTAATTAGGGAGTGTTTATTCAACCAGTCAACTATGTTTCAAGTCTCAAAAATTAATGGACTTGCTCAGTGATGAATTGTTAAGAGAAGTTACAATTAACAGGATCAGAAGGCACTGTCTGTTAGGGACCATGTATGTTTAAATAGTACATGTATGTGTGTGTGTGTGTGTGTGTGTGTGTGTGTGTGTGTGTGTGTGTATATATCTCTATATATATATCTCTATATATATCTCTCTCTATATATATATATCAATCACAGTACACCAAATATTTACTTATAAACATGTCTGTGCATTTAGGGACCATCACCATCCTCATGTCCTATGGAGGAGGCTCTTACGGACGCACTGAGCGTGTCCGCCATGCGCCCCACTATGACCAGGTACCCAGCTCTTTACCCCGATCAGACTCCTATGATCAACAGCCCCTGAGAGAGCAGAGAGCTCCTCATCTTGCTCAGAGCACCGACCCTCTTCCACCTCCGCCTTTGCCTGCTCAGCCTCCTGTTGGCCTTGAGTTTGACCCCAGTGGAAGTGAAGACAACACTGATCTAGAGCCTGATCCTGCCATTGACATCAAACCAGTCCACCGCTTTATCCCCAACTCATGGAAGAACTTCTTCAGAGGAAGCAATCGCAGTAGTAAAAAGACGTGGTCCATGCCTACGTCTTCAAGCAATAACAACAGCACAACAGACGGAGTTCGCTGCTCCCCCCCACACTCCCCCTCTCTTCCTGCGTCATTCCAAGATAAATATGGCGGATCAGGCGGCAGCTACAATTCACGCAAAGAGCTTCTGGAAGCAAGGGATGGGCACGACTCTGTGTCTGGGCACACCTACCATACAGGTCTGACCTACAGTGAGCGAGTGCAGGAGTACCATCAGCGCTATGCCTACATGAAGTCCTGGGCAGGACTGCTGAGGATTCTGGGCTGTGTGGAGCTGCTGCTGGGAGCAGGTGTATTTGCCTGTGTCTGTGCTTATATCCACAAAGACAATGAGTGGTTCAACATGTTTGGATATTCGTCTCCTGGTGGAGCTTATGGAGCAGGTTACTATGGTGGCAGCATAGACGGGACCTCCTACTACACAGGCCCCAAAACCCCTTTTGTGTTGGTAGTGGCAGGGCTGGCATGGGTGGTAACTGTGATCATGTTAGTGCTCGGGATGACCATGTACTACCGCACCATCCTGCTGGACTCCTCCTGGTGGCCTTTGACTGAGTTTATCATAAACTTGGCCTTGGCATTGCTGTACATGGCAGCAGGTAGGAAACATAGCTGCATCTTGTCATTGAAGACAGTTCAGTGGATTATTCAGAGAATCTGTTGTTTAAAAGAATATTTTTAAATAGTTTTTTTCAGCGTGGTAGACACCATCAATGTAATTTCATTGAAGACTTTACAGCAAGGGTTATAGAAAGTACCCCGACATCACCATAGACTGCCGTGCTAAAATCTTGGAATTTTACTGTTTTGTTTGTTTTTACTCAACCTGATAAATTTTGTTAAAGCAATTCTAGGTCTAGTTACTTGGATTTTTACCCAGACAGCTGTATGTTCTTGAAATTAGAAGAAAGTTGAACTCTTTACAGTGTGTTCTGTGGCTTGCTAACCAAGTTTGCCAAGACTCCTTTGACAACTAAGGACTTAAAAATTATGCATTAATTTCAAAATGCATAGTCCAGAAGTCAGTGGGTCACTTTTCAATGCCTACATTCATCTTTTATATACAGTGAAAGTTGTTCCGGGGACCTAAAAACATCTTGTTTTGTGCAGACAGTGAACTGAGGAATGCACCATGGCCCAGTATGAATGATTATTTTAAACTGTGAATCATAGAAATCTTCTTTAATAGAGTCCAGAAATAAATAATATCAAGCAAGAAATTGGCACAGTACTCCCTCTTAATTAAAGCTTAAGCGGTTATGATGCATGATAGGCATGATAGACTCATTAATAGGCAAGTCCTGTATTTCAAACCCAGTTATTGGTGGAATGCAGTTAAAAATGTAAAAGAGAAAACAATTTTCAGTTCAACTATTTTGCCATTGTAGCAAGGTTGAAGTGAAGCTATTAGGTATACTTAGGTTAATGACAACTTGGTTCTCAATATATATGTGGAGCCAGTCTGAGTTAATCAGTAACCCAAGGGTGTGTGAAAATTGACAAAGGAAAGACAAAGATAAAGGCTGTGATTTGGGGTTCTGGGTCATGTCATGTACTTCTCATACTCTCTATAGAACCAAACACTGAATTGCAAATATAAAGAAGTCAGATATGTTAATATTAACTACAACTCTGATTAATTTGCTGTGCTTAGAAATACAGTATTGCAGAGATTGAAGCATCAAGTAAAAAAAAATAGATTCAGGTAAAACTGAGGTAATTCCAGTGCATAACTTTGTCTGGTGGTATAATGTAATGATTTTAAAATTAAAATGAATTAAATATTCAGTCTCTTTTTAAATCAGTTTTTGATCTGCATATATAATAGAATATTTTTATTCTCCAGGCATTGTCTATGTTCGAGACACAACTCGTGGAGGTCTCTGCTCCTACCCAATGTTCAACAATGGCATTAACGGAGCGTTCTGCAGAACGGAAGCAGGCCAGATTGCTGCCATTATCTTCCTCTTTGTCACAATGCTCGTGTATCTGATTGGAGCCATTGTGTGCCTCAAGCTGTGGAGACACGAAGCTGCACGTAAATACCGGGAGAGGTACGGCCAGGAGGTAAGCTTGCTTTGTTTAGGTTTGCTCTGTTTATGAAATTGGGTCTAGGGATTCCTTACATTCAGTCAAGAGTTCTTCACTTTGATAACTTAAAAACAGCCTCAAACATGTCCACACATGCAGACGCAGACTGCACTGCAACAACAAACCACATAATTTGCACACAAGCTCCAGGGGAGTGAGTGAGTGGGTGGGGTCTGCCAGTCCTGCCCATGTGTTGCCAAAAGGGGTACACATAGTTCACTCTAGTTTTGCCTTGTATTCTTTCTCTTTTATTAATTGTGCAACATGCAAGTGACCGTTTTTAATTCGGAGATTTAAAGGAGATGATTTATGCCACTGGTCATAACTACACTAGTCATTTTGCCTAGTTATGCACTAAAATTGGAAGCACTGTTAACCTACTGAAATTGTAATTGTGAGGGACAGTTTGTGTAGGTACTCTGTGCGCACATAGTGGGTGAAAAGAGAGAGGGAGACACCAGGGAGTTTATTTCTTAAGTCATTTGCAAGTAAGCGCCTAATCACAGTTAACATTGTTCACATGTAGCAAAGAACAATTAAGCCTTCCATAATTATTGTTTACAAGTGGAAGGTTATCAGACAAATGGGTATTAATGTAGTTTAATTGGTCATTAATTATTTTTTAAATTTCTTTATGGTATTTTTGTAATGGCTAATGGCAACAGTTGGTTAATAGTACAGATTAGCTAGCTTATAGTTGTAGCTTTAGTATCCTTGCTTGCAAAACCCTGAATGAAGGTTAAATACATGTGTGCTGGATGTATAGTCCTGCTTTTCACACTAAGCCAGTGGGCTTGTGGTCCATTTGAGGGGTTTATATAAAAAATAAAATAAACATATTTGCCGTCAATTCAAGACATATGAGCTCAGTAGGCACACAAGACAACATTTTAAAAATAACAGAGCAAAAACAAAATTTACAAACTCCTATTGTTATTGTAGGGTTTAATGGCAGCTCAAAAGTAAAACATAGAGATGTAAAAAATATAAATCACATGTTAATGAATTATATTTTTATATATCTTACATGTGCAGATGCAGCCATCAAACATACGAGCTGTGCAGTCATTGGTAAGGATTCTGTAAGAAAAGACTTCACACATTAAAGATGGAATGCAGAAAGAATAAATGCTTGTTTGATGATTTCTCTGTAAGTATTACAGTAATGCAGTAAACATGTTGCTGTGTCTCTGCAGATGGTAACAGATTCTGCTCCTGCTCCCAGAATTCCAGAAAAGGTCCAGGGCTCTTCAGTGGTTCCCATCCATACTGCACCAAAAGCAGTTCCTGCAAAGGTTTTGCAGGGAGCTATACCTTCGGGGCACATTCCTAAACCTGTTATAGTGCCAGACTACATTGCGTAAGTGTTACCTAGAAAATAGAAAAAAAAAGTCAAGAGAGTCAGACAAAAGTAGATACAGTACACAGTCAATCTGCAGTTGTTTCTTTCAAATGTTAAATAAAAAGGCTCAGACATCACAGAAGACGAGGGAAAATCACACCTGCACACACTTAAACATATCTATTCAATTCAATTTTATTTATATAGCGCCAAATCACAACAAAAATCGCCTCAAGTAGATACAGATCATATGACTCCCTATGAGCAAGCACTTTGGCGACAGTGGGAAGGAAAAACTCCCTTTTAACAGGAAGAAACCTCCGGCAGAACCAGGCTCAGGGAGGGGCGGCCATCTGCTGCGACCGGTTGGGGTGAGAGAAGGAAGACAGGATAAAGACATGCTGTGGAAGAGAGACAGAGATTAATAACAGATATGATTCAATGCAGAGAGGTCTATTAATACATAGCGAGTGAGAAAGGTGACTGGAAAGGAAAAACTCAATGCATCATGGGAATCCCCGGCAGCCTACGTCTATTGCAGCAGAACTAAGGGAGGATTCAGGGTCACCTGGTCCAGCCCTAACTATATGCTTTACCAAAAAGGAAAGTTTTAAGCCTAATCTTGAAAGTAGAGATAGTGTCTGTCTCCCGAATCCAAACTGGAAGCTGGTTCCACAGAAGAGTGGCCTGAAAACTGAAGGCTCTCCCTCCCATTCTACTTTTAAATACCCTAGGAATAACAAGTAGGCCTGCAGAGCAAGAGCGAAGTGCTCTAATAGGGTGATATGGTACAACAAGGTCATTAAGATAAGATGGGGCCTGATTATTTAAGACCTTGTATGTGAGGAGCAGGATTTTGAATTCAATTCTGGATTTAACAGGAAGCCAATGAAGGGAAGCCAAAACAGGAGAAATATGCTCTCTCTTTCTAGTCCCTGTCAGTACTCTTGCTGCAGCATTTTGGATTAGCTGAAGGCTTTTCAGTGAGTTTTTTGGACATCCTGATAATAGTGAATTACAGTCGTCCAGCCTGGAAGTAATAAATGCGTGAACTAGTTTTCCAGCATCACTCTGAGACAGGATATTTCTAACTTTAGAGATGTTGCACAAATGGAAGAAAGCAGTCTGACTCCAAGGTTCCTCACAGTGTTACTGGAGGCCAAGGTAATGCCATCTAGAGTAAGAATCTGGTTAGATACCGTATTTCTAAGATTTTCAGGGCCGAGTACAATAACCTCAGTTTTATCTGAATTAAGAAGCAGAAAGTTAGCGGCCATCCAGGTCTTTATGTCTTTAAGACATTCCTGCAGTTTAACTAATTGGTGTGTGTTATCTGGCTTCATGGATAGATAGAGCTGGGTGTCATCAGCATAGTAGTGAAAATGTATGCTATGTCTTCTGATGATACTGCCTAGGGGAAGCATGTATAATGCTTTTCTAATAGGAAATGTTTTCTGTGAGTTTTCTATTTTGTTTGCACTGATTTTGTTTTTACAAAGTCAAACACACTGAAACTCAACTAGCTAATGGTTTTAATATAAACTGGCAATCATTTTGTCAGTTACCATGAAGTGTATTATTTGTAATATAGGTGTTTCAGTAGTAGATGAATAGCAGTTTGTCCACCACATCTTGTCCTCCAGCAACCAAACAGCAATTTTTGATTAACACTGAAGTTTTTCCTTTCACAGCGTGCATTAAATACAGCTGTTTACTCGGAACACATTTGTAAATACAAAGAAAACTGATAAACCAATATACACACATAGATGTACAAGGCAATTAAAACTCCATGAAAATAAATCGCATATTAAAAGCTTTTCTAATTTGTCTAACTATTTACCATTTTTTAAACACTTATGAAACTTTAAATCTTTCTCATATTTCAGACAAAAAAAATACTTTCATACAATAACACTTTAATGAAATAAATGAATAGTAAAACACTATAAATAGAAAACACAACCATGATAGCATATTGGATCTTTATCTCCACTATCGCCATGTATAACTTAAATATGGTTAGGAAAAGATGTGACATTAAAACTGTGCTCTTCGTATTCCTGTTTCCTACAGTAAGTACCCAGTGATCCGGTCAGATGAGGAGCGGGACCAGTACCGGGCCGTGTTCAACGACCAGTACGCAGAGTACAAAGAGCTCCACTCAGAGGTGCAGGCAACCCTCAAGAAGTTTAATGAGATGGACGCTATGATGGGCAGTTTACCTCAGCACCCTACCAACCAGATGGTGATTGCTTATATACACCTCTTAAATTTAATTTAACAAGAACTGATGTTGATTTGCTTAGCACAGCTTCACATTAAGCTTAAACTACCCATTGAGGCCTTTTTGGATGTGTATAGATGTCTACAAGACTGAGTTAGCCACCGTCAAAAAGTTCTGTTTGTACTGTTATATCTACATTGACTCCCTTAAATTTTGCTTGTTGCATTTGGCATAAATACAGTAATTATTTTAAAAATAAAAGGCACTAATAGGTTACACTGAAACTAATAAAATGAAACTAAAATTAAACATTTTAAACTATAAAAGCTAAACTAAAACAAGCAAACCCACTCAGGAATCAAATGAAACTAAATGGAATAAGGATGCATTTTGATTGCATGTTTGGAATATTACACTCTGTCTTTTTGTTTTGAAATTGTACCTCATTTCCTCATCCCGTAACTTCCCCTGTTTGGACTTCCTGTCCCCTCTGCATTTCCCCTCCACCCTGAAATTCCTCACTCTCATCAGAAAGCTGCTGGTACTGCGTCACTGCAACTCATTTTCATACTGAGTTTCAGTGTTTGAGTTAACTATGCCTCTCTTTCTGTTCTTGTAGGAGGTGGATCGCATTAACAGAATCCTCCAGGAGTACCAGAGGAAGAAAAATGTGAGCTTATTGTCTTGTTACTGTTTTATAAAATGGGGGGAAGTAATTATTTCCCTACCAAATTTGTGATTTTCTTCACTTACAAAAGTATAAACAGTCTCTACTTCTTCTTAGTTTCATTTTAATGCAGAAGAGACAGATTGTCGACCACAAAATTCCATAAAAACACATTACAGAAGTTACAAATTGATTTCCTTGTTACTGAGTGAACTAAATATTGAAACCCCTACAACCCAGCCAAAATTTTGGCGCTCACATATTAATAGTGTCCCTCTTTCGCATTGATTACAGTCAGTCAGTCATTTAAAGATATTCCTGATCTGAACTCATCATGTGTAGAAAGAAAACCTGTCCACTTTCTGCTAATGGTGATGGCTTAACTTACATGGGGAGCAGCTATGTGCTTTAAAATGGATGAGAACCATAGTCATAGATGGGTCTTTTAGCAGAATAGTGACCCGAAACTTTCCATAAAAATTTAATTACCATAAAACGCTTTTCCTTTCTTTGAAACTGTGCAACAGCAACATTAACCATAAACAAGGGAGGAGCAAAAAAAAAAACCCCAAAGAAAAGATCAGATCATCAACAAGGATTGCATGACAAAGACTGTTTGTGACACTGCCCCCTGGTGACAGTAAACAGTTGCAACATGTAGACAATCTTTCCTTCCCACTGCTGCTATGTGCTTTTTTTTTGTTTTCTCAAGGGTTTTCACTCTTACATTGTTGGGTTTTTATGAAACACCTTAGGGGGACTTTTCTTGATTAGGTGCTATATAAATAAAGTTTAATTAAACTGAATGGAAATGTTCTCAGGTCCACAGCCCTCTGATACTTTTTTTTATACCTTTATAAAGTCTTTATTGATTAAACATGGTGTAATTTTTACAGACATATCTTTTATTGCTCTTACATATTTTTTTATTGCTCCATAAATGATCAGGTTTAACGGAGCTTTGAAGGGCTAAAGGTCGACAAAGGTCCTATGCGTATACCTCGGAAAAAAACTGGAAGCTCTTTCTATGTCAAATACAGCTGGAAAAATGTCCAGAGAAACAAAAGTGAGCCAAAAGCTGTAGACAGAAGAACTTTTTTAAGAGTTTGCAGGAAAAGTACAGGATTCTTATTATTCCTTCAAAAAGTGACCCTCTGCAACAAATTTTTTTTGTTCAGTTATTTTGAAGCTAAATTAACTTTAGTTTCAGTGGTCACTGGGATATAATAACCTGTCAAATTTATAATCAAAATCAAAAAGATTTGCTGTCTCTGCTGTAATGTATCAGGTGTTAATGCTGGCCTGATTCCTTTTGGGAGAGGATCCACTGACATAGTATATTGTAACTTCAGCCATCATTAATTCTACATGTGCTTTTTTTGCATTTGCAAGTCAAGAGGTCTGTTATGAAAAGGTCTACTAATCTCCACGGATATTGTGTAATTTTAGAATGTAGTTATTGTTGTGTTGAGTATTTGGGATAGCAGGACTATCTATGGAGTCATCGAAAACCACAGTGTTGTAATGAAGCAACATGTTGCCTATTGCAACAGCGTTGCACATTGTTTTTGATGGACAGCAATGTCAGATTTAGGAGTTTATTTAGGCTTTGTCTTTTGGTGGTTAAAGAACAGTAGACTATAATCTGATCACTGTTTCTGCCTTACCTTTACAGGATCCCACTTTCCTAGAAAAGAAAGAGCGTTGTGAGTATCTGAAGAACAAGCTATCACACATCAAACAGAAGATCCAAGAATATGATAAAGTCATGGAATGGAATGATGGCTACAGCTGAAAACCTCTGAGAAATTCCTGTACTGCAGCACAAATACTGAACTGCTGTCGCCATCTCTACATCACCAGTGCTGAAAATGAACACTTGATGTTGCAAGTTGATGCTGAATGCAGTCAAAACCATGAGCTTATCAAGCTTTCCCTGCCTTTTGAAATCTGTTCAGCGACAATAACTGGAAGAAAACACATCTGTCAACAATTTCTCTTTTGAATGTGTGGTTTCTTAAAGCTTTAAAGTCCAAAGCAAATGACCACAATGTTTCATCTTTAATAGGAATACCTTATATATATGTATAGCTTGTTTTTTTTGGGGGGGGGGGGGGGGGGGGTTGCGTGGATGATACAAACTTGCAATTTGCTGAGCTATAGTAAATCTTAAAAAAATGTGATGCAAACTGGAAATGGAGAATGTTTGCTTTCAGAGTGAAAGTTGTCCCTGACTTCTACAACCAACACATTTCAAAATCTGCAATTTATACTTTGAAGGTGAATTGTCTACATTTCTGGTTTGCTACTGCTTAGTGAGTAGTTTTGTGAGTGATTGCAGACAAGTTAGCGTCTTCAATGTAAACTACTAGCACACTTAGATCAATGCTAGCAACTGAAGCAATTGCAAGTTTTCCGGTGCTGCACCATATACCCTTATGCAACCAATGTCATGCTAACAATTGTCAGCAATTTCTAGCAACTACTTTCCAACCAGTTAAGAGTGTACACTTTTCCCTAGTGAATAGAGGTTGACAGTGTGTCATTAACATGTCTTTAGGCCTTAGTGAATAATTCTTTAGCAGTTGATTTCACAGTGACTGCCAGCAATCTTCATCACCCATGCCAGTTAGTCTCACATTGCTATATGAGTGCTCACCACTCCCTAGGCTACACTCTTAACCCTGGAGAACCCATGGGGTCAAATTTGACCCCATGGTTTCCCTAGAAAACCAATGGGGTCGACTCTGACCCCATTGGTTCTCCAGGGTTAAATTTGGGTGATTAGCTTAGCTGGATATTAAGGAACTAGGATAAATAGCACGGCTAACTTTAATAAATCCCTAACTTGAATAAAAAACCCAAATACCCCTCTCCCCAGCCAGACCACAGTTCTGTCTATGTACCACCCTTTAAGCTTGCTGTCACTTTGTAGCTTTATAATTTGATTGAATGCAAACCAAAAAATTCTATGTGTGTGATGCTGTGACTAAAAAATGTAGCTGAGGTTGTCCATTTAATTTCATATCTGACAATAGTTTCAAGTGAATGTCTGTATAATTATTGATAATGCTGCATTATTTCTGTCAGGGTTTAATCCATTGTTTGTTTGTTTTTGTCAGTTGTCTGCGTAATTTGTTTTTTCTTACTTTTAACCTCATGAAAACCACTGTTTATATACTCTTTTAAGTGCACGTTTTCAGAATCAGAGTCTTTATTTATCCCCAAGGGGAAATTAGGATACATTACATTAGGATACATTTTTATGTTGCGGTGTCTGAATCTGAAAGTAAGGAATTGTAGAATTGTAGCTGTTTGCTATGTGTACTTTGGACGCAACTTGCACAGACTTTGAGTGAAAAAAACATTTTGTACATTATAGTCACGTAACTGCCTAAAAATCTCAATTTATTTGCTTTATAACACTGTGAACCTTTTCACTGAACAGAAAATATTTTCCAAGGTTTTTTTCTCTTTAAATGTGTATAATTTTTTCATAATTTCATGCTTTCTGTCCTCCAAATACAGTTCTGCTTATTGGACAATGGTGTAGTTATATTCTTTGTTAATCAGCAGCCAGCCATTTTGCTTTGTGGCAAAAAGTAATAAAATATTGATGGGCAAGAACACCAAAGAAAACAAAAGGCTGGATGGGAGATGAAAGAAGTGACTGAGTAATCAACTGATTAAACAAATTTTATCTTTTGAGTTGCTTTCCCAGTAATACTTTTTCTGGCTTTTGGACTTTATAGTGCAAATGAGCCCATTGAAATACTTTTTAAAAAAAAATATAATATTAAAGAAGCTCTTGCTTTAGATGTAGTGTTAACTTAAAAAACATTTTGTAGACAAAAATAGGACAATTCTTTAATTAATAGTAAAAATATTAGTTGATGCAAATCTGGACTTAATCATAACATGAAAATCCTGACTCTAAAGTTAAATGTTTAACCAATTAGGTAGATCAACATCTGGTCACCTACCAAATTGAAGGTAAGTGGTTCGATCGCATCTCCTCCTCTCTGCATGCCAAATATCCATAGACAAGGTGCATCCATGTGTGTAACTGTCAGAATGATAAAAGCTCTGATATGAATGAGAAAAGTTGTGTTAAGTGTTTTTGAGTAGAAAAGCGCTATATAAGAACCAGTCCATTTACCATTATTAAAAACATTTTGCACTGGGTTATGTGCGAACATTAACAGAAAATCAAAGCTCAGAATACATTCAAACTTGTTTCTTGTCATTTTATTCAGTTCGTGTTAATTAGTCTTCTCTTGCTTACTTGTGTACGAGGGATACGTTTGTTGGAGTGACACTCAAAGATTGGCGAACTTCTTTATAATGTCACTCATATTAGTTTCCTTCTTTGCCAGGCGAAATAGGTTTGCACGTAAGTTGTTGGACACGTTTGTTAAAATACATTGGTTTAACATTTGTAAGAGACATGCACAACCAACTTAAAGTATTTATAAAAACGTTTTGTTTTTTAATTCAGAGGGAAAAGGCTGACTTCCGCTCATGTTCTGTAATGTGACCTCTGTGAGGCGGGGCGTGCTGTTACCGAGCGAGAGACGAACCTGTCTAGGTGTGGTCAGGATGTTTTTATTGGAAGTCGCAGTTTCACTTGAGCTGTTTCAGCTGAGGACTCTTACAAAGTAGCAGGTTAGTGTATCGATTTGAAATTGTGGGACTATCAGCAGAGGCTTCTTTCATTTTAAAATAACGATCTAAAGATAAGTGTGTCGTTGGATACTCAAATCAATTATCCTATTAACCCTATTATCTCTTCTATGAAGCAAAATTGCTAGGAGGTTTGTCATGCTAGCAATTGTAATCTTGGGTTTTTAATCGCTGCATACTAGCACGGTTATGCTGTGGGGAATAAGTCTCTGAAAATGTCTTACAAATATCTTACTATGTAGGTCTGATGTTTGCAGCAGAGTAATTAATAGAGTCAATCATTGTAAATAAAAGAAATGTTCTGTTCCACTTTTTAGTTGAAATGCTGCCTTTTTTTTTCTTGGTGAATGTCATAATAAAGTCAGCAGATCCATGGACCTTAGGAAGACTTCAGTTATCACCATTTAACAATGATGATACTTAATAGCTATGACAACACTTATGAACCCTAAACGAGATCTGCTTTAACCATAAATATTCTTGTTTTTTACAGATCAGCACCAAGTGGATCAGAAGTTATGTCTTCCAGTCCCGTAGGAAGCCCTCCTCCTTACGAGGCAGATGATGACCAGTGAGTGTTTTTCGATTAATATTTCTACTGCTGATCATTTTGTATTGTAAGTGTTCATCAGAATGTTCAAGATGATAATATAGAGTATTTACGTTTTTCTTTCTGACTTTGTCATTTTTTTTAGTTTGTCTTTATTTTGGGTTGAAATCAGTTTTGTTAAGATTTTTGTTGTAGCTTTCATTTACCTTACATGCAAATAAAAAAGGTATATAATTAAAAATATTTACAAACTAATTAACTTTGACAAATCTTGGTAGAAATGTTGTTTATCTTATTAAATAATCACTATCACTTTATATATATATGTGTATATATAATATATATATCTCACCATAAACACTGTCTCTTTTGTCTCTCCCCCCTACACAGTAAAATCGTTCCGCAGCCTGCCTATTCTTACTACCCAGATGATGAGTTCCAGCATTTCTACCGCTTGACGTCTCCACCAGGCATCCTCAAAATCATGGCTGTCATTTGCACTTTTTTGTGCTTGCTTATATTTGCTTGCGTTGCCTCCACACTGGCTTATGACTCTCAGGGAGCATTGTCTGGTTTTGGAGGCATTGGTGGCTATGGTGGCGGCTATGGTGGCGGCTATGGTGGCAGCTATGGTGGTGGCTACGGTGGCAGCTATGGCGGCGGCTTTGGCGGCGGCTATGGCGGTGGCTATGGATATGGAGGATATGGTTACAGTTATGTTGAACCACGTTCAGGCAAAGGGTTTATGATCGCCATGTCAGCCATTGTGTTCATCTTCGTACTCACGGTCTTCATCGTCATTGTATCCCGTCAAAGCTTATCAGAGAGCAGGAGGTTCTACCTGGCTGTGGTGATCATCTCTGCCATCCTAGCCCTGTTTATGCTTATAGCCACCATAGTATACTTGGTGGCAGTGAACCCATCGGCACAGTCATATGGAACGCTTCAAGGCAACACCCTTACTGCATTGTGTGCTCCCTACCAACAACCGCAGTCCTCAGCACTATTTGTTAATGAATACCTTTACCGTTACTGTGTATTTGAGCCACAAGAGGTGAGAGCACAGATTTGATTTATGTCCATTTCTGTCTTTAACTTTTTTCTGTTTCTAATGTGGTGGTTTATTTCCCATTCCAGGCCATTGCCGTTGTGTTTGGCTTCCTGGTGACAGCAGCTCTGCTTATCATGCTGGTTTTTGCACTGAAGACGCGGCAGAAAATCCAAAATTTTGGCAAAAGCAACATTTTGTGGAAGAAAGTGAAAGTCATTGATGACTTGGCACCACCTCAGGATGTAGAGGCATGGGTGAGTGACAGCTTTATATAGGCTTTTGTAAAGATACATTTTCGCAAAAACATTTGTTATTGCAATGACATAAAAAAACAAAACAATTCGTTTCCAATGACGTAAAAACAGCTATTTTTTGACAAGGACAGCGCATTTGAAGCCTTTATTTCATTATTTTTCATTGAGTGATCAGTTCAATTTCTTAAGATCCATTGTTAGGCCTTTATGTTTAGTGTTAATTCCACCCAGCAGTCCAAAGCATTTAGTTTACAATGATTTTGTTTTGTGGTATCACATATGAACACATATGATAAATATGATAAAGGATTGGAGCATTTTTGCCACTTTCTGAGAAGAGAAGTTATAGCCCAGAACTGTCTTTGTGATCTGATGTCATGCAGCAGTAGAGGACTGGTAAAACCAGTTTGATGGTAGTCACTTGTTTATCAGCAGAGAAGGTGAAATGTGGACCAATGAGCGCTTTCTGTCTAGCACTGTATTTTTGGTTTCAAGGTGTGGCGTGCTCTCAGATAACAGTTTCAGTCTCACTCTGGCATGTCTTTAGTCACATGCTGGCATGTCATGAAGTAAGGAAGGAATTTACACAGCATGAACCAGAGCTTATTATTGTTAATATGTTCAAGCATTAAAACAAAGGTATTTACATTTCACAATGAATGATGTAAAACAAGTTTCATTGGGGTTTAGCAATATATCCTAGTGAGTAGCAACGAGACAGTGAGTCATTTTGAAAGTCGTGATGATATTCACCACAGCCAAGTCCTTGCTGTACACTTCACTTTACAGTAGTGAACAGGAAAAGCAGGTTCTACTGGTACTTTGAATTGTATTTATTAAAAAAAAGAACGAAAGAAAGGAAAAAGTCATCAGTTAGCCCATGCGTAACTCCACATAAACAAGTTGATTCTTAGAAAGTATTTACTTTACTGGAGCTTATGGGAACCTGCCTGAAAGTGCTGAGGCAGTGTGAATGCAGCACACACAGTACATGTAGACAGTTAAAGTGTATCTCATTTGTGATATATAGTTTGATTTAGCTAACTAAAATGCATATCAAATGGTGAGAGAAAGTATCTGAAAGAAGAAAATGAATAGTTGGCTAAACTAAAGCTAGCTGGTGAATGGAAAAAGTGATGAGGTTTAATAGTTAATGATTTTGCTCAAACTTGCAAATGACCAGTGAGTTTTGGCTAGATGTTGGCACTGTAACCTTTACACATTCACTTGACAAATGAAAGGTTGCTGCTTTCCTGCCAGAGACACTAGTCCCCTTTGGGGTCACATGAGGAAAAGCATCTGGCGTAAATGTGCCAAAGCATGAAAGTAGCTACTTGCTGATGTGCAGTAAAAGTTTTGGATATGGGTTTTATATATTATTTAAAAATATGTTGCTAATTTGTTTACATTTTTGTGAAGGTGAACCATGTGTCTGCTGTGCCTGGAGAAGTTCCAATTTCAGACTACCCAGAAAAACTAAGGAGCTCGAGGAGTCATCTGGATGATGAAAGCACAAACTACGACAAACCACCATACAGCTACAGCCCTCAGTGAGTATGCGCCCCAATACAAGTGCAGGTGTTTACTTCTCAATCCTAATTCAACACTGAATCTCATTTTGTAAGACTGAGGACAGCACCCTAAGACCACTGAGATGTCACAGATACGCATCACAGTTTTCCTCCCAGAATCAGTACTGAAGTCTTGATTCTGGGAGTCTAATTATCCATGTGTTTGCAGCCATGCTAGCAGTCACTGCGGTTACCGCATATAACCGTAGAGTATATAAAAAATGGACATAATGTCTGGGTTTGAAAAGTGAAGCCAGTGAGGAAGAAAGCAGGAAACCTGCTTTCTTCATAACGGCCTGCGATTATGATTCCTCTGGTTCCAAAAGATTTCCAGTTGTGTAGACGTCTGTGGGGAAACCGGCCCTGCTCCTAGGTCACAGTGCTATCAGTACAATCTGTATGATATTGGTCTGCTGCAGTGTATTGCAGACTCAGCTTGAGCCTTGTTTATGCAACCTTGTTTTGCTCCTCGAAACTGATTGAAATTTTTTCTCATGACCCAGACCTAAGCAGAATGAGCTGATTATTATATTATTATACAGAATATGAAGAAAACATGTCAGTGCTGGCCTGGTATTGATGAGGTAACACACCAAGCTATAAGGAATTAGGAGGTTATTAAAGGTTGTCTCATACAGTATGAATTTGCAGGTTATTTATGGCGGTGTTTTACTTCCTCCTACATTAGTAGAAGTTTCCTGACACTCGTCTTACATAAAATCTTCCATTGTCAAAATCTTCTATTAATGTACTAACCTTTGACATCGATTTTCTAAAGTAATTATTGTTATTATTGTCACACAGGCCTGTTGTCCAGGAACTGCCACTGCAAAGCAGGCCTCCCTACAGCAGTATCTCAGAAGTGGCAAGTTCAGCCGGATATTCCAGAACGAGACGACCAGGTCGGCCTCGCCACATAGACGGACAGGACTACGACACAGATTACAACTCGTCTGGAGACGAGCTGGATGACAACGACTTTGACAGGTAAGACATAAATTTTAATCCTCATAACCAGACCGCTGGAACTGATCATCTTTGAAACATTATTACCCCTCAAGTCAAGTCTATCATATATCGGTCTTTTTTTCTTTTTTCTTTTAATTTTTTAAGAATGTTTTCACATATGAACTTCTAATATTATTATAATTATTTTCATTCTTTTCTCTTCTCTTTCTTCCCATTTCCTTCCTCCAGTGAATTTCCTCCAATAGCAAATGAGCAAGAGCGCAATGACTACAAGCGTGAATTTGACCACGACCATCAGGAGTACAAAGATCTGCAGGCAGAGCTTGATGCAATTAACCAGAGCCTTTCAGCAGTGGACAGAGAGCTGGATGAACTGGAGGAGGGAAGCCCACAGTACCTGGTGAGATTTTAAAATATTTCTAGTATTTCTGACATTGATAATCTGAAAACCGAAGTTGCTGATGGATAAATGTTGGATATTGGATGTGTGATGATGAAAAAGTGCTTTTTCACTAAATTAAAGCTTTTCTAAACAAAAACAGAAAGAAAGTAATAAATCAGTAATAAATTGACTGCTACTTATGTAGCACCATTTTTCTCGGTTTTTAGCACTCAAAGCATTTTCTACTGCAAGTTTCATTTATCCATGATGTCCATGGTGTTACACACACACACACACACACACACACACAGTCATGCAGTACTTTTATCTAACATTCACACACTCGCACTCCGATAAATGCATCGGGTACACGTATTTTGTATCAGTATCAAGGATGCTTCAACACATGGAAGGAGAGACAAGAGGCCGAGCCTTCCAGTTGGTAGACGCCCGCTCTACCACCTGTCACCCAATCAATGAAAGTTAAACGTGAGACTTTAGTAATCTGACTAAACTTGAAATGTTTGTCTGCCCTTTCAACAGGATGCTTTGGATGAGTACAACAAAATAAAGAATATGAAAAAGGTATGTGGGGAATATTTAATCTATACTTGTCAGTTTTCATTTATTTTTTATCTATGTCCTGTCACTGTGATACATGTGACTGGACACTAATTTATCATGCTGGTGTCTTGTTAGAATCCATATCAGCTGTAGACACATTCTTGTAATAACTCAGCGCTGATGCATAGTAGGGCTGCCATGATTAGTCGACTAGTCATGATTACGTCGACTATCAAAATCGCGTCGTTTGAAGCTTTATAAGATCCCTAAAGACGCAGGAAGAAGTAGTAGGATTTAAGAGTGTAATAATGGACTGAAACAGAAGATGGCAGCACTGCGTGTACAAGGATGCCAGCTGTCGTTAAACTCCGAAGAAGCAGTGTCCAGTATCGTACCTGTGTCCAAATTCAGGAACCGCATCCTCCTGTGCCCACATTAGTAGGCCAATTACGTTACAGCGACACGATGAAGACTGTCCAAATTCGAAGACTCTGACAAATGCCGCTGACAAATGGGTCCTTTATTTCCCTAGATTTGAAGGATGGGTCGGGCATATACTTCGTGGCCCAACCTATCCCAGAATTCATAGCGCGGCCCAGCTCAGTTTCCAACAATGGCAGCAGCTAGTTAGTTTTAATATTACTGTTATTATTCTTTCTGGGTCACAACATAAACTTTTAACGTATCTTCAGGCGAGAATGTAGCTGTGTAAACTTCAAATATCTGCTCAGTTTATCAAGACACCACATATTTTCAAAAGCGCTCCGACGTTTTCGGAGACGTCTGTTACCCACCAGCTCGATAGCTAGCCGGGGGCAAGGCTCACTAGAGCCGGTGAGAACACCGGACTCGCGGAAAATCGTTTTCAAACCCACCGCCGTCTTTCGCTACTCAGGTTAAACATGATATATAAGTCACTTAGATAACTTAAAAATGTTATTGTTTGGCTTTTTTCAGTATTTTATTTGTTCCTGAGTAAATCGGTTTGGCTGAGATTAAAGTTATAGTTTTTTGACAGTTGAATAAACGTCAAGCAGATGACTGATTATCAGAAGTGTGAGATGCTTGTGAATATACTCAGGTGTCCTATTATATTTTAGATAGCAAGGAGCAGACGGCTGAGTTTATTAAACTCCACCAAAACAATCTGAAATTTCATTAAAATGTAATAAACCATCATCTTGTCTTTATTTTTAGTTAGCACATACCTTAAACACTTAAAGCTGTAAGCTAATGATAGTTATATAATTGCAGATGCATGCTGGTGCAATAAGCTGTAAGTTTTATGTCCAATGGATGCATGATCTGATTAGTCGACTATTCACAAAAATAATCAGCGACTAGTTGACTATCAAAATAATCGTTTGTGGCAGCCCTAATGGATAGCAGAAACGTTATAGACAAAATGGTGACTCTCTAAACTGACCATACGTGTGACTGTAAAAAGTTTTCTCTGGACAGATTGGTCATCTGTCCAGGGTGAACACTGCCTCTACCCTATGACAGCTGGAATAGGCCCCACCCCCACCTGCCCATACCCATCCTGAATTGGAAAAGAAAATAGTTGGATAGACGTAAGATATATAGGTGCCTTCTGCTGTATGTATAATTTACAAGCTTCACCTTTTTTATCCACAGTCTTCAGATTATCAGGTGAAGAAGCGCAGGTGTAAATATCTGAAGTCCAAACTGAACCATATCAAGAAGATGGTCAGTGATTACGACCGCAGGACCTGAAATAAAAATGTGTGAGGACTGTACGCCTGTCTGAGACTGGATCGAGTCACTCTGGGATTAACGGCTGGATAAATCTACTGTGACTTACACTGAAAGAGATAAAACTGCCTAGCTGTTCATATTTTAGCAGAAAAAAACAACAACAACAAAAACCCCAAATTGTATTTCTGTCTTGTATTTTGTGCTACTCTTTGTATTGGTATAAGTAAGGACTTTCATAGATTATATTGTATGTGTTTATTTAGCCCCATTTGATCAGTCCTACTACGTGGCTATAGACTGTTGAGCACAAAATCACACACAATTCCAAGTTTGAATGTTTTTTGCTCACAGTAACTTGCTTTTACTGTCTCTGAAGTTTTAAGTCCATTCTACTTTTACACGATAAACAAAAACATGTAAAGATGTAGCAAACAATGTTTTTAGCAGTTTGTGGTAATAAGTGACCTTATGTGTTAAAGTCTGTTAATTGAAGACAGAATAGACATTTTGACTAAGCATGTTTAATGCAAAATGATGTGTTTTTAACAGTGGTTTGTGGTACATTTTTAATATAATAAAATCATTTTTTCCTTCCAATTCAGTGTCCTTTCCAGCTGACAGTTTTTTAACTGATGTATAATTGAAACAAGCGTAACATTCAAAGTGGTTGATTTACCTGCAGGGAGCTATCAGCTAATTTGGCCTGTCACAGATACCTTACATAAACATATGTTACCTTACATTTGCCAATAAATATGTTTTGCATAATAAACAAAGCATAATATAAATAATGCTTAGTGCTGTTAGAAAATTGTAACATCACACAACCTATAGTGTGTCTCCAATTCTAATCTACAGGGTGGGCCATTTATATGGATACACCGTAATAAAATGGGAATGGTTGGTGATATTAAAGTCCTGTTTGTGGCACATTAGTATATGTGAGGGGGCAAACTCCTCAAGATGGGTGGTGACCATGGTGGCCATTTAGAAGTCAGCCATCTTGGATACAACTTTTGTTTTTTCAATAGGAAGAGGGCCATGTGACACATCAAACTTATTGGTAATGTCACAAGAAAAACAATGGTGTGCTTGGTTTCAACATAACTTTATTCTTTCATGAGTTATTTACAAGTTTCTTTGTGTTCACAGCCATTGACATGTCGAAGAGGTTAACACGTGAGGAGCGGATCGAAATTGTGTTAATATCTGGTGAACGCAGTAACCGGGTCATTGCAGCAGATTTCAATGCAAGACACCCTACGAGACCACCCATCTCCCATGCTACAGTTAGCAAACTGCTTGCTAAGTTTCGTGAAACTGGTTCAGTGTTGGATGTGCCAAAATGTGGACGCAAGAAAACTGTCACTAATGAAGAAACATCAGTGGCTGTCCTAGCTTCATTCAGCAAGAGCCCACAGCGTAGCACTCACCGCATGTCACTGGAGAGTGGCATAAGTTGAACATATTAGCAAAGATAGTGGGTCCATTCTTCATCAATGGAAACCTCAAGGCCACTTGATATTTGAAATTGCTACATGATGATGTGTTTCCCTCTTTATGCACTGAAGCTGGCACGTTCTCTGAGTTTTTCCAGCAAGATAGTGCACCACCACATTATGGGTGCCAGGTCCGAGCATTCCTAGATGAACAGTTTCCTGGAAAGTGGATTGGTCGCCGTGGGCCAGTTGAATGGCCCCCAAGGTCTCCCAATCTGACCCCCTTAGACTTTTATCTTTGGGGTCATCTGAAGGCAATTGTCTATGGTGTGAAGATACGAGATGTGCAGCACCTAAAACTATGGATACTGGATGCCTGTGCTGGGATTTCGCCTGCGGTGTTGCTATCAGTGTGTGAAGAGTGGGAGAAGAGGGTTGCATTGACAATCCAACACAATGGGCAGCATTGAACACATTTTATAAGTGGTGAGAAACTTGAAATATGAGTAAATAACTCATGAAAGAATAAAGTTACGTTGAAACCAAGCACACCATTGTTTTTCTTGTGACATTACCAATAAGTTTGATGTGTCACATGGCCCTCTTCCTATTGAAAAAACAAAAGTTGTATCCAAGATCCAAGATGGCTGACTTCTAAATGGCCACCACCAGAGATGGGCAGTAACGCTGTAATCTGATGACTTTTTTAAAGTAACGAGTAAAGTAAGGGATTACTATCGCAAAAACGGTAGATTACCGTTACTTTCCTGTAGGAATGCTGCGTTGCTTAGTTACTAAAACCGTGATTTTTTTTTGCGAGAATGTCTCATGACAGTGACGTAAGCGAGTGCGATGTTCGTGACAACAGCTGTGTGCAGATCAACAATGGATAATATATCGAGTACGGGAGAGAGTATGAGCGTGCAGCGTTTAAAGCGTGGAAGTACTGACCTTACTTACTGAGTTTGATTCCATAAAAAGTGACAAAAACATTAGTGTCCGTTGTGCGTGGGAAGAAAACTTCTTTTTACAGCGAAAAAAACCCCCCTAAACTTCCAAGCAAGCACCGAGTGCGCAACGACGTAATGGGAAATTCACAGAGAAACTCGTGGATTCTTCAACTGACACCTGCACCAGGGTAAACCTCCATATACCCCACTCCTGCTTTACAGGTGAAAACAGAGCAAAAGGACTGCTAGTCTTTGACTTTATTTATTTTCTGCTGTGTTTTACTTGCATCTATTTGAAAAACTGAGTGTAAACACAAAAAATATTTTATTTTATGTGCTGTAATGTGCAGAAAATAGGTTTAAATGTTAAACTAATTTATTCAAGTCAGAGAATGGTGCATATAATTTAATATTTACTTGATGCATAAAGTTAAAAGATTAAAACTGATAAAATTAAAAGTTAAAAAAAAGAGACTTTTCCATTTGATTACATTTTGTATGATGGATTATGCAGAAAAAGTAGAACTGGGCTGAAAGATCTATCGCTTTATCACCTATTCAGGTTGTAAATCGTTTTTAAAAAGTAACTAAGTAACTAAGTAATTAAGTAATTAATTAATTTCGAAAATAAGTAATCAGTAAAGTAACGGGATTACTTTTTTGGGAAGTAATCAGTAATTAGTTACTGATTACTTTTTTCAAGTAACTTGACCAACACTGGTCACCACCCATCTTGAGGAGTTTGCCCCCTCACATATACTAATGTGCCACAAACAGGACTTTAATATCACCAACCATTCCCATTTTATTACGGTGTATCCATATAAATGGCTCAACCTGTATATAATGCACCATCTGCAGCACATGAACACATTGCAGCTGAGAAGAATGTTGGATCATTTCATTGGACTTTTTTGTGAAATGTAATGAAATAAAAATGAAACTATAATCCTATCATTACCTGATTTAATTCGTACATAGATCTGGAATTATTTGAACAGTGACAGTTTTGATTCTGTACTTAACAACAAATATAAACTGAAACGATCCAGATTTTAGCTTTAAGAGGACGATCGAGGAGATTGTATTAACTGTTTGTTACAGCCATTTTTATACACAATACCCTAATTTCAAGAGTACAAATTAACTGCAACACTTTTTTAAAAGCCATTGGTGGACAATTGCAGGGTATTGTTTCGTTATTCTAATCAATTACACAGTTGAACTCCAGAGTGTTTATTCTGGAGTTCAGTTTGCATTTTGAATCCATTTCTTTTAACACACGACACGAGCTACTGCTGCAAACTTAACAGGCAATCCTTAAACCTAAAACCAAAAAATAGCAAATCATTAGCATAGAACATAGAGAATGAAGAAAACAACTGATCTTCCAAATTCTGCAGGATCTACAGGATCATTTCCATGGTATAAAAGAATGTTTCTAAACACCCTGAAAAGGAAGGTCAACGTATTATAACCTTACTTCTACCCAAAAAGACATTATGGGAGAAAATGTAGAGGGTTAACAACAAGGTACAAATTGTACATGAGCTATTCTAAAAAAAAAAAAAAAAAAAAAAAAAAGCATACTAAATCATTCAATTTAGTGTGCTTGTTTTTAGTATTCAATAGTACTGTACTGGAATCATTCAATTCCAATTGAGCCCCTGAATGTAAGGACTGTGTCTAAAAATGACTTCAATTACTCAAGATCTAACATAGTTGTTTTCTTTAACAGCCCAAATTAAAATTACAGTACATCTAGAAAGTATTCACAGTGCTTCACTTGGTCCACAGTTTGTCATGTTACAGCCTTATTCCAAAAATGCATTTTAGTTTTTTTTAATTTTATTTTTTTTTACAAGAATGATCTGAAAAGAAAACTATGGAGAAGGACTGTGTCACTGTGCTGTCTGAAGGATACCACATTATCTGCCAAAGATTGTGAAGGCAATGTTATGGTATGTGATAACATACACATGCCACAACACTGCATTGACTATACTCTGCTTAGATTCAGCCAAATGCAGCAAAACACATTTGCCAGCACTTTACGGTGCAAATACAATGCAACCCAAAGCATTACAGTAAGATCAACCTAAGAATTCCTCATGATAAAGAAATGGTATATTCTGCAGTGGCCATGCCAGTCACTTCAACTCAACTGAAAGGGAGCATGCTTTTCAAAGCACTTTGCTCTCTGACTGCAGGCTTACTTGTTCCTAGAGTATTTAAAAGTAGAATGGGAGGCAGAACCTTCAGTTTCAGGCCCCTCTTACGTGGAAACAGTTTCCAGTTTGTATTCAGGAGACAGACACTATCTCTACTTTTAAGATTAGGCTTAAAATTTTCCTTTTTGCTAAAGCATATAGTTAGGGCTGGACCAGGTGGCCCTGAATCCTCTTTTAGTTACACTTTTGGTGCAGGCTGCTCGGGATTCCCATGATGCATTGAGTATTTACTCTTCAGTCACCTTTCTCAGTCGCTATGTGTTAAATAGACCTCTCTGCATTGAATCATATGTGTTATTAATCTCTGGCTCTCTACCACAGCATGTCTTTTATCCTGTCTTTTGGTCGCAGCAGATGGCCGCCCCTCCCTGAGCCTGGTTCTGCTGGAGGTTTCTTCCTGTTAAAGAGAGTTTTCCCTTTCCACTATTGCCAAGTGCTTGCTCACAGGGGGTCATATGATGCACATAAAGATTTTAAAGCTGCATTAACTCAGCTCTTGAGTGTAGTTTAGCATTTCATTCGATTTTGAACTCACATACTCGATGTCTTGTGGAAAGAAGTTCTGGTGTGTAATAGCCTACAGCAATAAAAAGATGATTTGCAAAGATAACAAGTAATTAAATTAAGAGAGTGGAATGTCCGGCATCTTTTTCTTTCAGCTGTTGGTGAAAGAAAAAGCTAAACTAAAAAGAACTGAATATTAAACTTAAAATTGTTAAGTAACCAGAGGCATGACTGCAAATTAGAGCTAACATTTCTTTAACTCCCCTGGATATACTTTCTACTAACTTTCTTCCACCAGAACAATTTATTAAAGTCAAAGAAGCAGGTTTTTAGCTGGACTTTCTGTCATCCGAGTGACCAAAATGTCTAAATATAATTTGAGAGAAGATCTATATTTAAGAACTGCACACTAAAGCTATTTGACAAGACAGCACACCAAAGCACAGAAAAATCTATAGTTTATATGTTGTTAAATCCATGAATGTCTGAGGATCCAATAATTTTGCATACACTCTTTGGTTTTCCTCAATTACCGTAATATGCACACACCATGGCTCACAGGAGAACAGAATTCACGTTGGAACACGCTTGCACTTTTCTTGCATCCTGGCTAGATTTCAAGCTGTGGCCTTGAACTGTTCAGTCTGCATTGAGTGTCTTCTTAGAAGCATCCGCCTAGTAAGCTCTTTCCGGGGCCCAGGAGGAGCAGAGGGAAAAAATTGCTTTTGGCCAGACTCTTTCTCAGAAAAACTACTTCCATTGCTGAGGTTACAAACATTAAGGATGGGGGTGTTAGATCTTGGTCTGGCCTGTGAGTTAAGATCCAGCAAGAAGGCACCAGAACCTCTGCGCTCATATCCAGAAAGGATTCTCTGACTCGTTCCTGACACCAACTCCCTGGAACCCATTGTGCTAGAGGAATGCAAAGGCGCCAGCCTCTTGCCATCTGTCAGGTCTCTAGCTTTCTGCTCTTCAGGGACATTTTGAATGTTTACAGCTATTTGTGGGTCAGAGTTGTATATGTCTGCACCTAGCTTGCGTCTTTGAATGACATTATGAAGGCTTGATGAAGGTTGCAGTTGTGTTACAAGAATTTTACCAGTGGAAAGCGAGGAGGGGACTGAATCTGTACCAAGGTTTTCAGAATGCAGATTAGGATGGGAGGCAGAGTGAGATGAAATGAGACCTGGTAGTGGTATCTTTTGTCCAACTTGTTTGGCACTATCATTTTTTCCATCTCTCGCTTTTTCATTACTTGCTTCACACCATTTGTAGCTGTCAGAGTTTTGGCTGTTATCCTCATCCAGTCTAGGAACTCTGAATGAGAAGTTATCAGTCAGACTAAAATCCTGGGCTTTTTCTGAGACTGAAGCTTCAAGAGGTTGCTGGGTGAGCAGAGATGCTGGGATCTTCAGCCAGGGTTCAGAATTCAGCCTCAGTAGAGGCTGCTGCAGTCCATTTAGAGGTGCTTGGCAAAGCCCGCGAAATCTTGACGGGGAGCACGGATGGGAGCTTATGCCACAGATCTGTGCTTCTTTAAAAGAAAAGACTGGTTTTGGAGGGCACAAGGTAGAGGAGGTGCACTGGGGAGATGTGATGAGCTGGATTTCAGATGGAGATGCAGGAGCTGGTAATGTCATTTTTTCTGCCTGGTCAAGAGGACGAAGGGGAGGCATGCTGAGGTACTGCTTGGTTTGCAGTTTACCACATGGGAATTTGTCAGTTGTTATGATGATCACCTCCTTTCCCTTGTCTTTGCATGCATCAAGCAACAAGTTCAGCACCTTTAGGTCTCCAGTCATGACTGCGTAAACCAATGCTGATGTCCCAGACTGATCCTCCAGACTGATGTCTGCCCCACTGGCCAAAAGCAGAGAGACCACTTCTGGGCCAGCCTGCTCCCGGCAGGCATGCATCAGTGCAGATCGACCTTCTTTGTCCTGGATGTTGGGGTCTGCTCCCTTCTCTAGAAGAAACTGTATCAGCTTGACTCGACTGGCACTCTGGGCATCAACATGTTGGGTACGGCAGGCCACCATCAGTGGGGTCTGGCCTTGGCTGTCACTCTCATTGATGTAGGCTCCCCCTTCCAGGAGCAGTCGTGTGAGCCGCAGGCGACGGAGAAACACTGCTTTTAGTAGTGGATTACCTGAATCTATGGTTACACCAGGATTACAGCCTTCTGCCTCCATGCTTCTTGGTCACAGATGGTGATTTTGAAGATGTAGAAAGACAGATTTCTGTGGAAAATAACAAAACTATTTAAGGTTCTGTAGAAGAAGAGCAGTTGCTTGCCATGATGACGATGTCAGCAGGAAACCTATCGAAAAACAGTAGCAACCCACACATACAACTCTAGAAATCTTCCTTAATTCGATACCAATATGATTCTTGTTTAGTTACGTCAAGGTGCAAAAGGACACAGTTAGAGCTTAGATAAGTGTCATGGTGTGGGTTAAAATTCCAGTCTTCTGGCTGTTGTTAGAAAAGTTGAAAAAAAAGAAAGTGCCAGGTGTTGCATGTTATAATATTATATGTATGTGCTAATGTATTTGTTATCGTCTTACTTTACAATTTGCTTTTTAATTAATTAACTTTTAATTTAATCTACTCTGTTTATAAGTGATAATTTCAAATGAATTGCATATATTACAGTTTCTTTACCAAAGTGTGAAACAAATAGTCAGGAAAAGCAAGAAACTGATAATTGTCATCTTCATTTTCAGCAGTTCTATGTCTGCAGCACAAGCAGAGCCAGCCTCTTTCTTTCCGCCTTTGTGCTGTTTGTCCTTGCCTTTTTCTATCAGGCCACAAAAGGCTGCAGTTAACAATGTCTCAGACAGTAACACAACATTTTCTTCAGTTAGTCACAGAAACCAAAACACTACAATGAAAAACATTCCTAGACTGTTTTTTTGGTAATTTTTCTGCTTTTTGTATGTAAAGTAGCAACAGTGGGTTGTCGTGGTTCAGATTTTTGAGGAAGAGACATACAACTGAAAGTCCATAGTGGGTCAACACAAATGATTTTATTAAAGCACATATATGTGGTGAAGATGGGCTCTGCAAAACATCAGCCTCGATCTCCCGCCTGACAACAGGTGGGTGTGATATTTACAGTGGGGCAAAAAAGGTATTTAGTCAGCCACCGATTGTGCAAGTTCCCCCACTTAAAATGATGACAGAGGTCAGTAATTTGCACCAGAGGTACACTTCAACTGTGAGAGACAGAATGTGAAAAAAAAATCCATGAATTCACATGGTAGGATTTGTAAAGAATTTATTCGTAAATCAGGGTGGAAAATAAGTATGTGGTCACCTCAAACAAGGAAAATCTCTGGCTCTCACAGACCTGTAACGTCTTCTGTAAGAAGCTTTTCTGTCCCCCACTCGTTACCTGTATGAATGGCACCTGTTTGAACTCATCATCTGTATAAAAGACACCTGTCCACAGCCGCAAACAGTCAGACTCCAAACTCCGCCATGGCCAAGACCAAAGAGCTTTCGAAGGACACCAGGAAAAGTATTGTAGACCTGCACCTAGGGATGGGTACCGGTGTCATGGCACCGGTTCTGACATAAACGGTAGTAACCAGACCGAAAAGCAGCGCACATTTCGGTGCTTTATTTCGGTGCTTTTTTTTCCTGAGCTGTGATACACTTTAGATTCTAGCCAATCATTTTACGTTTCCGAGGATAGTAGGCGGGGCCAGGTACGTGTGTTCTTTTAGAGCAGAGCTACAGATTAAAAATGGCCAAGGCGAAGCGGTCAAAAGTCTGGCTGTACTTCACAGCAAAATATGCAAACTCAGCAGCCTGCAACAAGTGCTTTAAGGTGATACTGTCAAAGGAGGTAAGACCTGAAATCCGATGAAACACCTGGCGTCGCATAGCGTTTTTTTTAAAAGCCCAGAAATGCGCCGTATGATAGCTTGCTGCGAGACCTCACACCGAGCACATCTACTGTGCGTGGGTTGCCTGTTATCGGCAATATCCCCCAAAAACCCAGAAGAGGAGAGTCCTGGCCCCTAGCCCTGCCAGTGTAGCAGAAATGATGATGGCAGCAGCAGCCGTTCTTCTCTGCGTGAGTAGCTTAATGTTGTTCATGTGTAATTTACGTTGCGTAGGCTAACCACGTTATTACATTAATGCATGTGAGGTGAACTAGCAAACACCATCATAGCTACATGCGGCTGTCTTCTTGTTTGATGGCAGATACTCCCTTCACCCTGGCCAAAAAGGCTAAAATGACCAAAGAAAAAGAGGGAAACAGCTAAACCTGAGAGGTTTTTGGACAAAGTTTGTGTTTTTTCCATTGATTAAGCACTGCTTCCAGCTAAGAGTGATACCATATATGCCCCATAGCTGCAGAAAAGGCTAACTTTGTTATCTTTTTACAAAAAACCAGCTGAACATGAGAGGTTTTAGGACCAATTTTGTGTTCTCCATTTTTTAAGCACCGGTTTGAGCACCGTTTGAGCACCGGCACCGTTTCAAAAGTACCGATTTGGCACCGGTATCGGATAAAACCTAAACGATACCCATCCCTACCTGCACCAGACTGGGAAGAGTGAATCTACAATAGGCAAGCAGCTTGGTGTGAAAAAATCAACTGTGGGAGCAATCATCAGAAAATGGAAGACATACAAGACCACTGATAATCTCCCTCGATCTGGGGCTCCACGCAAGATCTCATCCCGTGGGGTCAAAATGATCATGAGAACAGTGAGCAAAGATCCCAGAACCACACGGGGGGACCTGGTGAATGACCTGCAGAGAGCTGGGACCAAAGTAACAAAGGTCACCATCAGTAACACACTACAACGGCAGGGAATCAAATCCCGCAGTGCCAGACGTGTTCCGCTGCTGAAGCCAGTGCATGTCCAGGCCCGTCTGAAGTTTGCCAGAGAGCACATGGATGATACAGCAGAGGATTGGGAGAATGTCATGTGGTCAGATGAAACCAAAGTAGAACTTTTTGGTATAAACTCAACTCGTCGTGTTTGGAGGAAGAAGAATACTGAGTTGCATCCCAAGAACACCATACCTACTGTGAAGCATGGGGGTGGAAACATCATGCTATGGGGCTGTTTTTCTGCCAAGGGGACAGGACGACTGATCCGTGTTAAGGACAGAATGAATGGGGCCATGTATCGTGAGATTTTGAGCCAAAACCTCCTTCCATCAGTGAGAACTTTGAAGATGAAACGAGGCTGGGTCTTCCAACATGACAATGATCCAAAACACACCGCCCGGGCAACAAAGGAGTGGCTCCGTAAGAAGCATTTGAAAGTCCTGGAGTGGCCTAGCCAGTCTCCAGACCTCAACCCCATAGAAAATCTGTGGCGGGAGTTGAAAGTCCGTGTTGCTCGGCGACAGCCCCAAAACATCACTGCTCTCGAGAAGATCTGCATGGAGGAATGGGCCAAAATACCAGCTACTGTGTGTGCAAACCTGGTAAAGACCTATAGTAAACGTTTGACCTCTGTTATTGCCAACAAAGGTTATGTTACAAAGTATTGAGTTGTATTTTTGTTATTGACCAAATACTTATTTTCCACCCTGATTTACGAATAAATTCTTTACAAATCCTACCATGTGGATTCATGGATTTTTTTTTCACATTCTGTCTCTCACAGTTGAAGTGTACCTCTGGTGCAAATTACTGACCTCTGTCATCATTTTAAGTGGGGGAACTTGCACAATCGGTGGCTGACTAAATACCTTTTTTGCCCCACTGTATACTTATGATGACCAGTAACTCGCGTCACCGCAGATGAAAAACAACATGCATGTTCAGTAATTCTATGTCAGGAGATATTCTAAAACAGAACAGTTCCTTTCTCAGTTCCTCCACCGCCTCCCAGATGCATCCTGTTATTCCACTTTTCTGGACTTGCACAACATTTGCAATCAGTTTACCCAGACAGACTATGTGTTTGTGTTGTTAACCTAAGCGCATGACCTCCCTCTACGTCATCTGTTACCAGGCAAACTCCAATGCAGCAGGCTGCTGAATGCACACAGGCAATATGTGAAAGATTATTATGTGCTTATGCTAACACCTGAAATACAGACTTTAACATAACATCACCAGTTTCAATAAATGTGTCAATGAAATGACAATAATGATAAATCATAAATGATGCAACAGTAATAATAAGGATTAGGAATAGTAACATAGATTATGAACGTAAAATAACATTTCATTCCGACAGGGTGTTTATGTGGGACATATAGATACCTGCCTTACCAGTCATATTAGAGCTGTGATGACAGTGAAAATACACACACACACACACACACACACACACACACACACACACACACACACACACACACACACACACACACACACACATATTTAAATATCACAGGAAAACATCACTGCTGTTGTCTAATTTTTCTGGATTTGAACTACAGAATATAGTTATTGTGGTTTTGCATGAGAAAACAGACATCAGCTGTGCTGGGTGGGAATCACAGATGTTGTGCCACTTATGCATATAATGAACCTTACTTCTTGATTGCATTACCTTTAATATGAGCAGGCAACATGTTTTCATCTTGCAACTGATGTCAGAAGTAAAGTCTGTCTGCTGGCAGCTATTACCCATCAGAGAAAAACACCACCTGCACCATGTTTGACAGATGACGTGTAGGTGGTATGCATTCAGTTATCCTGTTCCGTATTTGGTCAAAACTTCTTTGCTGGTGCCCAGGTCAATCACTTGGTTACTGAACTACAGGGAGTGCAGAATTATTAGGCAAGTTGTATTTTTGAGGAATGATTTTATTATTGAACAACAACCATGTTCTCAATGAACCCAAAAATCTCATTAATATCAAAGCTGAATGTTTTTGGAAGTAGCTTTTAGTTTGTTTTTAGTTTTAGCTATTTTAGGGGGATATCTGTGTGTGCAGGTGACTATTACTGTGCATAATTATTAGGCAACTTAACAAAAAACAAATATATACCCATTTCAATGATTTATTTTTACCAGTGAAACCAATATAACATCTCCACATACACAAATATACATTTCTGACATTCAAAAACAAAACAAAAACAAATCAGCGACCAATATAGCCACCTTTCTTTGCAAGGACACTCAAAAGCCTGCCATCCATGGATTCTGTCAGTGTTTTGATCTGTTCACCATCAACATTGCGTGCAGCAGCAACCACAGCCTCCCAGACACTGTTCAGAGAGGTGTACTGTTTTCCCTCCTTGTAAATCTCACATTTGATGATGGACCACAGGTTCTCAATGGGGTTCAGATCAGGTGAACAAGGAGGCCATGTCATTAGTTTTTCTTCTTTTATACCCTTTCTTGCCAGCCACGCTGTGGAGTACTTGGACGCGTGTGATGGAGCATTGTCCTGCATGAAAATCATGTTTTTCTTGAAGGATGCAGACTTCTTCCTGTACCACTGCTTGAAGAAGGTGTCTTCCAGAAACTGGCAGTAGGACTGGGAGTTGAGCTTGACTCCATCCTCAACCCGAAAAGGCCCCACAAGCTCATCTTTGATGATACCAGCCCAAACCAGTGCTACACCTCCACCTTGCTGGCGTCTGAGTCGGACTGGAGCTCTCTGCCCTTTACCAATCCAGCCACGGGCCCATCCATCTGGCCCATCAAGACTCACTCTCATTTCATCAGTCCATAAAACCTTAGAAAAACCAGTCTTGAGATATTTGCCTTTGGCATTGATTAGAGGGGTTGACTCAATTTGTTTTAACATGTTTCAATTTATTTTAGTTTTTTAGTTATTTATTTTATTTTATCTTATCTCATTTTAATTTTCTTTACTTATGCTATTAGCATGTACAGCACTTTGTGAACTCTGGTTTTATGTTAAAGTGCTTTATAAATAAAGGTGGTATGGTATTTCTTGGCCCAGTCTTGACGTTTCAGCTTGTGTGTCTTGTTCGGTGGTGGTCGTCTTTCAGCCTTTCTTACCTTGGCCATGTCTCTGAGTATTGCACACCTTGTGCTTTTGGGCACTCCAGTGATGTTGCAGCTCTGAAATATGGCCAAACTGGTGGCAAGTGGCATCTTGGCAGCTGCACGCTTGACTTTTCTCAGTTCATGGGCAGTTATTTTGCGCCTTGGTTTTTCCACACGCTTCTTGCGACCCTGTTGACTATTTTGAATGAAACGCTTGATTGTTTGATGATCACGCTTCAGAAGCTTTGCAATTTTGAGACTGCTGCATCCCTCTGCAAGATATCTCACTATTTTTGACTTTTCTGAGCCTGTCAAGTCCTTCTTTTGACCCATTTTGCCAAAGGAAAGGACGTTGCCTAATAATTATGCACACCTGATATAGGGTGTTGATGTCATTAGACCACACCCCTTCTCATTACAGAGATGCACATCACCTAATATGCTTAATTGGTAGTAGGCTTTCGAGCCTATACAGCTTGGAGTAAGACAACATGCATGAAGAGGATGATGTGGACAAAATACTCATTTGCCTAATAATTCTGCACTCCCTGTATACATGCATCTCTTGGGTTCTGGCCTTTGGCATTTGTGTCTTCATAACCTTTTCAGCCACATTATTACAGTATTAGCAGAGGAGTTCGAGCAGTATCTCACAAGCCCAGATGTGACACTGACATATATAATTTATAATGTGCACATTATAAATGTGGATGTCTAAGGTAGCATGAAACTAGCATACAACAGATTTGGGATAACAATTTGGGATGACAATCTACAATGTAGCTTAAAATCTTCATTCTACCCTTATGCTGTCCTTATTTTCCCTTCAAATGCTTACTAACTGCAGTGCAAACATTACACCTTTTGTCTTCCTCTCTGCAGATCTCTAACAGTTCTGCACATTGAATATCAAAAAAATCCACCTCACCTGAACAGTATTAGCTCAACATTCATCCTGTGGAAGACCACTGTGTGTGTGTTTGTGTGTGTAGATATATGTTTACTGCAAGTGTGTTGTTCATGGTGAGGATCCTAGAGCCATATAATTACAATGCTATCTTTGCTACTTCAAAGATTAACATCTTTTGTGCATTAAATTCCATTCAGAGTTATTAACTGGTTGTAAGATAAGCAAAATAATAAAATTAAGTTGCGAAGTTGAAGAATCGCTACTGTGTATCTGTGTGACTCACCAGCCTCCAGTCAGTTAAGATTAGTCCTCTCCTGCAGACATTCACTCTCCTGTTGCAGAGCTGCGACTGGCGTGATGCTGGAAGGATTGTGTCACAATAACTGAGAGGAGAAAGAAACTGCAGCAACCAAGGTTTTCCAGAATGAGTCTGCTTCTCAGACAAAATGTGTTATGAGCACGAGTGATACAGACTTGATTTCAGGGAGGTCTAAGAAATGGTTAATCCATCGCTACAGCAGGAGCAGCAGTTGCAGAGAGAGAGAAAACAAGGAAGGTTGACAAAGATGAACGCACAAGGTGAAGCACTATAGCAACAACATGTTCTTTCATCAAAGGGGGTCTGATTCAGCAAAGGCTTATTAATTGTGAAATTAGCCACAAAGGACGTTTTTTTTTTTTTAACTTATGTGCAGAAAGGAAACTGCATTTTCTCCACCTTATCAATGACATCTCCATGACAACCATCAAGAAGGCTGAATGACGGCACACATTGTAATTGTGCTGGAGGAACTGTTCTTTGTCTGTATGAATGTGTGTGGGGGGAGAGTGTGTACACACCTCTGTGAGAACCAGATTCTTTGCATGTACCTTATTTTTTGTAATATGAATGCTTGAATGTGAAGGCTTGTAACAGGGACTCAAGAAAGACAAGGATTACTTACAATTTATTCACCAAAAAAAGACTTGTAGTTCTTAACAAATAATTATCCTATAATTATCCTATTATTATTTTAAGTCTGATGTGGTTCCCATTAATGCAAGTAATGTGGCTCTATAGATCATATTTACTTTGTGTTGTCCAGCCCAGCTGGACCAAATGTTCAGTTCTCCATATAGTATGTAAAAGCTGTTTGTGGTTGTGTATGTTTTATATCTATTTTACTGTGATCCACCCAGTAGGAAAATATGCTCAGCAGGAAGCTGTCAGTAGCCTCATAACAGTTTTCAAAAGCTTCAGTTTCTCTTGTGGCTACCTTAGGCTGGCTCCAGAAGTCTCATAGTAAAATGTTAAAGCTAAATTAACTAATTAAAAGCTTTAAATGCAGATAGAAAAAAATTGTTTTAGTGTCAGTGAATAGTTCCCTCATTTAAAACTAATTTACAAATTATAAATTGGTTTTATAACATACTTTCTTTCTTCCGTTCTTTCTTTTAGTTTAGTTTTTAAGGCCTAAAGTTACAACTGTAACAGACCCAGTGCCGCTACTGCCAAATATAGTCACTTCTGGCTCCAAAAAAATACCATGAAGGTGGCCAGAATGAGTTTGAGGCTTCAAAATGTGAAGTTCAAAAACCATCAGGTGAAATCACTGTGGCCATGTCCATCTTACATATACAGTCTATGCACACTTAAACAAATCAGCAAGTGCAGATAAATATGCCATTTCAAGGTGACTGGGTTGGATCATCCTTAATTCACTCACTGGCTACTTTTAATCAAAAACAATAGTTTTAAATGGTTAAATAAAAGATCATGCCAGAGATGGGGAAACAATTAACAGGTTATAATGAAATGAATGGCCATAAATAAATGCAAAACCATTAGAGCACAGTATTTATAAAAACTGCCATGCTTCTGACTTTTTTATATTCTTTGCACATTCTGCTAAGGCTGTTTGTAACCCAGCTGTTACAGTAATTGTCCAAACAATGGTACATAGTTTTTATCACTTTGCTGTAGCCATAGAAACAAGTGTGAGGTCACCTCTGAAGTCTGAGCTAGAAGTGATGTCACTTCCGAGTTGAGCAAAGAAAACAGGGTTTTGCTGCTTACAGCAACAGTGTAGAGCAATTCATGGATTACTCGGAATAGGTATTTTTTCCTCTACCTTTCTTTTTTAATTCTATTGTTATTTAGCAAGCCACACCCACACACTAGTGACAGTATCCATTGCAAGTTTTACTTATATTTGCAAGCCCAGTCTTATATCTTAGATTGTTAGGTAGGCTGTAAAGGGGTATTCCAGTTTGAAATCCCAAGTGGGAACTCGGAAAGAGGAACTAAGAGTGCAATATATAATCCCTCCACAAGATGTTAGCATCGGACAGCGTTTTTCCATATGAGGTCTTATTGATATTTTATGGTCATTTGGATTTTATTTATCCATAATAAAAGCAAAAAATGTAAACACGCCTTTTGTTTGTATATTAAATCAAATACTTTTATTATTCAGTTTTTGACTTAGAATATAAATAAAGCAAATTATTTGAGTAAAATGCAATTTTACTGAGCCACTTCTGTGCTACTAAGTCTCTTGTAAAGGTTATGTCAAATTATGGTCCTTTAAAATACTTATATTTAGTTTAAAAAAACTATTTCAAAGTATATGTAAAAAGAACCCTTAAATGAGCACTTTATATTAACTCATGCAGCTCATATTTATTATTTTTTAATTGCTTTTTTTCTCGTTTTAGTTAGTAAAAGATTAAACATTCCACCCATGATTAAAAGAAAATGATAAATACACACTTGTAAGTTATTGATATTTTTTATTGTACGTGAAACAGAAATTTCTCTAAAATCTTGAGATCTTTGTATGTGTGTATATACACACTAAAAAATGCTGAGTTATTTTCATAACTCAACTTTTGGGGAAAAGTCATGAGTAAGTTGGATTAGTCTGACAAAATATTGGTTCAAAAGTCATGACTCAGGAGTTGGGTTGGCAATATGCTGGCTTCTTTAATTAACTCCCCGGTTTGAATAATTAAGTTGGGTAGCTTTGATCAAGTATTGGGTCAAAATTTTACCCAATTGTTTGCATTGAAGACAATCCTCAGAAGAAGCAACATCATTCTTCACAAACTGCCATTTTCAACTACACTGTGACCTGATCAGATATCACTGGACTTCTCCTCTACTATGAAATAAAACATGGTAAGTAAAAAGTGAATTCTAATAATTTCAAAGTCATGCGCGCTGGGGCAATGAAAGAACAATCTGCTTTGAATCTAGTTTTTGTATGCTGAATTTTTTTTCTTAGCCTTATTAGACAGATACAGTGAAGACTGACAGAAAAGTAAAAGGGGGAGATATGCGGCAAAGGGGAACAGGTCAGACTTGAACCCAGGCTGAACTGCTTTCAGCCATGCAGCATATGGTTAACTGCTCATCTAACTGAGCTAAACCAGCACCTAGTAAATCAAAGATTAACCCAAATGTTAATGGTAATATAACCCTCGTGGAGAGTTATGAGTTTCAACCCAATTTTTGGTCAGTTTAACCCATTTTTGGATAAATATCCTACCACAGTGTGCTGGGTCAAACCAATAACCCAGCCCTGTTACAAATTGGGTTATTTTTCACCCAGCGTTTTTTGGTGTGTATGTGAGTGTGACTGTTTTTTGCTTTTTGACAACCTTTGCCCCATCTGCTTCAAAGCAGTAGTACTGGGAACCCGAGTATGAATTATGTTGCATTCCCAAGTTTAACCAGTAAATCCTAGTGTAACCAACTTTAGAGATGTAAAGGTGAATTACAGCGCAATAACTACTTGGGCTTGTAATAAAACCCTGGCCAGAATCAGAAGACACCAAATTCATGAGGGGACAAAGTATTGTGCAGCAATAATGACTCGGACACGGAATTAACTTTTGAGTAGCCACTGTTGTGTTGTTACAAAGTGTAAAAATCAGTGTCCAATTTGTACAGGGGAAAGAAAAAGAGTATAAAATAAAATAAATAGTGTGCACACTTAAACAAAATAAAAGTACTTGTTGGGGCCCTTTAAGAATTCAAGTTATGTTGACAACAGCCAACTTCAAAGGTCCTTTTGAGTGTAATTGGAATATAAGTACGAGTGTGTGGGTGTGTATCTTCTTCAGGGTGAATTGTCCTCAAAATGGTTGGCTCGCCATTAGCGCAGGGCGATATGACCAAAAATATTTATCACGATATACATTTGAAAATTTGCGATAACGATATAACTGACGATATAATTGACACTTGACAAAATACTTCACAACTTTATTAGTGCAAATTCCTTGCTGACAGTTTAACCAAAAGGTATTTCCAGTGGAAATTGGCCGACATATCCTCAGCATAACCATGTATAATATCCACAAAACTTAAAAAGAGGTTATACACACAATACGGTAATATTATGTTGAAACACAGTACGTTTCACTCCGCGAGGCTCCTGCCTACGATAGCAGTAATGCTCCGACAATCCATCAAGCGGTGCGGGTTCGTAGCTTAGCAAAGTCGTACTGAAACATTTGACAGATTTTCGAGCACTGTGTACCACATAAAATCATTTCGAGGTCAGTAAACACAACCAGAATTCATACATAAGGCACACGGGATTATAAGGGGCACTGTCGATTTTCAGAAAAATCAAAGGATTGATTTTAAGTGTGCCGTATTTTCCAAACAACACGGTAATAACGACGGCCCGCTAACATGCTCTACCAAAAGTAGTGCTTTGTTGTGTATCTGACGGACGAAAGCTAAACCAGTTCCACACCACTTAAGTTGCAGCATTTTTACAAACCAATTCTGGTTCATCCGTTTCATTCAACGATCCGCTTTTGCCCTTCTCATTCTCCATTTGCTGCCATGCTTTTTCCACCATGTGCGTATGAAAAGGAATAACACTTGTCTTACCAACGTTGCTTCTCTCCTTCATCCAGCCACTCAACTGTGGACTTCCAGCAGGTAAGTATTCTTGCTTTCCTTCCTCTCAATTCTGGATTATTGCTCTCTTTCGTCCCTGCGTTTCTCAGTTTAACTAGCAGATGCCTCCACTCCTGTTCCTGAGATGAGAAAAACCGGGGAGGACCACGCACCTTCACCTCACTTCCTGGCTGACAAGGTGAATGCAGCCTGCATAGGCTCTGATTGGTCGCCGAGTGCTAGGTACCCCCACGTGGGGTGAACTGAGAGGTGCATTTAATTGTCATAGGACTTATGATGCTTTGTTGATGTGAACAGTTAAGATAAAGGAAATAACACCTCCTCTTCCTTTATCATTGATGTAAATATGTTTTTTTCATCTGGGCTACACCCTCCCCTCCTGAACTCATGCACATCCCTGTGCATGGTAAACAGTTAAATGATGATTATTCAGGGGGTCAAGGAAGGGGGTGGGAACAGGCTCTTCACCATCACTGATGACCTCTGCCCAAGCTAAAGACAGTCCTTGCACGAATGATTTTGCTGCTGTGATCAGGGGATTCCCTAACTCTGTATAATCAAGCTGTCGTGGCGGACGGAGGTTTCTCTCAGATCTCCTGACAGAATCATTTGTATCTGTGGTTTCCCCTGTATCCATTGGGACCCTTTACTCCATTCTTTCCTCAGGATTCACACCTCTGGTGCCAGCCTCCTCAACTGGAAGTTGCTTTTCTTAGACGTCTGGATCATCAACGGGTGAGTCATTTTCAGTCGAGGCTGTTTCATCCACTTGTTCGATTGATGTGACTCCATCGGTGGGTAAGTACTCAGTATTATCTGTAGTACTGGCCGGCATATCAGGTATGTTGCCAAAATGAGATTGGCTGTCAAAATCAGGTGGGTTGTCAATATCAGGGACATTTAGAGGACTCTCACTGACCGTGGGGACAGGGGTGCTCAACCAAACTGGGATGAGCAGATCATCTTCTTCATCTGAGGAGTTCTCTTCCTCTAGCACAGGACTTGCATGGGTTCTTGGCCTGCTGACACTGGCTTCTGTACATGCTCACTGGTTTCCTCCACAGGTAGGTAGCCACATGATAGCAACAGATCCCAGTGTAGTGTTCTTAGGGGACCATCTTTGCTTTCAGGCTTAACTGTATATACTTGGAGGTTGCCTGCTCTACCCACCACTACATGCACAGTGTGTTCCCATTTGTCTGAAATCTTATGTTTCCCCCAGATGCAGACATTCCTGACCAATACTTGATCTCCAGCTCCAAGTCTGAGGCAGTTACATATCTGTCAAACCTCATTTTGTTCTTGTGAGCTATCTTTGCAGCCATGTCCGTAGCTAGCCTGTAGCTTTCTTTGAGACGTGACTTGAGTTTTTGCACATATTCAGAGTGAGACGAGTGCTGTTCCTCCTGAACACAAGGTCAACTGGTAACTGATGTTGGCGTCCGAACATCAGTTCGTATGGGGTGAAACCAGTCACCTCATTCCTGGTGCAGTTATAAGCGTGGACCAGGGGTCTTACATGGTCACGCCAACAGGACTTATTTTGATCACATAGAGTGCCCAACATGTCAAGCAAGGTACAATTAAATCGTTCCACCGGGTTGCCCCTAGGATGGTATTGGGTTGTCCTCATCTTGTGGATACCAGCCACCTGACAGAGTTCCTTGATTGTGCGGGACTCGAAATCTGGACCCTGGTCACTATGCAACTTTTCTGGGATGCCATAGTGTAACATAAAGTTTTCCCACAGACACTTTGCCACTGTGCGGGCCTTTTATTAGGTATTGGGATAGTAATGGCAAATTTAGTGAAGTGATCTGTGATCACCAATATATCCTTGGTTACACTTTTTTCAGCTTCCAGGGAGAAGTCCATGCACAAGAGTTCAAGAGGTCGTGTTGTAGTAATGTTGACCAAGGGGGGCGCTCTTTCAGGTTGTGCCTTCCTCCACACGCACCTGCCACATGTCTTCACTTTCCTTTCGTCAGAGGGCCCGGTGGCGCCAGTGTCCGGCAGCCTCGCCTCTGTCAGTGCGCCCCAGGGTGGCTGTGGCTACATTGTAGCTTGCCATCACCAGTGTGTGAATGTGTGTGTGAATGGGTGGATGACAGGTTGTGTAAAGCGCTTTGGGGTCCTTAGGGACTAGAAAAGCGCTATACAAATACAGGCCATTTACCATTTACCATTCCTTTCCACGTCCAGAGCCATCCTTGGCCAATAAAATCTGGTCCTTACAAGGTCCAGTGTGACCGATATGGTCATGCAGGCTGGTGAGGACTATGTTGCGAAGCTCAGCTGGAAGTACAAGCTGGTAGGTTGTCTGGGACCCCTCTTGGCGTCGCCTGTACAAGACATTGTTGCGGAGCTCGAGACAGTTAAGCTCTCGGAGGAGGAGTGGAAATTCGGGGAGCTGTGTACGCATGGTTGGAGGTGGTGTGTCTCTATGTTCGATCTGGGAAATAACATGCTTTATACACTGATGGGCACTTTGCGCGTCTGTCAGCTCTGCCTCAGTTAGATGGGGAATGGTTGGCAGACCTCCAAACTGTTCCTCTTGCCCATAGCTATCAGGTACAGCGTTCGGAGACATTGCAAGAACCTCCACCAAGGCAACACAATCTGCAACTGCCCCTCTTTCATCGTCAGGACTGACGCTGTAGGTGAACTGCCTCTCACAGATTGCTTTCACAACAGACTGATTGACTCCATTGACGTTGTCTGGATCACAAAGGTGATCTTGAGTGAACTGTTGTATGCGTTCAATCTCTTTTTGTGATTTCAGCTCATCCGCTAGCCCTCCATGTCGTCTGCGTGATAATCCATCCGCATCTCCATTCTGCTTCCCTGGACGTAGAGGAGTTTGAAAGAGAATGTGGACAGTGCTGCTAGCCACCTATAGCTAGTTGCGCCAAGTTTTGCTGAAGTCAGAATGTAAGTCAGCGGATTACTATCCGTTATCACGGTGAAGTGGTTGCCGTAGAGATAGTGACTGAACTTTTCTGTATCTGACCACTTGAGTGCCAAAAACTCCAACTTGTGTGCTGGATAGCGATTTTCGCTCCGTGGCAGCCCTCTACTTGCGTAGCCTATGACTCTAAGTTGGCCTTCTTGCTCCTGATACAACACAGCACTGAGCCCGGTGGTACTGGCGTCGGTGTGCAGTATATAGGGTTTCTGGGGATCAGCGAAGGCAAGTACAGGGGCTGTGGTGAGCCTTTTGATGACTGACATGAAGGCTTGCTGGTAAGCTGGCGTCCAGCGACCTCCAAAGGACTCCTTTGGGTTATGGTACTGATGTGCATTTTGTCTTGAGTTTTCTTTTAATTTCTTGTGGCTAGGTGGATACCCCGAGGTTAAGTTGTGGAGAGGTTTCACAATGCTGGAATACCCTTTAACAAACCTTCTATAGTACCCACCAAAACCAAGAAACGACTTTAACGTTCGCACAGTCTGAGGGACAGGCCATGTTTTAAGAGCCGAAATTTTCTCAGGGTCAGTCTGAACACCATTTCTGGCGACCACATGTCCCAGATAACGGACTTAAGTCTGGAAGAAGACACATTTCTCTGGTGACAGCTTTAACCGAAACTCTTTCAGAAGAGTGAGAACTTTCATGAGTCTTTCTTCGTGTTCCTCAAGGGTTCGGGAGAATACTATCACGTCATCAAGGAAGACCAACGCATCCTTCAAATGCATATCCCCCATGCTCCATTAACCTCTGGAATGTGCTGGGGGCGTCAGTGGTCTCGACATGTGTGGGGGAAGGATCTTCAGTGGTAGGTGGCATGGCTTCCACATCCCCCCCCAATATGACACATCATCTCCTTCAGCACCTCACCATAGTCTTTGCTACTTAGCTTAGCTAGTTCCTTGAGCTCAGCTAAGTAGGTCTTCGTAACATTACTCCCAACCTTGGTAGTGTACACGCTACTGAGTGTCTTAATTTCATAGACAATGCTGGGGTCAATGAACTGTTCGTCTTTTTCAGATACCTGTGTTATCCCAGTGACAACAACTGCATTAGATATTTTAACAGCAGACTTTTGTATGAAATCCAAACTGGTCATCAGTGTTGGGTAATTAACTTTAAATGAGTAACTTAGTTGCATTACTAGTTACTTCTATCAAAAGTAACTCAGTTACTTCAAGTTACTCGTTACTTTCAAAGTAACTAGTTACTAGAGAAAGTAACTTTGGTTTTACTCAGAATTCTCTTGTTAATGTGTTGCTTCCCTAACTTCCCCAGCAAGATTGCCAGTCTTCTAGCTTGCTTACTTGCCACAAATGCACTGTACCACCTACCAACAGAAAGGAAAAAATAATGTACATATTTCCACGACAGAAATCCCACGCCTGGACCCTCATTGACTGCCGCCATGATTCTAGCCTACGTCACAGCGTCATGTGCGCTTTTTACATTCAACACGAAAACTGCAGTCGTGGTGCTTTCGATTGTACTCAGAACTCGGAAATTCTGCCTCCCGAATAGGAAGATGTAGGTAACACCAGGCTGAAGATGAGCTGCTTAAAGGGCTGGACTGGGACAAAAAAAATTGGGTGTTTTGACTAGAGGCTGGCCCACCATTATAGGAAAAATCATAAAGCCTTTGAATGAAAACAAACACTGGTGTGACAGTGATGTACACTGTTTTGATGGTATATATATTTTAAATGAGAATAAGAAAGAAAAGTATTTCTTTGTGCCCCCCTCTGATGTGAACAGTTAAGATAAAGGAAATAATACCCTCTCTTCCTTTATCATTGGTGTAAAAGTGTTTTTTTCATCTGGGCTACACTAGTGTTTAGGAAACACATGATTTATATTCTTTTATCAATGTGTCATTTTTAAAATTTTATTTCAGTCTAACTCTACAGTATCACAGTATCAGTAGTAAATGTTGTTTATCATGCATGCCTATGCAAGGATCCTCTGTGGTTCAAAAACCACAAAACTGCTGCCTGATATAGCCATATGGGGTGTTTGAGCCCTGCACAGCAGCAAAAACAAGTGCCTATTACCTGCAGTTTCTCTACCCTGTTCTGATGAAAATCACCACTTTGAACAAGTACTCTCAGCTGGAAGCAAGAGACACCCACAGCACTGTATGTTTAGCCATCATGACTAACCAGGCACCTGCTTGATTTCCCTTTGAGGGAAAGAACACACTTTTGATATTTTTTTAATAGCTAACTTTATAGCTAAGTTCACTGAATAGCAGGTCTATTACTGACACTCTGCTTTGGAAGAGAAAAGAACAAAGAAATTATGGAGGTGTACATGTATCTTTTTACATTAGCGCAACTCGCTTGTTCATTTGTAATTAAAATGCATTACAAAATTACATATTACATATTCAGAGAGAAAAAAAGGTGAGGATATCCAATTCATGTGGCTAACAAGGCTCAACACCAGAACTTCTCTTTCACCGATTCCCTTTGTTTGTGTTATGTAGTATAAGAATGAGCCATATATATCATTGTCAGCTTGGTCAGAAACTGTTGATGGATCAGTCCCAGGCTATGGAGTTATTATATTACATAATATTACACTGGTGGAAGAATCTTATCTTAATATCTCTTTGGCTTATGATTGCCTTTGATGATAATGAGACTTGTTTTTCCAGAAAGGAGACGCTGCTCCACATCATCACACTGTCTAAACAAAAACCTTTTACCCTAATGGTCCAGCAGTCAGAATAGCCTTCTCACCCTCTTCTCCATCCATCGAACCTATGATCCAACTGCTATAGGCAGAACCTGGACTCATCGCTGAAAACAACCTTCAGATTCCAGTGCACAAGTTGTTGACACCAGTCCAAACATTCCTGATTGTGAAAGGCACTAATAGCAGGCCTACTAACCAGCAGTCCTGTGAGACTAGTTGTGTGCAGTCTGTTCTGGATTGCCTGGGTACACAGCTAGATTGGCTGTATCTGGGTGTCAGCAGCTCAAAACAAGAGTGAATAACAGAATAAGTTGTTTGGCATTGGCAGGGAACAGTTGGCAATTTTTTCATGGGTATAAACCACCCTTCTGCTGCTCAACACACAAATGCATTTTCATTACAAATGTGGCACCATTTAAGCGAAAGTAAACAGGCTTTCCAACAGTATATGATTTATTGCCAAGAAGCACTGTTACAACACTTAATACATTGATCAAGCATAAATTTCCTAACTTTTGTGCTAAGTTTAGCTATGAAATAAGAAAACAGTAATATATATTCTGCAAAACTGGAAGCTATTACACTTTTTCCCAATAACATATGGATACAGATTATGGTCAGTAATGTTTAGAGATGTATAGTATATGTTTCAGGTATAGTGGTAGGCATGTAGTAAATAGTAATCCTCCTTAATCCTTTGCTGGCTATATCTAAAGTTGTCAGATGGAGATCTACAGAGAGTATTAAAACTCTGTATGGCCCCACTAAGGACCACCCACCATGCAATGCTGCTTGCACAACAAATAAAACAAGATTCAGTTTAAAATGCTAAAGTACTTCATCTATTTTACTGCCTAAAATGTAAAAAACATTTTACTTTATTTTGACAGGCAGAAGGAAAGAAGGAATGGCACACAGAAAATTTGTGGATATAGTGAAGGAGATGCATGCAGAGGGTCTTCACAGTGCTCTTACAGTTTTGATGAAGGGAAAGCTGAAATTAAGAAATAATTTTGGCTGACAAATTTTTACCACAAATGAGCCTACACATGGCTCTGTATACATACTCAACAGTTTTCATATCTTCAAAAGAGAAATTAAAAAGAGAGTTACTTGTGGTGAAGACTATTTTAACAGCACTTTAACAGCTTTATTTTTTTCTGTTTGCCATCATCATTATTATCATCACTACAAAAACCCACCTCTGAACTCTAGACATCTGTTAGATGTGTAATAAAGTAACTCTTTTCTAACAATGAACAACTTCCATGCATAAACCCCCAAACAAAACAGCCATAATAAAAGTAAACAATTATTACTGTTTTATTATTTTAAGATAACGCTGTAAAACCTTGTCTTTATGAGTACATAAATGCCTCTGTTTACATTGTACATGAACACAAAGAGACATGCAATGGATTATACAGTCTTGCTACCTGTTTCACTCTCCTTTGCTGATGGAAGGTGTAAACAATGTACAATATGAATTATCCAACAGCAGATGTTGTGTAAAGATAAAAGAACACTTTCAGTACATTTGTTAGTTATTAAGGTACCCACAGTGCATAAAAATAATTTGTTAGCTTGCCCACATAGTCTTTGCTGTATAATGTTTAGCTTTTTATTCTAAATGATACAGGTTCTTAGCCATTTAGTAGAGGAAAAGCTTCACTGATGTACATTCAAAATTGTACATTTATTACAGCATACTGCTACAGTGTATAACAAAGGTGTGTTCTGACAGTTGGTGTGATGATTATACTGCTTTTAAGCTTACAAATTCTCAGAATAAGCAGTATTCCCCTCCAAGCTAAATACAATTTAAACTGAGCACTATGTGTCTAACGGCAGGCGCTGATGCAACATGTCCTTGTCCACTCCTTTAACCTCACAGGGTTTGTTTGCCTATTTGCTCTTCCCCTTGTAGCTCTGCTCATGATATTAAGCTGCAAAGGGACTTTTCCCCCCCAATTGTCAGCATTGCCACTGTCTGCCTGTGGACACAGTAGTCAGATGTGGCCTTTTAATGCTCTGAAACTGATCAGACATGACAGGATGAGGTTAATCTACCTCAGGAGTTAATGGGCTAGCTCACCAGGACTTCATAGTCGGCTGTTTACAAAAGCGGGGATTATGTATGTGCAATATCAATGCCTTACTTTCAGTCTTAACACATTCATTAATTCTCACTTTTTACCTTTTTAGGGGGAAAAGAATGTGCTTACAAAGTGCTTACTAAAACACTTCAGCATTACCAGTTGATCATTATAAACTTAGATTTAAGGAAGAGTTAAAAGGCAATACAACTAGGAGAAATTACACAAACACATACACACACACAGGTGCAAATACATAGAAAATACTTTCTACAGTTTTTCCAGTTACATTTTTCCCTTATTAGCTTCTCATTATTGGCTTCATTCAGAACTGCATTTACAATCCATCTCCTCATATACTATATCTTGAATAATCAGGACCCATTATATCTTAAAGACCTTGTAGTATCTTACTATCCAAAAAGAGGACTTCATTCTCTCATTGTAGGTTTACTTGTGGTTACTAGAATTTTCAAAACCCTCACTCAGTTATGCTGCATTGTGCTTAGGCTGTTGGGAGGCCTCCCATGATATACTGTTTCTTTTTCATTCATTTCTTTTCGCTTCTATGTATTTATAAACCTCTACTATATTTAATCAAAAATACTTATTAAACATCATAAATACTTATTAAACTATTAAACTAAGCTATTTCTTCCATAGTGTGTCTTTTGTCCTGTTTCTTTCTGCTCTCTCTCTCTTTCCCCTCACCCCCGACTGGTTGTGGGGAATGGCCGCCCCTTCGTGAGGCTGCTTCTGCCTGAGATTTTTTCTTTGTTAAAAGGGAGTTTTTCATTCACTCTATTGCCAGTAGCTTGGTTGTGGGGTTCCATGTGCTTGAGGGAGTTTCTTTCTAATATTGTAAGATCTTAGATTTATAATATAAAGCACCTTGAACAGAGTCTTGCTGACAGTTTATGTGGGTTGTATGTAATTTTAATAGAACAAATATGGATTAAATTAGATTTTTAATAACAAAAAAAATCAAACAGTGGCAGTGTTTTTCTACTTTTCACACTCACATTCACAACTATGGACGATTTAGAATTATCAATTAACCTAACCTCACCTCCCCCCACTCCATGTCTTTGGACTGTGGGAGGAAGCTGAAGTACCCAGAGAGAACACGGGGACCACGGGAGAACATGCAAACTCCACATAGTAAGACCCTGATCTGATGGTAAAATTGAAGTCAGGACCTTGCTGTGAGGCAACAGTGCTAACCATAGCTGCTCCATGATGTTATTCAAATTTCTATTATTTTACAGTACTATTTTGACCCCTCTCAGAATATAACCTTTTTAACAGGTCAATGCAGAGTGGAGTGGAGTTAGACTTCATCATGGTAACTGATACTAAGCTGCCTAACAGATTACACAGGCATTGGCTCTGTTTCACTGTGCCTTTTGATAAAATAATCTGTAATAACTGAAAGTAGACATAGATGATTAAACTAAAACTAGGTATAAAAAATATATTATTTAACTTTAAACTAACAAACAAATCCAACAAGGGCGGAGGTGGTGCAGTGTTTGGCACTTTTCCCTTATAGCAACTATGTCTTGGGTCCAAATTTACAATCCGACTGGGGCCTTTCTTTCTTTTCTGGTGGGCCTTTCTGCATGGAGTTTGCATGTCCTTTTTATGTCTGTGTGGGTTCTCTACAGGTACTGTGACTGCTCCCACAGTCCTGAGATATGCAGATAGTGGAGTAAGGTAAATTTGTGATTTTAAATTGGGTTTAGATATGAATGTTAGTGCGAATGGTTGTCTGTCTCTCTGTGTTAGCCCTGTCCAGGGTGTACCCTGCCTCTTGCCGCATGGCACCAGCACCCCTGAAACCAGAAGAAGATGGATGAAATAAAAATAAAAAATAGACAAGAGCTAGCTGAAATTATACAGTGTGCTTACAAAACTATCCTAAATAAAATAAATTTAAAAAAATAAAATACAGGAACTGCTTTTTACTTTTTGTCAGTCTGACATAAAGAAGAGGTTTCCTAAGAGGTTTTGAACAGAGATCTACGCACACAAGTGAAATGCAAAGTCTGTGGCACCTTAACTCCGTCAGTCATTTGTCTCTGCATGTGTGCGACACATACAAACACTGACTACTAAAGCATTACAACATCTGTTTCAGGCTGGATGGGACTTTCAACAGCCATCTTTTGATGCAAATAACCACTTTATAAAAATAGAAACTTCTGCTTTTGTCCACCTTACAAATGTGTGTTAGAAATGGACACACAGAGACACACACACACTTATTAGTGCTGAAGGCATATCTACTCTAAAGGGAACTTCCATAAGAGTGATAAATATTTATTTTGTTATATTTTAAGACTCCTTGAGAACACAAGTGCTCAAAGTGATATGTTGATTTTAAAGGTCAAATCTTGATACAAATACACTTATGCTTAGACATCACTTAGTATAACAACTTATTTTGTAAAAGAAATAATCTGAGAAATAAGTAAGTAGGTTTGCTTTTGATTTAGGTGATTTGGAGTCTGAAATGTATATCAGTCAGACTATCAGTCAGACCTTTGAAAAGTCACTGCAATACTTGCTATTTCATGGAACAAATTTCACCAAATGTTTTGGAGGACTGCAATTAACATTACTCATAGAGCCACATGACTAAGTTGAAATAAATCACCAGAGTTGTTTATCATGCTATTGTGATTTGCACATATCCATTTCTCTGGCCACTTTGTTAGGTATACCTGATCAACTGCTCCCTAACATAAACATCAATCAGCCACACATGGCACTAGTTTAGGTAGGAACCACAGACATGGTCAAAATGAACTGAAGTTCAAACTGACATGGGTTTTTAACGTGTGCTGTTTGTCTCAAAAACCCCAATACAGCCTGGTTTGAAACTGTTGGTCTGCTGGAATTTTTGTTACACAACCAACTCTAGGTTCCTTGCTGATTTCAGAGGTCAGGGAATAATGCTCATGTAAATGTAACAAAATTAGGCTGAAATAGCTGGTAACGGACCCCCACCTCCCCCCCAACACACACACACACACACACACACACACACACACACACACACACACACACACACACACACACACTTAATAGCAATACACCTTACATATACTTTGTAAGGTGTATTGCACACACACACTTAATAGCAATACACCTTACATATACTTTGGTCTCTTGTTTTGACAAAATTGCTTGCTTTTGGTCATCAAAAACCAAAAAGAGGCATTTGGAGAAAAAAGTAGGCTACAAGATTTATCCGGTTTAATATGGGCACCAATATCCAAACTGCTGAGTAAAAAAAAATCCCCAAGTTTGATGTCAACAAACCTGCGAACAATTTTATACCAAACCTCTAAAGGAGGCAGATTTCATGAAAAATATCACTATCCACCTGAGAGAACCAACAAACTGGACCTGAGCAAAGCGGGAACCAGCCCTCCTCAGCAGGGACGTCTTTTTTTTTTTGTTTTTTCACAGCGAAACGTGTGCTGTGTAAAACTGTGGGTGTGTAAACTTTGGTGCACTTTGGTTTGCGCTGCTTAAATGGAACTCCTGCGAGGCTCCGCGCTCAGAGAGCAGCGCGCGGGCTGCGGCGATCTAAGTTGATGTCAAAGCCGATTAGCGCTGATGTCCGTCGTGATTCTGTTTTCACCGTCTGTTCACTGAGTCTATTTCTGTGTGCTGTTGTTGGCGGTACTACACACTCCGTCGTTTTCCTCATTTTTTTAACCACCAGGACAGAAACACACTGGCTTTCTAGGTCATGTCCGAACTTTGCAGCATGGAGATGTGTTGAAGCGGTGCTGCTTTTCAACGGTTCAGCTGACACTGGAGCGTGTATTTGACAGTCTGGTAAGAGTGATGCACTCTCCAACTTTTTATGCCATGGTAAACCTGGATTACCTTTTTCTGCAGTTGAGATGTTAACCACTTTCTCTTCAATATCCATCCGGTAGAGATAACGGTAGCGATATCGAGGATGCGTGATGTGATACATATGTTTGCTCTTTGAAGTTGGGACCAAAATAAGGACAGGACTCAGTGTAAACATAATGCAGAAGAGCGTGCGGTACAATGAGGGCCACGCTCTGTATCTGTCAGTGGTTGCGCGCAAAGAGGGGACCAAGCGCGGCTACCTGAGCAAGAAGACCACAGAGAACAGTCGCTGGGCTGAGAAGTACTTCGCCCTCTACCAGAATGTGCTCTTCTACTTCGAGAACGACCAGAGCGCACGGCCCTCAGGTATATACCTGCTGGAGGGATGCACATGCGAGAGGGCGCCGGCGTCCAAAGTGTCCGCCATCAGCAAGGATGCTATTGAGAAGCAGCAGGTGCGTCCCACGGTAAACGTGCTTTTAGCGTGAAAAACCGTCAATTTTCTTTGCTCTTTCATTTCTGTCTTTCTTGAGTCCCTTTAAAAAGTCCTCACCACACATACACGGTGTCATGAGTCTTGCTCAGCGTTTCTTTATTTTCCCTCCCAAAACTCTAGCTATCAGGAATTCAGAAGGTAATTAGATATCCTTCATGATACAACCTTTAACTTATGGTGGAATATCCCACCAGGTAATTTTGATGAATTTAGGTTTAAAGCTTTTGCGCTTAAAATGAAGTGTTATGTCCTAATTATACTTAAAAAGTATTTTCATTCGAAACTGTGTCCCTTTTGTACTCAATGCATACACGTTTACATTCAAATATACTTATAAAATAATTCGTTTCTGGTTTGTCTTAAAACTGGCAGTTGCTCAACTATACTTATGCAACACTATTAAATGGTGAGTATTTTTAGGTATGAAAAGTTACACCATCATTCACAAGAATTACTTAGTAAAAGTTGAGAAAGAACACCGTCATTAAAGTTAGTTATTAACTTTATTGACTGACTAACTAACTAACTAACTAAATAAATACAAACATTTACAGTGCTTATAAAAACATACGAACCATTAGTAAGAATTATGTATAGCAGTTTTAGTTAGTAAATAATTCTGTCACTATTTAAACAGCAGAAATTTCAAGAGAAACCTATTAAACAAGTCACACAAAGGGAGTTGTGTTCATTGTTGTATTCTTTTGTGATTTAAAGTCTATATGTCAGGCATATGTCAGGGACCAATTTTGGGGGCATCCTGTTTTGGGGTTTAAAAGCCACGGAGACACGGTGTTTAGAAAAAATGTGTCTCAACTGTTCTGATACTCCTGCCACATACAGGATACACCGTGGAGAGGTGGCCAGTTGGTTGCAGGGCTAACACAGAGAGACCATGCGCACTCGTGGGCAATTTAGAATCACCAATATAAATCAGAACAATGAGCTGAAAGAGGCTAAAATGAACTGTCAAATAATATTAAAATAATTGCTAAAACCGTTTGTACTATAGTTAGTAGTAGGAAAATATAAAGCAACTAAAAGATCTTTTTTTTTCTTCCCCCTTCTCACCATGCTTAATGCTAATGCTGCTGCCCATTATAGCCTCACCTATGTGCCACTTGACTGATGTGTTTCCATAGTGATGAAGTTGGTAGTTGGTGAAATGGGACATACAGTAAGTTTGACGTTACACAATCAGAGATATGAAAATATGGACGTTTTCTTGAAAGGATATTTAACTGAGGCTAAAGGCTAAATGTGATAAATCACACTAGTGTGCTTTTAAATAATGAAAATTGATTCTGCTGTGAATATGTAATACTTTCTGTTTGTGAGTTTGTATCCGACATGTGGTACTGCTCTAGGATGATGCTGTGCTAGACTAAGAATAGCATCCTTGCTCGTTGTTTTGCCTGCAGTCACTGTCTGAATACCAAGTCAACACAACTGCATCTCACACATGGATGCTGCTACGCACTAGTGCTACCTGTGCTATTGGGAGACTACCTTTTACTGTACTCTACTGCCTTTCTATGAGTATGGTACACGTGTAACCAAATAACAACAAAACCTAGTGTAATTTCTTCAAAATAAGTTAAGTGAAAAAGTCCAAAACAATGTACGTATTTTAAATATGGCACAGTCCTCCTTGGTATGTGTTTGCACAGTGAAGTTGTGATGTAAATCCTGTGTTTGATCATAATGCTTGATCTGTAATGCTTATTTCTACCTCAATATTTTTATTCTTGGATTCTAGTAAGGTAGCTTTGGATGATTCAGAGTACAAAATAACCAAAGCTTGGGTGCTGCCCCGCAACTCTTCTTTTCCTCTTGCCTTTTTTGATTGGCTCCTTCTTAGAAATGGAAGTGCACTGTGTGGACCATATTAGGGAGATCCACTCATACTGACAGACATTCGGGAATAGAGAAACTGTTTGTAACTGAGCTTTAATAGAAAATCTATTTGATCTATTTCAACAGTAATTTTTATAACCACAATGTAGGTTGATCATTTAATGAGTGTGCATTTTTGCTAATTTAATAGCATTAAAAAGTGCAATAACATGAGATCAAGTTTTTTAGTAGTCTTTTCTAATACAAATCATCAAATATTCCCATTTTCTAGTTTTCTGAGCATTCATAATTGTTGCATTACTGAGTTTAGCAATCATAACTCCTAACTCCTGTTCATGTCAGTTTAAGTTCAGAAACAAGCTAAATGTCACAAAAACACTGTGTTGTGTTTTATTTCTGTGAGTGTTTAAACACTGAGACCGGTTTCCAGTTTATAACCACTTTAGCTGACTTATTATTAGAATTAGTGCTTATGAATCACTTTTCTAACTAACGAAGGCCTCTCTTCACAAACAGCAGCTACTTATTACAACCTGGGACAGCTGAAATGTTAGCCAAAAAATGAGACAAGAAGTTACCTTAGCTCAGATCAACTAAATATTTACTTTAATCTTCCATGTGTGACACAAGCACACTGCTTCATCTTCATTTCAACACTTTTTAATGAATTGAGTGGGGTACATGTGAATTTCTCAGTCCCAAAGGTGTTTTTGTAATTACCTTGACATTTTATTGACATTTTATTTAATTACACATTAAATAAAATTATTTATACTCTTTATACACAGATGATATTATCTTTGAAAAACAGATTTTAATGACATCCTAATAATATAGTTAATGTCTATTATATTTTTTATATAATTTAAAGACAATGATTCATGAAAATAACTGTAGTGAAAACCACACAAATATGTATTGCATAGTATAAAAAGTAGCCCAGACCGCAGCTTATGTCCTCAGAGAGACGAAGGAAGTAACACAGCACCATTGTCCTGCAGGTCAGGTCGTGTTGAAAGTGGTCCTGGCTGTAAGCGGGAGCTCTCATGTTTGCATCTGTGCATAGCAGACTGATGAAGTGTTTTTTTGTGAGTGAACGCGGTGATGCTCGATGCAGGGCAAGGCAGCTTACAGCTCCCTATTTCTCACTCTGTCTGTCCCTGTCCGTCTGTTCGTCTCACTTATTGTTATCCTTGTGCTTAAAGCAGGCTTGTGACCGGGGAAGCCGCATTAGCAATGCAAGGATGCTGCACAAGCCTTGATGGTTATGTAACCCCCACCCTACCCCCCAATGCACACAAACAAGCCCTTAAGCCTCTCTGGTCTGTAGCCGACACACGCTAGCAAGTGTCCCTCACCCGCTTTTTGTTACATCATTACTATACAGACCTGCTTTCTCTCTGTGGCACCCTTTTAGCAAACTATATTGTCAGACATAGGAAAGGAAAAAACTGATATTCAGCAAGTAATTTATATGTTTATTTGACCCATATCTCATGGATTAGAGGGTTGTGACTTTGTTAAGGACTTAATGTTTGGCAAATACAGACTATAATGACTTAAATACAACTCAGTTTAGTAACATACCCATGTATGGGCTGGAGGAGCCAGAGATTTATCTCCTACCTCCGGATTGGTAGATGATCTCTACTGCCTGACCTCAGAGAAAATCTATCGTATTTCTCTGAATTAATAAAATAGTAATTTTCCTGGAAAATTAGTGCATAACCATGTTCAAATTTCTGCAGTCGTATTGGGTTAAGTTGTCCTTGAGAAAAAACAGCAATTTATTTTGAATTCATATTAATTTATTAAATAAAAAACAGAGTTTGTCATGTGAATGCACCTCTGCAGTTTCTACTTTTAACATATTGCCTATTGAAAGTTTGTGTCACTCCTGGATAATTCTTTTTTTTAACGTTTTGTTGTATTTTTTTTCCTCCTGAGCCCGTAGGGTCCCTTATGTTTATGAGCTTACCAGTGTGGAACATTGGTAAGACCGTAAAATATAACGCAGGGGTGTGTGTTAAAGCTCAGTTTTAATTATTTTTTTATGACAAATGCAACAATACAAGTTATTTTATGTGAAATGTTGAAATACAGGGTTTAGCTAAGGTAGTTAGAGACATGCTAAAGTTTTCAGGTTACTGTAAGGTTATTTTTGTGTGTCTTTTGCTTTTAAATGGATAAGTACTCCTAAAACTGCCATGCAAAGGAGTTTGGTGTATTATGAAATCCAAGTCTTGATGAACTGCTGTTCCTTGTTACACGTGCTAACCTCATTAGTATGGTTTAGCAAACAGCTGAAGGGACAACGATATGACAAATGAAAAAAAAAGGACTGAAACATGCATTGAGTTACTGGTGACTGCTTTTTGAGTATTTGATGATGGGCTCATTCCTGTCAGACTTTACTTAGTGCATTTTAAAAAAACAAACAAACTTGTAAATGAAATATGAAATTTGAAAATGTGATATGGGATGGATTTTCACTATGATTTAAAGGGATTAGAATCTTGTATTCATGCATAAAGTGGAACAGGTGGAGTCAGGATTTGTATTTGTGTCTTTTCTAAATTATGTATACCCTTGTCAAATGCCCCAGTGAACTTAAACACGATAAGTACTTGTAAAAAATAGATTTAGCCTGCAATATATAGAAGTAGAAGTCCCTACTGAGCTTAAATATTACAGCATATTCATAAGCTTAGGAGTCAATGGTGGTATTGTTGTCTTCAGAAACGACACAAAAAGAGAACAAATTGGCTTTAAAATGAGAAGTTAGGCAGTCTTTTACCGCAGAGGCAGCAGCAATCTATATCAACTGGACGGCCAGCTAATGCTAATGTAAAGAAAAAATCAGCAAAAACCATGTGCATAATTATAATCATACATCCAGATTATACTCAGAAAAATGTGATCAGAGTTCTAAAACTGCAAAGATCTCAGCCTTAGATTGCAGAGGCAAAGTGGGAGAAAACCTGGAGACATTTTCTCTAAATGCAGAAGGGGCTCAGCGACCTCACAGGATAGTTGATTGTGAGCTCACAGAATCCTTAACAAATTTCTATTTATTTTTGAAATTTTCCATTAAGACCTTGCTGTAAAACTAGCTTCACAAACAAATGAATGACTGTGAACATGACCCAGTTGTGTACTGTACATTTTTATTGTTCTGTGCACATCAACACCACCAACCCAGTCAGGACCCAGTCCCATATTTAAGATGGCGAGGCATGATTGTGGAAGCCGCGCAGGTGCGTCCACCTTCCCTGCACAGCACCACAGGCCACGCCCCGCCACATACCCCCATCGCCAGGCCAGGGAGCCATCCGGCTGATCCTGCTCCCCTCCCCCCGCGAGGGGAGCAGGCATCCCTAGCCCCTCTTCCTGCCAACGGCGTGCTACCACCACCACCTGCTACTGCTGCGTGGCCGCCAGCTCGGCCACCATTCTGGCCAGCTCCTCATTCTGCTGGCCCAGTCCTGGGTCTGCCGTGCCTCCCGTCCTGGGTTTTGGCACCACTGTGAACATCCAACCCAGTTGTGTTCTGTATATTTTTATTGTTTTGTGCACATCCACATCAACACCACCAACCCCGAGTCAGGACGCAGTCACATATGATGGCGGGGCATGATTGTGGATGCCATGCAGGTGCGTCTGCCTTCCCTGCACCCAAGAGCACGGCACCACAGGCCACGCCCCGCTACAATGACCGTTTTTTTTTTTTAATTTTAAAGATACATGGCGCTCCCAAAGTTTTACATGCACAGGCTCATCTGCTGAGTGTCCTCGGCAGTCATGCTGGCTGCCACAATTGCTGCAGAAGCACTAAATAGCACTAAGTAAAATGACTAAAAACCAGAAGTTGAAGTGGGTTTATGATTACCTTGTTCAGTCTTGAAACGATTTAGCTTGATATAGTTTTGCTTTAACACAGCTGGCTTTGTTTTTATATTTGCATTTTTCTACTTCATATTTTATTTAACCTCCTAAGACCCGAACGCTTCCACAGCATGCATTTTGAATTTCTCTTTGATATTTGGGCTGATTGGGGCCCAATGAATGTAAAAACAAAGAATTACCAGATTTTTTCTTTTACCCACTTTTTGTTTCTAAGAAAAATGACATCCACATATGAGGATATTTGTTTAAAATTTTGATAGAACAGTGGCAGTATAATGTCCTCGTAAGTGGATATCAGGCCCTTGTAGAGCAAAATTGAGTATTCGGGTCTAAATAACCAAAAATGTGATGTCCGTATATGTGGACACCAGGTCCATTCATCCATCCGCTTCCGCTTATCCTTTTCAGGGTCACGGGGGGCATTGGAGCCTATCCCAGCTATCATAGGGCGAGAGGCGGGGTACACCCTGGACAGGTCGCCAGTCTGTCACAGGGCCAACACACAGGGACAGACAACCATTCACACGTAGTGACAATTTGGATTATCCAATCAACCTATCCCCACAAGCCGCATGTCTTTGGACGGTGGGAGAGTACCTGGAGGGAACCCACGCAAACACGGGGAGAACATGCAAACTCCACACAGAAAGACCTGATGGTGGAATTGAACTCAGGACCTTCTTGCTGTGCGGCAACGGTGCTAACCACCGTGCCACCGGGCTGCCAGTGAAAATTACGCCCATGTTCATGAAAAGTACTCATTGGTGTCATGGTTTAATTTTGCAACTTTATCTTTGCCTGTCTCTAGAAGTACAAGCCTTGTCAACGCCTTTGTGCAAATCACATAATTTGAACATAGGCATCTAGTAAATGGATAAGAAATACTTTTGAAGTGTAGTTTTCTGTTCTGTGCAGCCATTCCTGTGTAGGTTTCTAGGGATTGTCTTCTTTGAGAATACAATTCCCGACTTTCTCATTCATTTGCTCGAGTCTTGGGAGTTGTTCTAAGGGTCTTAAGACACATTTTTCTCTAGTTTTCTTTCCTGATTCTTTGCAATCTTTTACTCCAAACCTCTTCCAGGAGAGTTCTGTACTGTGTGGCTTTCTTAAGTGACAACTCTTGCTGAAGTTTTACACTGTGTGTGGAGATAACCAAACTAAAGAACATCATTGCAGAGAAAAGATTTTCATGGGCTAAAAATGTTGACCCTAGTAATTTTTTTCTGAAAAAATAATAATAACAATAATAACAATAATAAGAATACTTTAAAGAAAACTAGTATGTTTAGAATTGCCCTTGTTGAAAATTTTGACAAAACTAGGGGTAATACCCTCCTATTGGGATGTGGACATTTTGGAATGTCCAGACAAAAATACTTAGGGCCTGATATCCACTTACGAGGACATTATACTGCCACTGTTCTATCAAAATTTAAAACGAATGTCCTCATATGTAGATCTCATTTTTCTCAGAAAGAAAAATTAGGTTAAAAAAAAGAAGTGGTAATTCTTTGTTTTTACATTCATCAGGTGCCAATCAGCCCAAATAGCAAAGTAAAATTAAAAATGCATGCTGTGGAAGCGTTCAGGTCTTAGGAGGATACTAATCATTTTGTCCTCATCTTTACAGATGCATGTGTGTAAGTGCATCTGTATGTACTTCGTATTATTTGCACTAATTCTCATTTTGAAGTGGAGTCCTTGTACTCTTCCAATTATTACCTCCACTCATGAGGAAGCAGGTCTGTTTTCTGTGTGCTATTTTAGTGTTACTTGTGCTCTTTGTGCTGTTACTTGGGGCAAGAACTCTGACGAGGAAGCTGAATATGAAAATGTGAACCAAGTGTGGATGTTCCTTAGGGCTGCAGCCAACAGTTATTTTCATTAGTCCGTGTATACAAGGTGTATAACAATTGGCTTAAATTATGGAATTTATCACCGCAGCTGGAGGATGTTCATTCATCTTTTCTACTTTGTTGCCAATAAACAAATAACAGATTTGACACAAAAACTCTAATTTTTGAGACATACAAGGAAAGTGGCTTTTTGAGGCATTTACTTACTGATAAAAAATAATATTTAAGCTGGTTCTAGTTTTCTCTTTTGAGAGATCAGCTTTATAGGACTCTTGTCAAAGACAATTTCTTTCGATTTCCACCATAGAGTTTCAGCTGGATTGAAATCTGGACTGTTTCCTGGCCTTGTCACTGAATTATTTATGTGTCCAACACTAGACCTTTAACAAACAAAAGATAATAGCAACAAAAAATGACATCAAGCAAGAATTCACAAGACAAGTGAAATTAAAAAGGGAAATTAAAAAGGGAAATTAAAAGTGCGTCGGTGTCTCACTCCCATTTCTTCTTGTTGCATGTTGAAGCTCTACTTGGAACCTTGTTAAGATCCAATCACGCAAAATAGTATTTCTTTTTCCATTTTTCAAGTGGTCTTAATCTTTTGATTTGGACTGTATGTTGCACACATACATTAATGTAGTTTCATTAAACTTGAGTTAAAAACATATAATAATTCTGTCATTGTCTAGATTGTAAGCCTGAATAAACCTGTTGAAAAAAATACTCTGACCTAAGATTAGAGATCTTTTTTCCAAGCATGAAGTCACATTACTTTTTGTCTCTTTTCTTTCACATAGTACTACTTCATGGTCAATTTTGGCCACGATGGGCAGAAACCTCTAGAGATGCGAACAGAGGATGAGTTGGACTGCAATGAATGGGTGGGGGGCATCCAGCAGGCCAGGTATGAAGTGACAAGAGTTTTCACTCTTTTACAATGTTATAAAATATTGTAATTTATGTATTTTCATCTGTATACGACTTGATCTTTCTAATGGCGCCATACTGCAGTGGTTTAGATATTTCCTTGTAAGTGAAAGGTTTTTAGTTTAATTCCAGCCAGCGATTCAAATTTCCCTTGGTTGCATCAGGAAGGGCATGTAGCATAAAACTCTGAAAAATACCTGCTGTAGAGCAAGAGTGTGTTTATTTCCTGTTTTTATGCCTGTCTCATTTGTTCTGTATAGTGTCCTTGGGTATTTTAAAAGGCGCCTTTAAATAAAATGTATTATTATTAAGAGATGGGAAAGCCATGCAGCAAAGGGCTGCAGGTCAGACTCAATCCTGCATTGCTCCACTCAGGCCATGTAACATATGGTTACCAGCTCAACCACTGAGCTAAACCAGCACCAGACGGCTTTACCTGTCTAGCACTTAGAGTCCCCCGAGAGCAGCACTGCCCAGCCTTCTACCTTTCTACCTTTAAAACTCGCCTTCCAGCCAAATGGCTGGTAGGCTTTTAGCTAGGCTTTAGCTTCAGCCAAGTGGAAGCTAAATTGTCTAGTCATTCATATGTAAATTAGGTTGTTATCTGGGAATTCTGGAGGGGAGTGGGGGTGTGTGAATGAGGGGGTGGGGGAGCTGCTAAAAGCTGTGCACTTCCTTTTGTGTTTCATCTTGATGCATTCTCAATCATCAAGGGAAATAAATCTCCAAAAGTCACCAACTTGGAGTGTTTCAGTTTGCCATCTTAGGGAGAAATCAACACACATGGGTGTATGTCCTTCGTTGCTGAGATTTATTGATAAAAACAGTACAAAAAACCAACCATTTGTACACATATTTACAAATAATAATAAAAAGTGAGTGAGTACATTTCAACATTTTCAGCAATCACTCACAATCCTGGCACTGCCATGGTATCTGTAGTCTGCATTTACCACATGTGTATCTGTAGCAGTGAACACATCGCACAGTGGCATGATTGTTCTTGCATTTGTGTTTGACCTGACACATGGCTCTTTTTCCAGGGCTAGGTGTGGAGGGTTGTGCCCGAAGCAACTGTTCTTTTCTTGCCTTTTTCCCAGCTACATGAGAGTGAGCCAACTCTCTTGCAAGCTCCACCAGGAAGTCCACCCGTCTTTCCTTCGTCCCGGTGTATGCTTGATACAGCACATGTGCATTCAGTGCTGCCATGTCAATCATGTTGTAAAACACGGCAACTGGCCAGTGCCGTGTTCCTCTGCAGACAGTGTACTCCCGAACCATCTGGTCCATCACATCCACGCCACACTTTGTTTTGTTGTAAAGGGTGACAGTGTTTGGCTTCCTTTTGGTAGTGTTGGGAAGCTGGGAAGAAGGCAAGAAAAGAACAGTTGCCTTGGACACAACCCTCCACACCTAGCCCTGGAAAAAGAGCCATGTGTCAGGTCAAACACAAATGCAAGAACAATCATGCCACTGTGCGATGTGTTCACTGCTACAGATACACATGTGGTAAATGCAGACTACAGATACCATGGCAGTGCCAGGATTGTGAGTGATTGCTGAAAATGTTGAAATGTACTCACTCACTTTTTATTATTATTTGTAAATATGTGTACAAATGGTTGGTTTTTTGTACTGTTTTTATCAATAAATCTCAGCAACAAAGGACATACACCCATGTGTGTTGATTTCTCCCTAAGATGGCAAACTGAAACACTCCAAGTTGGTGACTTTTGGAGATTTATTTCCCTTGATGATTGAGAATGCATCAAGATGAAACACAAAAGGAAGTGCACAGCTTTTAGCAGCTCCCCCACACCCTCAATCACACACCCCCACTCCCCTCCAGAATTCTCATGTAACAACCTAATTTACATATGAATGACTAGCCAATTTAGCTTCCACTTGGCTGAAGCTAAAGCCTAGCTAAACACCTACCAGCCATTTGGCTGGAAGGCGAGTTTTAAAGGTAGAAAAGCCAAATGGCTGCTCTCGGGGGCTCTAAAGCCCTCTGATGCATGAATTATGAAAGCCTTGGTCAAGATTTTTTTCATAAGTGCTTTTATTCTTCTCAGGACATGAAAAAAAATGTCCAACTCTTTTTTTCCCAAAAATAAGTTTTTTTTATAAAGTTATAAACTTGTCCACTCCAGTGGACTACATGCGCCCGAGCACTTAGCATGAAATACTGTGAATTTACTGTAAAAATTAATTACCTTGTGTTCTATTGTAAATATACAAACACTTGTTTGCTTGTATCCTTTGAAAAACATCTCAGCAATTTTTTTGGAACTTTCAACTCATAAGGCCCCAATGTTTAGACGTAAATAACAAAACCAATCAACAGTCCTAGCTGTGAATCCTACACCTGAATATGGCAAACTATCTCCAACAAGAGAAACATTTTTGAGTCTACACAGTTCTATAACGATGCAGGACAGTATTACCAAGCCCTTATTAGCATGCTGGAAGAAAACACAAACTGACATCTTAGTCTCTGCATCTCCGAACACTTCTATGTTCATCACAGCTAGGCTGTGTGAAAGTTTGCAAAGCATCCAGGGCACAATGGCACACAGCATTGCATGCAGATGTATTTGGTCTTCCGTGTGCACGCAACATCATGGCATCTGTTTGCATTTTTCACCTCGGTCAGTTGGGGCCAGTGATATCCTGTGGCAAACCTGACCTCACAGGCTACTTTGGTGACTGCTCTCCGCTTCACGGGTTGTGGGGTCCCACTGGGTCTTCCTCTTTTGCATTGCTGGAGGGTGAATCTCTTCTCCTGTTACTGACAGTTCTTTCCCATACAAGTTGGTGTTGTATGTTATATTATCAATTAGATCTGCTGGAAACAGATGTCTGAAGAAATCTATGAGATCCTTCCCCTCCACATTCAATTTCCACTCTCCTAGAAAAGGAGGCAAGTCTCCATCAAAGTCATTGTCTTGGACTTTCCAAATATTTTTGCGGGCTTGAGTATGGTCAGGTGCCATGTACCCATCTCCCACAGCTCCCTGATCATGCTGACCTTCCTCTTCATCCTGCCCCTCATCGTTCTCACTTTCTGCATCCTGACTGTTTGTGTCTTCATCATCCGTAGCTCCTATGTCTCTGTTCTGCTCTGGCAGCCACTCATCATCACTGGACTTATCACTGAACTCATCATCACTGCACTCATCAATGAAATCATCATCACTGGAGCTGGATGGAATTTCCTGGACTATTCTGTACCCTGCCTTATTCTTTGCTGCATTTGAAGTCTACAAAATATGATAAAATAATTATTATAGTAACTCAAACTACAGCTGATCTGCACAAAAATATATATTTTAAATGAGTAGTTTATAAATGTAACAATTATATGCTTACTCATAACCAAAACAGTCCCAAAAAACAGTGAGACAATTTATGACTTATGTTAAAAAAAATATAGTGGGTAATGCATGATGTCCACTTCATTGGACACATGGTTCATCATAGTTTTCTACATATTAGACACAACAATTTCTTATTCCAAACAGATAATATCCTTCCCTAGATGTTACTGCATATCATCATTTTTTTTTTTTTTTACCTGTTGGGCTCTTTTAGCATAGAAGGATTGACAGGATATGCCAGCAGTGGTCGGCAGGGGTGACAGTTTGTCTGCCATCTTTGATTCAGAGGAAATTTACTTGCAGTTGCACTAACTGAACACTGAATTGACCTCAATGGAGCATGGCAGCAGAGAGCACTCTAGAGGCTAATATGCAGTTCCACCATAGAAACCAATGCATTAAAGAGATATGTACGTTTTAGTAGCTGTCCACTCCAGTGACCACTATGCATCAGAGGGCTAGGGTAGTTTTAGAGTCTCAACGTGAACCTTAAAGTAGATAACCCATAAGTAACGCGTAAAAAATTACATCTCACTAATTTAGAAGATCTTTATTTTGTGGAAAAAAGCTTTTTTGCTCTATAAAAAAGCCAACTGTGAAGCTAAGAAGCCGTACTACTCCTCACTGATTGAAAAAAATAAGAAAAACCTTTCTCTCTAGCACTGAAGCCATGCTGGCCAAGAGTCAGAGCTCTGTTGGAACTTAACTAGTAATGACGTCATGAATTTCTTCAGAGGTTTTAACAGTTGCGAAAGAAATGACTCATAAACATCACACATACTATCTATACTATTGATACTAATTTTCTTTCCGCCTGATTGATACTGATTCTGATTCTGAGTTAACTTCAGTAATCATTTCCTCCAAACCATCAACGTGTCTGTTAGAGACCACTCCTTCATTACTGCTCAAAATCTTATTGATTATTGTTTTAATCTTACATATGATATTATATCCATGACACAATATACTATAAGCCAAATGTAAGCACAAAAGTAGTCTAGGTATTAGTTTCCTTGAAAACTTGCACTAAAAGTATAAAATAACTGCTTAACACTTCAGTTTAACAACAACTAAAGTAACTTATCCTTGTAGTTCATCAGCAACCTGCATCCATCATGTAAGTACATAATTACTTTCTATCCACCATTTACTCGTCCAGTTATGGAGGGTAGCTCAATTCAATTCAAATTTATTTATGCAGCGCCAAATCACAACAACAGTCGCCTCAAGGCGCTTTATATTGTACAGTAGATCCTACAATAATAGATACAGAGAAAAACCCAACAATCATATGACCCCTATGAGCAAGCAGTTTCACGACAGTGGGAAGGAAAAACTCCCTTTTAACAGGAAGAAACCTCCGGCAGAACCAGTCTCAGGGAGGGGCGGCCATCTGCTGCGACCGGTTGGGAGAGAGACAGAGATTAATAATAAGTACGATTCAATGCAGAGAGGTCTATTAACACATAGTGAGTGAGAAAGGTGACTGGAAAGGAAAAACTCAATGCATCATGGGAATCCTGAGCAGCCTACATCTATTGCAGCATAACTAAGGGAGGATTCAGGGTCACCTGATCCAGCCCTAACTATATGCTTTACCAAAAAGGAAAGTTTTAAGCCTAATCTTAAAAGTAGAGATAGTATCTGTCTCCCGAATCCAAACTGGAAGCTGGTTCCACAGAAGAGGGGCCTGAAAACTGAAGGCTCTCCCTCCCATTCTACTTTTAAATACTCTAGGAACAACAAGTAGGCCTGCAGTGCGAGAGCAAAGTGCTCTAATAGGGTGATATGGTACTACAAGGTCATTAAGATAAGATGGGGCCTGATTATTTAAGACCTTGTATGTGAGGAGCAGGATTTTGAATTCAATTCTGGATTTAACAGGAAGCCAATGAAGGGAAGCCAAAACAGGAGAAATATGCTCTCTGTTTCTAGTCCCTGTCGGTACTCTTGCTGCAGCATTTTGGATTAGCTGAAGGCTTTTCAGGGAGTTTTTAGGACTTCCTGATAATAATGAATTACAGTCGTCCAGCCTGGAAGTAATAAATGCGTGAACTAGTTTTCCAGCATCACTCTGAGACAGGATATTTCTAATTTTAGAGATGTTGCGCAAATGGAAGAAAGCAGTCTTACATATTTGTTTAATATATGCATTGAAGGACATGTCCTGGTCAAAAATGACTCCAAGGTTCCTCACAGTTTTACAGCTTAGTCAGTGCGAGTGAGATTCGGAGAACCTCAAAAAGTAAAGTGTGCTGTTAGCACAATTCAGTGGAATTCTGAGGTGTGCAGAATAGAGAATAGAGACTGGACTGTCCCCCCTCTCTGTTCCTGAGAGAAATGTTGTCTTTCTTTCTAGGTATTATTGTTTTGTGTTTTGGATCAAATGAAGGCATTTCAGGGATGAAGACATTTCTTATAATGTTAGGTGTAACATAATACTGCAGAAGTTACTCTTGATACTTCTGGTACATTTTGATGGTAAAACTGACAACACAGGGCCTTTATTTGTAATGAAATATGTATGTACATGATAATGCTGTTTGTTTCACTACCTTCCACTACAATGAAAATCTTTTCTTTCTTATTATCTTGTAGTAAAAATGTTCCACAATTTCATCTTGTTGTTCCTACACATTTTGTGAGAAAATGTGCTGTGCTGAAAAGTGCGACTCAAACTCTACCTTCTGCTCTTTTTGTGTGTTTATGCAGATTTGACACTACTACCTCATGTTGTTCCATATTTGTTTAACATGCCTGTGTGCATTTGTGTGCAAGTGTGTGTTCTTTCTGCTCGCAGCGGTTCACATTTAGGTCACACTGGTGCTGTAGTGCTGCATGGTTACATCACAGACTTGATCTCGTAACTCGACCTCTGTTTTTCTCTGGTCTCACTTTCTGTGTCTTTCCTATTTTTAGTGTAACATTCAGTAGAAAGTATGCCTCTACTTGCCCACAATGACATATTACTGCAGGTGTCAATAATATCAGGTTACTGCCTGATCATTCGTTTAAGTCTATAACTAAAACAAATTGGCACACAAAGCTCTCTGTACATGTTAAATTACCACACTAACCGACTTCAGTACTGTCCTCCTGTGCTCCTTTTAGCTACTCTGGTATCATCATTGAACGTGACATCCTGATGCAGAGGTACATCCATCTGGACCAGATCATGGAGACTGAGAAGGTTGCAGCCAATCAGCTTCGTACTCAGCTGGAGGACCAGGACACAGAGATTGAGAGGCTCAAAGCAGAAGTATGCATGAGTGCATCTGCATGGCTACATAAATGCACATACTGTCACACACAGGCACCCACATGCACTCTAAAATCAAAGCATGCAGATTCCTAAATTAAATCACAGCAGGACTCCACTGATTCTGGGGCCTATTATTTGGGATTTTTCTTTTTTTTACCTTTTAAAATGTTCCCATGAATGTTTTATATTTTGTTATATTTTGCACATTTTTTCATATGGACGCTGTTGTTGTGTTGTTGCAGATTACAGTATTGAACAAAGCCAAGGAAAGGATGCAGCCGCACCAGAACAACCAAGACGAGGAAGACCCCGATATTAAAAAAATTAAAATGGTAAAGAATTGTAACTGCATATTAAAATGTAGAGAGACAAGGTTGTGAGAGAAACTTAGTGTGCAATGGCTATACAGGTGCAGAGTTTCATGCGTGGCTGGCTGTGTCGGAGGAAGTGGAAAATCATTGTCCAGGACTATATCTGTTCCCCTCACGCTGAGAGCATGAGGAAGAGGAACCATATTGTGTTCAACATGGTGGAAGCAGAGACAGAATACGTGCAGCAGCTTTCCATCCTGGTGAATTGCTTCCTTAGGCCGCTCCGCATGGCTGCCAGTTCCAAGAAACCTCCCATTCGCCATGATGATGTTAGCAGCATCTTCCTCAACAGGTGCAACTCTCTTTTTTTTGTTTTGCGTAACTTTTCACACAAATCCTGTATTTCAGCTGTTTGTAATAGTTTATAATAAAGTTTGTAATAAACTATATACTAGATATAAAATACTGATGTCACACATCAATTTCTGAACAAATATGAGAATGTAGTAAGTCATCAGCTAACACTTGCCAGCCTGGTTAGCAAACGGCTTCTATAAACTGTCTAGGTGTAACGCACCAAACCTAGATCCTTCTTGCGGCCTTCCTGGCCTTATAGTTATACTACTAAACTCATTCTTGGTGAATTGAACTCACTCCTCTCTCTCTCTCTCTCTCTCTCTCTCTCCCTCTCCCTCTCTTTCGCTATGAAGTGAGACCATCATGTTTCTGCATGAAATCTTCCATCAAGGTCTGAAGGCCCGAATTGCCAACTGGCCTACTCTAGTTCTGGGTGAGTGTTTCCAAGCTTACACTTTTTTTAACATAAGCTGTGGTCAGAAGGTTCTACTACTACATGTATAGAGACAAAAAAATAAAAAATAAAAAAAAAAACCACACCTCTGATTTACATGTAGCTCATCTCCTTGTATATCAAAGCTTCCAGTGGAGCTTTCTGACTGCTTGCATAGAACAGGGTGGTCTGTGGAAGTAGACTAGAGTGGTACATGATAAATGAACTGGTTCTTTTCTGCACTTCCTGAGTAGTCAACAAGTTGCTTCATTCAGTCAAGCACTTTTTTAATGCAAGTGCTTTTTGTCTAACATTCACACAAACATTCATATGTCCAATGGATGCACTGAAGAGCAACTTAGGAATGGCATCTTGCCCAGGAATATTTGGCATGTAGACTGCAGCAGTGTCAGGGATTGAACCACCAACCTCCTAATTAGTAGATGACTTACTCAACCTCCTGAGCTACAGCCACCCCAAGTTGCTGTCTGAAATCTTGATTGGATAGAAGGCACGTGGGTAGAAAAAGCATGGAAAAAAGTGCCGGTGTTAATGGGTGAGTTAGACATGTTGTATATATTTGAGTGGTAGAGTAGAAAGTGCTGTACAAGAATCTCTCCATTTTTCATTTACGATGGTCAAGGCTAATGATGAGAACTGAGTTTCTGACAGCAAGACAGAAAACAAATAGAAGTTTTAAGTTTGGAAACATGAAGCCAGCAGGAGCTTTCACCGGGAGCGTGTTAATGGTTTCTTTGTTAGATTCACTGGGTTGTTCACCATTAATGGATGCAAACTTCTACTATTACATCCTAAGGCATCTGAGGAAGAGCTTTTGGTGCAAATGAACTAAAGTGCAGCATGTGTCATCAGGTGCCTACTCATAGCATATCAAAGGAGCAGGATTATTTGCAAAGTTTTTTTTTTAGGTGAATGCAAAATTAGATTGTTTAATGGATTTTTGTTTTGGTCAGAATGGGACAAACAGGGATCGATCTGCAAATTAGCAGAAGACATGGGATTGATGCAGGAATGCTTGAACAGATAACTTGAAAGGGAGATCAACCAAACTGATCACTTTATCAGGTGTGCCTGTCTAGTTGTGGGTTGGACCTACGCTTGCCTTCAGAACTTCCTTAATTCTTCATGGCAGTGATTCAACAAAGTGCTGGAATTCCTCTGAGATTTTCACATTTACACAATAGCAGCATGCAGCTGGTTGCACGTTTCCCGTTTTCACCAAATCCCGAAGGTGGTCTATTGGACTGAGATCTGGTGATTGTGGAGGCCATTTCTAGTACATTGAACTAAACATGTAATGTGATGGGATGAACAGGGTTACCAAAAGTACTGAAGCAGGCTGTGGTCCTAAGGAGCCCACAGTGTGCCAAGAAACCATCCTGAACACCACCATCATCAGCCTGAACATGGCACATGATAGATGGCAGGACAGATGGCCTGTGTGAATTGTGGGCTCACTTTCTTGTTCTTCACTGACAAGACTAACACCCAGTATGGTTTTCTGCTGCTGTAGATCATCTGCTTCAAGGTTTGATGTGTTGTGTGTTCAGATTTCAGAAATACCTTGTTTGTAACAAGGTGAGTTACTGTCGCCTTACTATCAGTTTGAAGCTGTCTGGCCATTCTATTCTGAAGTCATCAACAAGATATTTTTGCATCGCGCCAGATATGTTCTCCACTGGCCATTTTCCATGAACCCTAGACATTGTTATGTAGAACAATATCAGTGCATCAGCAGTGTGTGAAATACTCAAAGCAGCCTGTTTGCAGACAATAATCATACCACGCATCAAGTCACTTAAATCTTGCTTATTCAATACATTGTTTGAATTTAGCAGGTCTTCTTGACCATGGTCACGTTGATAAATGCACTGAATTGCTGCATTATGATTTGTATGAAGTAGATTAGGGGTGCAACGATATTCGTATCGATATTGAACCGTTCGATACAGTGCTTTCGGTTCAGTACGCATATGTATCGAACAATACAACATTTGTAATTTATTTTATCAATTTTCCTTCTGACGATGCTGTCTGTGTTGAGCACTCAGTGAATCTGTGTTCGACTACTCCGCCTAGGCTGCACTGTCCAGCGCAGATCCAGTGAGCGCTCAACACAGACAGCATAGTCAGAAGGAAGAGCGCAGGGCACCTCCCCCACCCTCATTCAGATCTGGCGTTTGGAATTATTTTGGTTTTCATGTGACGTATGACCCTGAAGGTAAGCGAGTCATGGACTAAAGTAAAACAGTATGTTGGATGTGCCATGCAATGCTCAATTACATTGGTGTGAACTAGTGTGCTAGCGCAGTTAGCTCGTTAACGTGTTGGCCGTCTAGCCCCATGCACAGAGCGATCGGCGGTAGCTCGTTAACGGAGATTTGCCGTGTTGTGGCATTAAGGTCATTTCAACGAGATTAACCTGAAAGCACTAGTGGGAACACAACGAATATGACTGCACATTTACGCCGACATCATCCTAGTGCAAAGACAAGTGGAAGCAGACAAAAAAAAGCAAGCATGCTACTAACTTTAGCTGAGTCATTTAGACAGCTGTTAGCACATGATTCTCCTTATGCTGCTGAGAATATAGCCCAGAAGAAGCGGATAGTATAGCTTTTATTTTGGAAAGAGCCATTTCTCTGTAATAAACTCTCTTTTCCAAAGATGAGTGATTCCTCAATCAGATACAGGGCTTGCAATATCGCTAGCCCGATGTCCCGGAGCTAGCGATTTTTTCAGTCGGGCTACCAAAATCTATCTCTGCCCTGCCCGTTGGGCTATTGTAGGAAAAATATATGTCAATGCTTTTGCATTCTTTCAGAAATGTAGCTGGGTAATTATGTCATTGGCATCGGTGAGCCACTGTCAATATGTGACATATTGAAGTCGCGTTTGAATTTGCGCTCGTTTTTTTGCTTTCACTTTGCAATCGTGCGAACTGTGTATAGAGAGCGACAGTACTGATCTGTGAGTGATGATAATTTGTGCACCAATTCCTCTGACATCGTCTTATTAATCGTTAGCTTACTATGCAAACATGACAAGTGAAATCTCCCGCAGCAAGCTTAAACATGTGAGAGGTTGATCGCACAGAGAATCGCTGAGCTTATGTGAGTGAGTGTGTAAAAGCATTTCAGTTCTGCTGAGCCAAATAAGACAGGTCAGGGTGAAGAAGTGACAGCCAAAGAAAAGCTTACCACAAAACGGAGAAGTTATGACAAATCAGACTATAAGGCAAAAAGAAAGTGCAGCTTTATGGTTTCATGGACAAAAGAATTTCTGTGGCTGCGATATGACGAGCTAAATAACCAGGGCTGCACATAAGTGGTCCGCAGGTGCGCATTCGCTGTCAAAATAAAAAACACGCACAAGGGTTAGGGTTAAATTTAAAAACTGTACTTTTGAGTTAAAATATATATTTATAATTTTAATAAATGACAAATTAAAAAGGCATGAACATTTTTTTGTATTGAAAAAATATCGAACCGTGACACCAAAGTATCGAACCGAACCGTGAATTTTGTGTATCGTTGCACCCCTAAAGTAGATATGTGTGGGCCACAAATAAAGTGGCCCATTATTATAAATCACTTGTTTTTTTGCTTTTTATAGTAGAACAACCTTTTGATAATACATTGTGTAGTATGCAGTATGCAAGACCTGAACTCTTCAATGGCATGCATTTTAAGTTCTCTTTGATATTTGGACATATTGGGACATGATGAATGTAAAAACAAAGAATTACAAGATTTTTTTTTCTACCCGATTTTTGTTTCTGAGAAAAATGAGATCCACAATTGAGGGCATTTGTTTTAAATTTCGATAGAACAGTGGCAGTATAATGTCCTCGTAAGTGGATAGCATGCCCTTGTAGAGCAAAATTTAGTATTTGGGTCTAGACAACCCAAAATGTGATGTCCACCACATGTGGACGCCAGGTCCTAGGAGGTTAAATATACATCTTGGATTTTTACATGTGATCTTCTTTTTTTTTTAAGCTTAATAAAATCTAGAAAACCTTCAATGATGTTGTCTTTTAAACTTCTTTTTGACACCCAGCGGACCTGTTTGACATTCTACTGCCGATGCTGAACATTTACCAGGAGTTTGTGCGTAACCACCAGTACAGTCTTCAGGTGCTGGCAAACTGTAAACAGAACAGAGACTTTGACAAGCTGCTGAAACAGTATGAATCCAACGCAGCCTGCGAGGGTCGGATGCTGGAGACATTCCTCACTTATCCAATGCTTCAGGTACTTTTTACATTAAACAATGTAATCCATTAGCTGCTGTTATAAAAACTATGTAATATGCTTAACTGTAAGGCTTAATAATTTGCAACAAACACTGATGATACAATAAATAAAGACAGCGTTATATAGTCAAAGTATAATATTTAGTCATATAACATGGTTACTTTTAAATGCCTTGACCTGATATATTTGCCCTCATATACTGATATACTGTGTATGAGCTCAAATGGCAGGATAGTAAATTTATTTGCATTAATCTAAATAACTTTGTTTTTTCGTCATTCAAAGATCTCTAATATCTTCGTTTCAGTCTGTGGTGGGGCGTGGTCTGCAGTGCCACTGCAGGGGAGGCAGACACCTGAGCGGCATCTGCAATCACGCCTCGTCGGCTTAAAGGCTGAACTAGGTCCTGCAGTGTTGGTGTTGTTGTGTGTGGCTGCAAAGCTGCAGCCGTCTGAAGTGTATTGCAACCGTATTAATAATAGATGCTGAAAAGCATGAGTACATGGTTTGGTCTGTGGTGGATCTTTCACACAGTCTCTTATTTAAAAAGTTAATTTCCCATTCGGAACTTTTTTGGAATAGCTTGGATGGGATTTCATCGTTTAACCATTTACAATTAATTCTTATAGAAGTGCTGTGTGTATTTCACAAATAGTCACATGGGTTTTTTTTACATTTTAGATTCCCCGTTACATCAGAACTCTCCACGAGCTGCTGGCGCACACACCTCATGAGCATGTGGAGCGCAAGAGTCTTGAGTTTGCCAAATCCAAACTGGAGGAACTGTCAAAGTGAGTGTGTGCTTATGAATACAGTTTAAGAAAATGATTGTATTGATTAAATACTCAGACTGTTGTTGAATAATAATAATAATAAAAAAAATATGGTTAGCTTGAATCAGTTATTTGGTTTCTGAGGTTTATATGAACCACATAAACATGAGTTACCAGTGTTCTGCTTAAAATTGGCTTCACCTGCAGCACATAACTGCCTCAATAGCCTCAGTACTGATGTAGTACATGAAAAGTGACAGTGCACTAGACTAGAGCGTGCAAAAAAAAAAAGAAGAGATAAAAACAACAACAGTGTTTGAAAAGTAGTGAAAGTTCTTAAACTCTTCATTATATAGAAACAATTACCCCATATTAGATTTCATATCATATTAGAAACAAAGTGGCTATTGAAAGGAGAACGGTAAAGATTTTATGCTGGCAATAATTAGGTGGAAAATGAAATGAAAGACAAGTATCTACCAAGCTACTTAAGTGAAATGGCAACACGCCATCTAACAGAAGTTAAGCAATCTCTAGATGTTGTTTAAGTAGTAGGAGTACTGTGAGTCATGTTGTTGCTTTAAAAAGTTACATTTCTCAGAACAAGAATGCTATTTTAAGACATTGTTTTAATCCTGAGAGCAGTGTATTGAAAGGTAATGGTTTGCAATTATTCTTTAAAAACTGCAAAATGGGAATCTGCAGGTTTAAATTTTGTGAGAGAAACCCATATATTTCTGATTTATCAGACACCTCCAAAGAAGCAGCGTGTGAAGTGCATGCTGATGATGTAGCCAGTAATATAACAGCAAAACCTTCTAGGAAAAAAAAATAAACCCACAAACTGTATCAGTGTGTTCCTCGTAAGTAAACTATGGAATAATTATTCAATACTTATAGATCAGAAATAAATTAATTTAAAAGTTTGGGAGTAATACTTGGGCCAGGCAACCAAATCAACAATGTCAAGCTACAAACAAGCTTTAAAAACATTTTGGATTAGAAACCAGTCATTTTTAATTTTGGAGGTTTATATGTTAAGCTTTGATGGATGTCTGGCTGTGTAATCTTTGTACTTCTATGAAATTGCTGTAGGCAAACCTGAGTTCGTGGATCGAATTAGGTTGATGTCTACTCTTCGTTATAGTCAGCTTTCAACAGGCTTTAGGTGTAATGGTCTGTGTGCAGCAGGCAGGAGTAGAGGACCCAAAATGCAGATTTCTGGAGGCAAACATGGAGGCACAGCAAAAAAACCCAAAACGCTGACTAAACTGAGAAAACAAATAACTAGCAGCCAGGCTGGCAGACACAACACACGGCAGAGAATGATGGCAATCATAGATAAATCAAGGAAAACAGAGGGCTTAAATACAGAGAGTGATAACGAGGGAAATTAGACACAGGAGGAGAGCACAGCTGGGAGTAATCGAACATGACAAGACCAAGGGGAAGCAAAACTGAAAATATTAACATGGGACGTAGAATGGCGATGCAGACCTGACACTGAGATAGAGACATGAAAAAGGCATAACACTGAATAAAGGAAAGGCATATTAAACAGAACCTAAGACTGGAAATCAGGAGATACTAAAGAACTTAGGGCGCTAGAAATATAAACAAACAAAATAAAAACTAGACCTAGGCACACTAACATTAGCCATGAAGGAAAATATTTTTAAAGAGCATGACTAGCAGACCAGGGCCCTGTGCTTCGTACGTCGCTTACTACATCCAAGATCAAATGAAACATCCAAGACCAAATCATCGCGCTAACTCTGAGCTCGCTATTCCGGTTCCCCGAACACACCTGTTGTTGACGATTAGTATAGCTGGATGAAGTAATGTGAGATCACTGGGTGGCCCAACAGGGGCTACGCATCGATAGTAGAAACATTGATCGGCAACCCTTTGATTGGTCGGCGAAAATGTCGAAGGAGCGCGCTCTGTATTTTTCGGCAGCAGAGCAAGAACTCTTGAGTGAGGGATTTCAGGAGTTTCAGAGTTTAATTAAAACGCAAGGGAACACTGCAAAGGCTGCAAAAGCAAGGAGAGAGGGCTGGCAGAAAGTTGCTGACAAATCAAACTCGTAAGTAATTCAATAATAACAATAATAATGGAGTGGATTTATATAGCGCTTTTCAAGGCACCCAAAGCGCTTTACAATGCCACTATTCATTCACTCTCACATTCACACACTGGTGGAGGCAGCTACGGTTGTAGCCACAGCTGCCCTGGGGCAGACTGACAGAAGCCAGGCTGCCATATTGCGCCATCGGCCCCTCTGGCCAACACCAGTAGGCGGTAGGGTAGATTTATCATATCACACCATATTATCCAATATTATATTACATTATATTATATTATAATATGTTATATTATATCCCCTTTCACATTAGAGCCACAACAGGACCCACTAGAACATGGGAACAAGTAAAAGTGAAATATAAGAATATTCTACAGAATGGTAATATTTATCACTTATATTGCTTGTCGTCTCTTGGAAAGAGACCCTGGAATACTCTGTTTGTTTGTTCATAACAGCAACCAAGAAAAGGGCAGAGCAAAAAAAAAGACAGGTGGTGGTCCTGCACCCCCTCGTCAACAAGTTGGTTAAGTAAATAATACCCTCACGGGAAAATCGATATCTCTCTATGAGCACACTGTCGCGCTGAGCTAAAGGATCCTGTCTGTCCCGCAATATACGCTGAATTCTGAGGACTCTCCTTATCAATCTTGCACCTTCCGCAATGGGTTGCTCGCGTAAACGGACAGGATATGACTGCGACAGACTTCCCAAATCCACCTTCGCTTTTATAGCCGTGGTCTCTCATCTTGATTACACGAAGTAATTTACAATTACTACTCTGAAATATGAATTACATCTGTAATAATCACATACATGTAATAGAATGTTAATAGTACATTTCCCTTTTTTAGGGAATGACCTGTATGTATCTGTGTGAAATCAATAAAAGGATCAAGTGCTGCATTATCTTTAGTTACATTGATGTTATTTATTTATGGTGAAACAGTGGTGGAATATCGCTGTTGCTTTCGTATGAATGACGCGGACATACCTGCGTGGCCGCGATCTAATCCTGTTTACATAAAGTAAACCTGCTCCCCAGCAGGTTTACGCTTACGGCTCTGTTGCTATGACAGCAAGTCCCGGATGGGCTTCGGGGAACCGAACGATCCAGGATCACGCGAAATCGTCAACAATCTCATCCAGCTAACTCACTTAGCGCGGTACGAAGAACAGGCCCCAGAACATCCATTGTCCATCCATCATTGTTTGTTTTGGCAGGATGATACATGATGAAGTCAGCGACACAGAGAACATCAGGAAGAATTTGGCCATTGAAAGGATGATTGTAGAGGGCTGTGACATCCTTTTAGACACAAGTCAAACTTTCGTCAGACAAGGTGAGCTTCTGTCTTTGTATTTCATGCTTTACCAAGTCATGTTATTCCAGTTCTTAATCAGTTTACTCATTCTCATTGTTTGTGGGCAGGTTCTCTCATCCATTTACCATCCAGCAGTGAACGGGGTGTTCTCAGTAAGGTGCGCCTGGGCTCTCTCTCACTGAGGAAGGAAGGAGAGCGACAATGTTTTCTCTTTACCAAACACTTCCTCATCTGTACCCGAACATCGGGAGGGAAGCTTCACTTGCTCAAGGTCAGCTTCACCTGTTCACAACTTTGCATTTTATTTATTCAGTGGGCAGTGCCCTTTGGTTTGAAAACTCTTTGCTAAGGTAGACCTAACCAGCACTGATGCATTAAAAGTTTTAAACCACTAAGCATAATATCAAAAATAAAACAATAGTAAAAGCCAACTGGTGGTCTTTAAAGGTTCAACAATTATACCATTTTTCAAGGTTAAAATGAGCAAAATCAAAATGAAAACTAAAAGGAGCCATCTTGGTTCCATTGTGGTTAGCATGTTCATGAATATTATTTCCCATCAAAGCAGAAAACTTGAATGCCTTCCTTGCTCTGTTTTTGCATCAGCACACACAAAAGATAACGGTCTTGTGATTTAAGATAATAGGGAAAAATATTAAAGGAAACATATGCTAATTCCCATCTCAACATTTTTATTATTGGAATCTTCCATGATTCATACTTCAAAATATTTTTAACTCACACCAGGCTTTGGTGTAGCCCCTCAGTTTGCTATCTGTCTGATACAAACCATATCTATATGATCCAAGCCACAGACTTCTAGTAAATGGTCGGTATTTATATAGCGCTTTACTAGTCCCTGAGGAAAGTGCTTTACACTGTCCAAGTCGGGGCTCGAACCGGCAACCTTCCGATTACAAGGCGAACTCCCAAATCTTGAGCCACGATCGCCTTCTCTGTTAGTTGCAGAGAACACAAGGATGTCTCTAAGTGCACATTGTACCAGGACATGTTAGTTCGCAGGTTGATGATTAATATTGTAATTGCATCATCAGATTTGCAGCTGCATGTTCTGGACACTTGGGTGAAGAGAGGAGCTGTGGTGGTGAGTTGGATCAGGTGATGGGGGAGGATGCTGGACAGACCTGGCACACCCAAACATATTGTGAGGGTGTGTTGGGAACGCCTGGCAGAGGCCCTGATCTGTGAGATCTATAACTCCCACCTCCTGCTGAACTTCAAAAGCATTCCAAGGGAGGCTGGGGACATTGAGTCCAAATGGACATTGTTCAGCACCTCCATTGCTGAGGCTGTAGCAAGGAGCTGTGGCTGCAAGGTGGTTGGTCCCTGCCATGGTGATTTTGGCCAAACCAGTGGGGTTCTGGAAATACTGTCTGGAGCTATGGGGCAGCGTCTCTGATTTGGCAGACTGGGGTGGTGGTTCCTCTCTTTAAGAAGGGAGACCAGAGGATCTGCTCCAACTATAGGGGTTCACACTACTCAGCCTCTCTTGGAAGGTCTATGCCACCGTACTAGAGAAGAGAGGATGTAGATTAGTTGAACTTTGAATACAGGAGGAACAATCCAGTTTTTGTCCTGGATGCAGTACACTGGACCAGCTCTTTATCCTTTCAAGGATATTTGAGGAATATTTGAGGAAATGTTAAAAACAGCAATCAGCTGCTTCCTAATTTTTTATTTAGAAATGTTCATATTATAATATTAACGATTATTTTGAATTTTTACTTTGCTTTTCCCTCTTCCTTTGGGAAATATTCTTCTAAATAAAAAATGACATAACTAACTTAAGCTGTGTTTTCTCTTCCAATAACAGCAGGGAGGAATGTTGTCCCTGATCGAGTGTACTCTGATTGAGGAACTGGATGCCACTGATGAAGACTGTGAGTGTCTTTCTTCAGTCATTATTTCCTTTTTCCATGCATAATAGCTCAACTGAGGTGCGACTAATGTTTTGGTTTGTTGTTTGTTATTTCCGACAATGCAGCAAGTCAAGGATTTAACCATCTGGAGTTTAAAATTGTGGTTGAGCCTCCTGATGGTCAGTCCTTCTCCATTGTTCTCCTGGCTCCTTCCCGCCAGGAGAAAGCTGCCTGGACAAGTGATATCAGCCAGGTAAGAAGTCAATGGTACAAAGATGGAATTGAATTTACCTACCTGTGGCAAGGTTTCATGCTTTTTTTCTGCTTTGTGTTTTAGTGCATTGATAATATCCGATGCAACGGCCTGATGACAAGCGTGTTTGAGGAAAACTCCAAAGTTTCTGTGCCACACATGATCAAGTAAGAAAAAATGAGTGAAAAAGTGCAGTATAAATAACTACAGTCGTAGTTGGAAGTTTATATATTTGTCATGGTCATAAAAAGAAGAATTGGTTGTACAACTCTGAATTTATTTTGGGAGTTTAACAATGTTAGAACTACTTCAAAGAAAGTTTCACTAACGCTGGCTAACAGCAAAAACAGAAGCACTTGTCCGATAGAAAAGTTCAGTATATGCTCAACAATTCACCTCAGTATTGCTACCACTGAATGGAAGTGAACTTAACTGAGTCATTGACTCATATTGGACTTCTTTCACAAAGATTTACCAGAGCCAGTTTTATAGGGGGAAAAGCCTATACTTTGTTGACTGCAGTTTGCAATCTTACAGAATCTAGCAGTGAGATGTTGTATCTTTAAATTAACAGTACTGTGCTAAAGTTTTGAACCATTCCTGATTTCTTAAGATTTGCAATGACAATTGAAATAGAATATGGGATGAACCAGACTTTCACGTCATCATGTAGTATATTCTTAACATCCTCAAGAGGACATCCTGGGCTTTCTATTGATGCCACATTTGTGGGGGTTGGGGTACCAACGCATATGAACTCTGTTTTAACAATAACAGGAATTGCAGTTTTTTTTTTTTAAGTGATCATCGTTTTCAGATATTGTGATTCTATTGCTAAAAATCTGATTGTTTCTTCAATTTGAGAGCCTAAACTTTGTTTTGGTAGGATTTCAGAAATAGGGTAATAGAGGAAAGGGTGAAATTGTGGTAGGAGACCCAGACCCAGAGCTGTCAAGAGATGTTGTGAAGGAAGGCCAGACATTAGAACTGGAAGGTGAAACACTCTGGAGAAGACCAGTTTTTGAGGCACCCAGGTTGCAGTCTAGGGCTCTGAAGGTTTTAGACATGTTTAGAAAGGGAAATAAGAACTTGTTAATTCCAATTCACACACTCTTATCTTCCAGAGCTGTCCTTGTCCATATCAACCTAGGAGGTTTTCATTTTGCCCAAGCTCACTGTCCTCAAAATCTGGCATGTCTTCCTCTGAACTTTCACCTCTGCTGTAATGTCTGGCCTTCCTTCACCTCACCTCCTGATAGCACTAAGTATGACTCCCTTCGACTGTTCTACATAAAATCCTATGTGCCTGACTTAGTCCTCTGTTATACCATCCGTGGTCATTGTCAGTGCCGTGGGTGACATGACCTAACAACCCAGGTTAAGATGAATATTAGGTATGGACATTAATAAAAAAGTTATTCGTTAAAATATATGTTTTAGTGTTCCGTTTTGTTTTCATCATCTAACTGTTTTAATATTCAGTGAATGGAAATTTTACCAGAAATGCTGGAGAACAGCCTGCAGCATCTGTTGTAGTTTTCAAGAAGTCTCACACGTCTCCTGAGCAATCCCAGCTTATTCTTCTTTGACAAATCTGCCAAGCAGATACAGATTTGATGGTCTCTCCTCTCCCTTCCTGTGCAGGGTTCTAGAGATAGTCTTCTTCAAAACTACAATTCCCAACTTGGCTAAATTACTCACTAGTGTCTTGGCAGTTGTTATGGGGTCTTTAGGCACATCTAAGTTTTCTTTCGCTTCCAACTTCTGAACAAACAGAACAGCTTGTCATCTCTCAAAAGCAGCACATATATTATCAACTACAGATCCTATGAAAGATAATATATGGTTTAAGCTGCTGCTACATGCTGGGTGTTTTTCTGGTGGAAAAAGTCAGTCTGTGCAGCTGCAAATGGGAGAACACCAGGGCTGCACAACACTATGGCTGATTAACCCCCCTAAACATCCATCCATCTTCATCCGCTTTATCCGGGGCCGGGTCGCGGGGGCAGCAGCCTAAGCAAAGACACCCCCCTAAACATTCTGATTTAACCTGACTGTGGTATTTTCTTTCTGAAGGTCTGATGCTCGACTGCATAAAGACGATGTTGACATTTGCTTCTCAAAAACGCTCAACTCCTGCAAAGTCCCGCAGATCCGATACGCCAGTGTGGAGCGCTTGCTAGAGCGTCTGACAGACCTGCGCTTCCTCTCCATAGATTTCCTCAACACATTCCTCCACACTTACAGGATCTTCACCACAGCTACTGTGGTCATCGACAAGCTGGCTGACATCTATAAGAAGCCATTCACCTCCATACCTGTAAGGTACATGTCATCATTTGTAACAGGCATCCAAATATTCATGAATCCTCTATGTATTTCCCCCCCTTCATGTTTAGCACGTATAGCTGCCTGCAGCACGTCTTTCCATTTCCACATTTTGTGTTGCTCCTTTCATCCTCCTCATTCCTTCCTTTTTCCATGCTCTTTTTGTTCTGTCACTGCCCCAGAATTGAGCAACATTCATGTGACCGTCTGTCCATCATGTCACTCTGTCCTGACTACAGTCTGAAGATCACACAACTTGCACTGGACCAGTCCAAGTAAAGACCCTCAGTAGGACTGATGAATCATTTGAGTGTGTTCTTGTCAAGCACTGCACATCAGCTAGTTTCCTTTCTCTTAGATCCCTGGAGCTCTTCTTTGCAACCAACCAGGGCGTGTGGGGAACTGACCCTTTGAACAACAAATCGCCAAGGCTGTGCCGCAAGTTTTCCTCTCCTCCTCCTCTGTCCATCCCCTCTCGTACCGCTTCCCCTGTGCATTGCCGAAAGCTCTCCCTGAACTCCCCTATCAGTGTGAAAACAGGAGCCCTAGACCTGTCCACCACTCGTTCCTCTTCTGCAGCCAACTCCCCAACCTCTAGTCACAGCCCATCCATTGCCTCTCCTCCACCTGGCTCTACCAGAGCGCCCTCTGGCTTTTCCTCCCCTCCACCCACCGCCACAAGGTCTCCTAGCCTCCCCCAGGCCTCTGGGGTATCCTCACCACCCCCTGTCTCCACCAAGGCACCGCTGGATCTCAGCCGTGGTCCTAGTTCCCCAGAGCTGAGTCCAGCTGCAGGGGAGGATGCCAGTGGAGAGCCGCCTCGCATTGATGCCTTCTGTGGGAAGCTGAGGCGCAGCTTCCGCAGGGGTGGGTATCTGCAATACAAAGACATATGAGTCACACTCTGTGAGACCCCTATATCAACACATTTGTAAGCACATGCCTGAGAGTCAACTAGTATAAAATAATACATTAAAAACAAGTATGTTTAAAAATTTGTATCATCTGTTTCAGAAGTAGTCTTACATTTTTCTCCTCTAATGAACTTTTTCTCCTCTAATCATTCATTTATTCCTGATAAGGCTTGCCCACCTAAACAGACTCAGTGAAAGACATAAATGGGTCACCATTACCCAACACAGGAATAATCGTGCTCTTACATCACCATCTGGCCACAGCTGACAGCCTGCTCACTATAAAAACAGCACTGAAGCATTAGATCAGAAACTCTCTAACAAACAACAAGGAAGAGAATGACAATAAGGAGATAAAGAGAGCTTTCTACTTTGCTATTGACCCTCTCCAAAGTCCAATAGCAGTCAGAAGAGCAGCTTGTAATCCACAAGTTCAATCATTCACATGAACACTCTGTCTGGTGTTCATTTGAAGGTTGCTTTCTTTTTTGAATACATAGCTTAGTTATCTGTGGAGCCTTTTAGATTAAAAATAATAACAATTATAATTTTCTAACTGTTGGTACGATTTCTTTAAACTGTCACAAAAGATATGTAGAGCTGTACAATTAATGCAGACATGTTTTTTTTCCTACCATCAAAGTGTTTTCCATGTAGACTTTTCTTGGGTGGGTGGGTGGAAGGGGGGGGGGGGGGGGGTGTATATTAATGGTTTAGCATGTTTAGCATTTTAGGGTTGTCTGAGACCATGATCAATTTACTAGTAGACAGTCCTCACACTTTTATTTTGTAAACCTTCACTTTTATTTTTACAGCAAACCAGTAAGCCACTGGCCTTGTTATATCTAGTTTTTCCCTACCAGCAGGCAGGTTGCTTTTTTTTGTCACAGCCAGGCGGAAGCTGACTGTGTGTTGAGGGAATAATGGACCCAAATGCAGACAAAACGGAATGTGGAACGTCACTTGAATTAACAAAAGGCAAGCCGTTTATTGAGGCTAATAAAAAGGTGCAAACGAAGGGGCAAGCTAAACTGATGCAAAACTAAACTTAGAGCTGATTGGAGCTGATTAGAATAATGACACCACAGGGGAAGTGAAACTAAACAGAATGAACATGGGACACCACAACTCTTCAAACTAAAACAGTTATATTCCTGTTTTATGACATGACATGACATGACATGACATGAGCTTGACAACATAGGACACGCAGACATGAAACGCATGACAGGCTAAGATGCGGACTTAACATGGTGCACAGACAAGGAACATGAACACTGTAAAAACATACAGAGGGAAAAAGGGGCTGGAGATGACACAGGGACATAAGCACAAACAGAACAAGATGACTGGGGGGGAAACAAATGACAGAAGGAATGGGTCACAAGGGGAAAACGTGTAAACAAGAGGAGGAGATGGGAGACAAAGACTGAAACACATGAACGGTTAGGGAGACTTAAACACAGGGGGTGAAGATACATGGCAACCTAAGCAAAATAGAATGAGCTTTAGCTAACTAAATGAGACTAAAACATAAACAACGAATATCAAAATACAAGGAAACTCAAAACACTGGGTCACACAGCAATTTTTTATTGGTGGTCTTTGATGTCACTTAACTGCCTCTACAGTCTCTTGACCCATGTTCCAGTGTCTTGGATTATAGGTGGCCATGACTGTCCTTGTTCTGCTCTGGGGTTTCACTGCAAACTGGAGGACCATTCTATCCTGAACCTGCAGCAGGCAGAGAACAGGTTTATATGCTGCCTTGAAAAGATTACTAACACTGCAGAGCAGAACAAGGGGGGAAGAGGGGGGGGTCTTAGGGACTAGGAAACGTTTTGTATCAGAGACAACACAAACTTCAGTACTGTCATGACTAGGTTCAAGCTGTTAATCCCCTCATTATCCCTGTTAATCAGAATATCATTTTTGGTTTTTCTTACATTGTTTTCCCCAGTCTTAGGAGTCAGGCAGCAAAGAAAGAAATCATTCTGATGCACATCATAAAGTACACACATTTCTTTTTCAAAAAAGTTTCTCCTAAATGTATGTTTAGAGTACAGTTAGGGCCTTTGAAATCTATGTCATCATAGATAAATGGTAAATGGCCTGCATTTGTATAGTGCTTTTCTAGTCCCTAAGGACCCCAAAGCGCTTCACACTACATTCAGTCATTCACCCATTCACACACTGGCGATGGCAAGCTACATTGTAGCCACAGCTGCCCTGGGGCGCACTGACAGAGGCAAGGCTGCCGGACACTGGCGCCACCGGGCCCTCTGACCACCACCAGTAGGCAAACATGGGGTTAGTATCTTGCCCAAGGATATTTGGCATGCAGCTAGGAGGCAGCCTGGGATCGAACCACCGACTTTCTGATTAGTGGCTGACCTGCTCTGCCACCTGAGCTACAGCCACCCGATCTCAAAGGGTTAAGAGACTAGGTTGTGTTTGGTCCATGTCACTTGGGATTGCTTGGCGGCTCAGTTAACTTGTTAATCTTAGATAGGAGATGGCTTATTTTCAGCATGTGCTCGATAGTCCCTAATAATATTTTAAGTTACTTTTGTTCTCTGTGTGTTTTACACTCCCACGTGATTGTTTTCTACCCTCAGTACTGTATACTCATTAAAAAATGCTCCAATACTTGTTTCAGATGTTACATGCAGTATATTCCTTAACAGCTGTCCTGGAGTCAGTATCCCTGGACAAATTCATTCCTGAGTCACCAGCTACCAGTGAGCCAGGTGACACATCCCCCTGCCGCTCGCCTTCAACACCGAGGCATCTCCGTTACCGTCAATCGGGAGGTACCAAATACACACACACACACACACACACAATTTTCTAAATCTCTAGAGGCATGGAAAACAATGAGTACACTAAACATGGTTTTATTTTTTCATGGTGCAGCATAGAAAATATATTTGTTGAAACTGATTCATTTCATTATTTCATGAAAAATATTAGCTTATCTTAAATTTTATGGCAGCAAGATGTTTCAAAAATGTTGGGATCTGAGTATGGCAGCATGGCAGCTGAGGCAGACCCTTTTTAATGGTCAAGGTGGCTGACAATAGAGGTGTAACCCCTACCAGTTACACTTCTATTGTAATTTTATAGTTATAGTAATTTTTTTCCTGATTTGAGGTTTGATTGCTCATTACACTGGTTGCTGGTGTATGCTGGTACTGTGTGTGAAGAGCTGTGGAAACCCCACAGGTACCTTCACAACACCACTTATATTTGTTTAATAATTTTATTTTTGGTGACTTTCTTTTTTGTCCCCATGCCAAACAACTTTCACATGAGATGACTATGTAAACAGATTTGTCCTCATAATATGATGATTACCAATAACACAAACATATTTACACATTATTTATAACAGACTGTGTAAAGCGAGCAGGCTCTCTTTTTCTTGCTGTTTTTTAATGTTTTTGACTCCTTGCAGTTACATCAGGGGAGACCTCTCGCTGCTCTATGTCACCAGCTTCAGCTTTTGCAATCGCCACTGCTGCTGCTGGACATAGCAGCTCCCAGGGTGAGCATGTCAACTCATCAAGATCCAAAGATGCACACCAGAGGAAGGGAACTGTTGCTTTGGTGTCATTTAAATTAATATTAAGAGGTTGCTAGATGTAATGATGGGCTCAAATCATCTGCTGCAAAAATGTTAGTGCTTAGAAATTCACAGCTTCTACTCTTGTACTCAAGAATGTTATACAGAAGGTAAAAAAAAAACTTTGATTCAGAGGATATTGAAATTGTTGACCCTATTTATTTGTCTCAGGACTCCATCAGGATTTTAAAAACAGTAGCTAAAAGCCTATATTTACAAACTTTTATTAGTTAAAATGTATGTGCAGTCGCCTTGTTGTGATGATGTATTTGATTGTAAAAGTCTCAAAGTTCTAATACTCTTCCATTTTTAATAGTACTATGCCTTTGTTTGTTTTTTGACATGTATATACTGTTACACTGGTGAATGCTCATATTCCATTCCCAGGGTTCCAAATTATGAGATAAATATGATTGTAAAGAAACTCTGTGAGCCCAAAGCTCAGGAAACAAACTCAGGCATTTTGAGGGAGTTTTTTTTCCTACTCTGGCTCTTTATGATGTCACGGAAAGTAGAAACACTATCCTGCCAAAAATATTCACTGGTCTGACTTCACACCCTCATGAACTTCAGTGATATCCCATTCTGAATCCATAGGATTTCATATGATGTCGACCCATGTTTTGCAGCTATAGTAGCCTCAGCAATTCTGGGATGGCTTCCCACAAGGTTAAAGAGAGTGTTTATGGGGATTTTTGACGATTTTTCCAGAAGTGCATTTGTGAAGTCAGACACTGATGTGGCTACCTAGTTTTCAAAACCTAATTTTTTGGAGGCAGAAAATCGAAATAAACTGTTTCCATTAGACCAAGGGTCTCAAACTCATGGCCCACATCACCTCTGCTCATGGCCCGTACATTGACATGAAGAAAAATAATGCAATTTAGCCCGTTACTTTTTGTTAGGGAGGATTTGTTTGTTGTTTGTTGAAATATTTGTGGGTGTTTTCTTGTTTGTTTGTTTGCTTTTTGTACTACTTGAGCAATAAAGATGACAGTGTCAGCAGTGGCCCACAGCTCATTTAAGTTTGAGACCCCTGCTTTAGAAAGTTGAGGAGCTTCACCAAGGCCCAGTATAAGACAAATATGCATCAATAAATGAATCATGCAAAGCTACTCTATTAGAGTCCAAGAAAAAAAATATATAACTGGAAATGTTGTTGTTGTTTTAGTGGCTTATTATTAATTTCTTTTTTTCTTTTTTTGTTGTCCCGTTTGGATCTTTAGCCATCAGAATTGTTGTCTTAAGGCCAAGAAAGATGCCAAGCGGATTTATTTTACCAAGTGGATCATCATGGCCTTGCCATATTGGTCCATTTTATTGACCTTTATTATAATTATGTATTTATTTTATTTTATTTTCGGTTGCTACAAACGGGACAGAAATGACAGGGAGATAGGACAGGGAGAAAGAATGAAAGAAAGAGAGGGAGAGAAAGAAAGAAAACCAAAGGGGAGAAGAGACAGTGAGAAAGGGGGGAAGAAAGAAAGAAAAACAAACAAAACACCTGGATCACCTGTATGGAGAAAAAAAAACAGAAGCGAAAACAAACAAAAAAGAGCAACATAATAAATACAGCACCATCACAATAAACTAGCTAGCAGTAGATAACAGTTTAATACTAAATATTAAACGCTATTGTGCAGCACGCAAGATAGACAGCGCACAATGTGCTTTGAGGCAGCAGCCAAGAAAGGTGTAGTCCACGTCTGTGAACACCCGTGGGTACACCTGTGTGCACACCTGTGTGGATCAGCATGCTTGTATTCCAAAGGTTTCTCCATGTAACGATCTGCTAGGGAGTGTGGGGAGCCATAGCCCCGTCCCCCAGGGCATGAAGCAGGTATGGAGGAGATCCAGGCCCCAGACATCCAGAGGCCCCAGAGTACGAGGACCCGAGGAGGACCACCAAAGGGGGGGAACCGTGCCACCCTCCTGGGAAGAGCTGAGTAGAGCCCCAAACGAGAGGTCACCCAGCAGCTACGGAGCAGAGGCCAGAGGGGGTTGCAGTGGCGTGCCCGCGGGCTCTGCCGGCAGCCAGCTGTGCCAGAGAGGACCGAGCTTCCGGCCCAGAGGCCCGAGGGCACCCCACCCCCCGGAAAGGGTCCAGCCGGGCCACAGGCGCCAGGCCCCACCAGTCGGCCACCAGGAGTGAGCCGGTACATACATGAGCGCCCAGCCCCAGTCAACAAGAACCACCAACACACCAACGTCTGAGGGCATCAGCCACCGGCAGGGAGTGTGGTGAGGGGAGATAGGCCTCCGTACTTTGGAGGGCCTGAGATGTACCCATAGAGGTTGAGTCTAAGACCCAACCTGACATATAGACACAGACGAACAGGCGCACGCGGACACAAACGTGCATTGCCACCCCCATATACACAACCAAATACTCGGCACTCACCCAACGTGTAGACAGACACAAATAGACACTGCACAGACAGTCACACTCCCCAAACATACTCTATATCCCAGGTCCAGGTACCCCCGCCCTCAGAGGTGCAAGCTGCACCTAGACCCAGGAGATGTAACCCTTCTCTCTGGGGTGGAGGCAAGCGGACCACCTCCTTATCTGCAGTAGCAGGGAGGCCCCACATCCCAGACCCCAGTCTGAGGCCAGCACCTCCTCCCAGCCCCCCAGCCCTGACGGCTAACAGAACCGGGGTGAGTGAAGACCCCAAACCTCCCTCCGCCCGCTCATATGTAGTGCTGCTGTGTGCTGTTCTAAAGTGCATTTAAAACACAGGAGAGCATGGTACTAGCTTCCTATCAGAGAGCAGCACGGCTCCTCCCGAAAACCCTCAGTGTCTATATGCATTTAAAATTGAGGGTAGGGCACCAGCGCCAGAGGTGGGTTGGAGTACACCGACCATCCTCTGGATGCTATAAAACGTGCCCACCCCTAAGGCCCTATATGTATGTGTTATGTGAGAGTGTGAGTAATGTGGATGTCTAGGTTGCAGAATAAAATTGAGGCACAGGCGGACAGAAGGGGACAGAGGGGGAGTACCTCCCCTGCACCCTGGTGACATACCTGCACCCCAAGCCCTGCGTGTGTGTGTGGGTGTGGTAGAGCGGGAAGAGGGAGGCAGCTGAGGATGGGGAGGGAAGAAAGGGAGGGGCAAGCGGCCTACTGGGGCCAGCTCCCCTGCTGACCCCAGTAGGCACCCCCACACTCTGGAACCCACCAGGGCAAGGGGGCCCAGGCCCATCCGGACCGGGGCCTGCAGCAGCAGCACCGCCCAGCCCCACAGAGTCCGGGGCAGCCCACCCGACTCCACCCCAGAGAAAACTGCACCCACCCCATCATCCAATCATCTCCCAAATTACACAAGACAATAGACACCCAGGTTGAGTTCATTCTCTACCTCTCCTATATATCTCCCCCACCTGCAGAGTGAGCTCCTGTAGAGAGGAGACCACCTGCAAAGATATAACAGCCTCCCCACCAGTTAGAGAGCCCCGTAGTTGGGCCGATGCACCAGAGGTCCCCTGCACTGGGGCTGAACCCCCTGCACCCACCCGCCCACAGCTCCGGCAACACAACAGCCAGGACCCAAGCCCCCAAGGCCCAGCCAGAGCCCCAGACCAGGGGCGGAGCACCCCCAGACCCCCAAGCCTCCCCGCCCATCCCGGACCCACCCAGGGGCAGCCAGGCTACCAGGCCAGTAACCAACGTCCGCCAGCACAGACCCTCCCCCATCTCCGCTGTACGCAGCCACAAGGAAAGCACCATCTAAGAGCCACCAGAGCCCCTAACTAGGTCATGGCCACATCCCCCGGGTTAGGCCCTCCAGGGAAAACGTCCCTAGGGAATCCCCAGACGCCCTAAGGCTTATTATTAATTTCTTACAAGTGGCACCAGTATTAACCTTTGCACCTTGTAAACTTTAGCAACACTTTATGATTTATTGTCTTCTCCATTTTTTGTAAATAATTCTGCTGTTTTGGTGCGGATATAGCTCATTTAGTTGAATGGACCACTTATATGTTATAAGGCTACCTACTGGACAGGTGCAGGTTCAACTCTGCCCTGGGAAATTTACTGCATGTCATTCCCTCTGCTTTATTGTCAGTAAAAGCTAAGAGCCAAAAATAAATATGTATTAAAAAAAATACACACACCACACACACACACACACACACACACACATATACATATACACATTTATGAGTAGGTTGAGTAGTGCTAGTAACTTAACATTAAAATGAAAGCCAAACCCTGAAAGGACCATGAAAATTTTCTTGATACCAAAATAATAAATGTTGCCTGACATAACATCTTTAATGGCCATGATCTCTGTTTTGTCCTTCTAGGTTTTAACAATTCTGAGAAAGCCTGTGACAAAGAATTCATCATCCGCAGAGCTGCTACTAACAGAGTTCTCAATGTGCTGCGCCACTGGGTTTCTAAGCATTCCCAGGTAAGTCTTCCAGTTAAGTTATAAATTCACCTATTTAAGGACTCTGGTGATTTTCTGTTTCAGTATAAATAGTTGTTCCTGTGTAATGTCACTGTAGCTGTATAGTTGAGAACTCTGGGTAGTAGAGACAGGAGTCCCCAGACAGCAGTCTTCTTGTCTTGCGTATATATTTAATATTTATACAAAAATATTTATACATGGGTAGTCTTTGATGGTGTCATTAGAACAAGCAAAAGCTAAATAACAAAAACTTGCATGTAAGTGACTAATGAAAACCTTTTTGTTTTTAATTAAGAGTAATGTGGTATTTTAAAATGTGTTTTCATTAGCTGGAAACATAGTTGCAAAACTCCTTGCATGCTTCACACTAGTTGAGAACATATGGTCCAACACACATTAAAGTTAAGCTAATTGCCAAACTAATTTTTAGGGAAAGGCGTTATGGACCTTTGATCTTCTGGAGATAGCTCTTTATCAGGAGCAGTGTATGTTTTGGGTCGTTAGCAATTTGGTAGATTAAGCAACAACTCAGACCCAGTTTTCCTGCTGACTGCTGGAAGTTTTCATTCAAAATCTTTACATATCCTTCTGTCTTCATGATTTCTTCCACACTGACAAGATTCCCATTTCCAGATGCACTGAAGCATCCCTACAGCATAATACTAGTGTGTTTCACTATGGGAGTGAAACCTCTCTCTTCTTTCTATAAACATGGCAGCATCTGTATAGGCAAAAAACGCAATAATTTCTTCTCATCTCACCTAAGAATGCACTTCCAGTATGCAAAATCGGTCTCCAGGTTGTCCTTCGCGTACTGGCTTGAAGCTGTGTCTTCTGCAGACGTCTGCACCCTTATAGTTCACTCTCGTCCAGGGCTCTAGTGATTGTCTTCTTTGAAACTACAGTTGCTGAAGTTTATTTATATATATATATATATATATATATATATATATATATATATATATTCTATAACATAACAGCAAGCCCTAGTGCATGGTGCAATAAACCACTTTAGCTTCATTTGTGAGGGGTGAAAGTGGTATTAGTCAGTTTCGTCCATTCTATTAAAGCTTCTTTGGAGGAAGAGACCTGCTGAATAAAGACGTTTTATTGCCACTGCAGTAAAACGTGACACGGTAGATCTGTTGCCATTGAATCATCAAGCATTTTGGACCCATCACGACAGAAAGATTTTACTACATTAACAGAATGAAGAGCTGGACTTTAGGTGTTCTCTATAAAGCTAAGGTAGTAGAAATTGGTAGCAATTATACTGAAGATAAATGTTGCCTTCATGGCTCTTGTCATCTCCATGAAGAAGTTTTTAAAACACTGTTGTCTGTGGGAGGAGGAACTTCATGCTGAGCATCTAACCAAGAATAATACTGTGCTGCTGCCTTGTGTGTATATAGCTGACAATAAAAAAGTCAGCCATGTAAGTAAATGTGACCTAAGTAATGACTCATATGCTCTAGAAAGTTTATAAGAAACCTAGAGCTGGCTAACTGGACCATTGCTCAGCCCACCTGAAAGAGTTTGTTGTTGTGTTTGTTTTGATTGTTTCTTTTCTCCCGTCACTTTTTTCCCTCATGGAGGTACTTTTTGCTCTTCATGTCTTGTCTCCCACCCAGGAAGCATGGAAAAAGGTCAGCATCTTCCCCAGGGTAGCGAAAAGATTATAATTTTCATTTTACATTATATAAGATGCTATTTTTGCAACTGAATATTTAGCTTGGAAAGTAAACTTCTGTTGGTTGGTCCTAGGTTAAGTGTTATGTGGCCATGACCTTTAATTTTTTTTAAATATCATCCTACAAAAGTCAGTTCAGTTTGTGGCTTTTTACACGCTACTACTGCTGGTCTTATAGTTTTGATGTAATTTTCTAGACAGTTTTATTAATTTTTTATGATGCTTTGCCACATCTAACTTATTATAACAACATTGTAAACAGTGTAAAACTGCTACTTCTTCCTAAAAACATGGTCTTAATTGTTAACACTTATCTGCAAATTGCAGCTCTAACAGATAAAAAGGAGCCTAAAAAGTGACAAGTACTTTTGGGATTGTTTTGTTGTTGCATTTCCAGGACATCAGCAGTCACTATCATTTTCAAAGCGGGTGAAATTGATTCACATTGACCTATGCTTCATAACTGGAAAGATTATTACCCCTGAAGTTGGCTTTGTGTTATACTGTAATGATCAAGTGTTGTCATTTATTTATTTATTTATTTATTTATTTTTGAGAAATGTACTTTAGAGCCTCATGCTAACCATCCAGTAAGGTCTAAGGAATCTTCCAAGAATGGTGAGACAGAGAATTAATGGATCATAATTTCATTGCTCTAGAGGAAGTTAGGCCTGCAGTCTATGTTATCATGGCAATGTACCCCAATGGGATGTAAAAGATGCTGGGAAATTTAAAAACAAATGAACACAGAAAAATTAAAAACCATTGGTAAAGTTTTCAAAAGTGCATGTTAGAGTTATAATGTGTCTAATTAGTAGGTATATCTGATATCCCTGTGTTGGTGTTGTTCCTGTGTCGTCATTATAGGAGCAAGGTAGTTGTATTCACCTGTTTACCATACCTGGCATTGACAACTATAAAGAGGTGAGCACGGGTCAGATCAAAGTACCAACAGCTGACTTGGACCTGTTATTTCTCTGGTGGCCCTGTGGCTCTCCCATGCAGATGTTAAGATGCTGACTCAGTCAGAACCCAACATTTTAGCCTTAAATCTGATCCATGTTCACTCTACCTTAATGTTCATCAACACCAGGTCAGTTAGAATGCAGAATGGCAGTACAGATTTGCAGGCACCTCATTTCCAAACTGTGTAAGTTTTGTTTTGGAGAAATGCACAGAGGATAACAGGCAGCAATTCAGACTAGAGGTTGTAGTCACTCTTCTATGTGGTTTTTATGTAGATGATTGTCTTGTCACTATTGGTTCTGAAGAGGAGGCAGCTTCAAGCATTTGGTCCTCTCTGTGCTTAAGGAGGCTTTAAGTTCACCAACAAGCAACAGATTAGTAACAGACGAGTTATGCTTGCTACCATACCTCAGCAGGAGAGATCAAAGGTTAAGGACTTGGATTTGGACAGTGAAAACTTGCCAGTAGAGAGAGCATTGAGTGTTTAAATAACATTTAAGAGCAAACCTCTCACAAGGAGAAGGATATTATCCACTGTAAGTCCTCTCTATGACCCATTTAAGTTTTCGGGACCTGTTATGTTGTGTTATGGTATCTACTAACATCTGGGCTGGGATGACATGTTGCCACCCACTCTTGCACAAGCATGGACAATCTAGATGGATGACAGCTTGTACATTATAATACTGAGAGGCCCTTTAAATCTTATAACTTTGGAGATGTTGCTTCTGCTTCTGCTCAGTGTAATTCCACTGAAACAAACTAGCATTCCTCACATGCCCTTGGACATGTACAGCTCATTTAGCTGCGAGTAGAATGGACAAGGTGTTTAGAAAGGAGTCAAGGCAGTGATGTAAATTAATATTTGGACAAACTTTTGGATTTCATCATTTAATTTTCTTTCTAGATTGATCCGGGGGAGGGTTGCATGGTTAATTAGGTTCATTTGGAGCTTAGGAAGGAGACAGCTAAAAACAGCTTTGAATCTAGCCTAGGTCAGCTTGCCTGGCTTGAGGCAAGGCTTCAGAGTTAGTTGCTATTTGCTAATTCAGAAGAAGAAATATTCAGATGAGATCAGTGGTTTGCAGAAAGGTGAAATATGAAGAAGAGCAGTCACCTCAGTAGGCTTATTTTCAAGCTTATGGATGGCATTTTGAGAGTTGGGTTAGGCTTAGTAGAGCGCTATACCAGAGGAGGCAAGGCATCAGGTTTTATTGGCTTGGGATCTTCACACTTCTGACCTTGTGCTTCAACATGTACATCCAAAAACATGGCAGAGTGGACATTATCACATGCTTTCTCAGTTTCAGCAAAGCTTTTTGTTTCCAGGTGCAACTACTGCTACAATATAAGGAGGATTTTAGCTAAATATAGACTTCAAGCAGCAATGGGACGTCAGCTGATGATCTTTCCAGATGAATCTCCATTTACTCAGATTAGAGAGGATTGCTTTGGGCCTTCTTAGGTTAAGTGTGAAAGGCGTCTTACAGCGAGAGCTGTGCGACTGGAGGTGCTGTCATCTTTGAACACAGACGCCTTTATTAATGGTCTTGGGGCAATTTATTTCAAGACATGAGAATTTGAGGTATGATAGGATAATGTCAGTAATGAATGAGAACTGGAGTAACTGGAGGATGGAATCGGGCACAAATACATCAAATTTTTGCTAAGGTAAAGGTGTAGATAGGTTTTCAGTCCCCCCACTGGTTCACATCATAGTGAACTGCTAATAGGGTTTGTTCTGTCTCGAAAATACAAAATCTGGATGTGTCTGTCTCGCAGACCTGCATCTCTTCACCTGCTTCCTGCTCTCACTATAGATCACAATGTCATCTGCAAACATCATATTCCACAAAGACTATGTCCTTGCATTTTTCAGCCTTTCAGATTCCACCTTCTGTGTAAGATGTAGTCCAGCTGTGTTCACTTTCCTCCATTCTTATGCTTCACCCCATGTTCCTCCCTATCTTAAAGCACATGCTCACTAAAGTCATTTCCATCTCCTTGGCAAATTCTGGTTACTATTTGTTCCCCTGTATTTCTCTTCTTAACACCATACCTATCCAACACCTCTCATCACCTCTGTTCCCTTCACGTACAACCTCACCCTTTCCCCTTCCCACTGTCATATATGAGTGCAAGCTTAATTAGATGTTAAATACACAATAAACCACTGAAATGAATCTTTCTGTGAGTGCCCACTACTCTAATCTTAACTTCAAGTCTAAGCTTCCCTATAAATATATATGCATGTGTTGTTTCAATCAGGACTTTGAAATGAACAGTGAGCTGAAGGTGGGGGTGATCAGTCTACTAGAAGAGGTGTTGCGAGATCCAGATCTGCTGCCGCAAGAGAGGAAAGCTACAACAAACATATTAAGGTACAAAGGGATTGCTGTAAATATCATTGTGTACTTCTTTTTATCTACACACTGTCCTAGAATTTTTTTTCTGCAATAGGCAAGGTGAAGCCATAGACTGTGCATGCAAAATAGACTTAGTTAACATGTTGTCACCCATTAGTTTGCAGGCGGAAACTTCAGTGTAAGTGTTTAAGACCCTACCTTGCTTTTTCTGTAGTAAAAGTTTCCATATTTGGAAAAGAAGCTGGAGTGCTAAGATAGCACATTCTAGTGGGTTTGGTTATAGCTGTTATTGATAAACTGTAAGGGGGCAATGTGCAGACAAAGTGCAATTAGTAAATATCTGTAATTAGTAAAAGACTTATCCAAGACAAGAATTTCAATCATCAAAACTGAAGCACAAATTTCTTGTGATGGTCTATCCAGAACAGCTGCCTGTGTCTGTGCACCTGTCAGTCCAATCAGTTTAAGTCATACAAGTGTAAATCTAGGATGAGTGAGTTAAACAGGGTTTTGAGTGCCGTTAACCTAGGCATTTTAACACTAGAATTTATGCAGACAAAGTCACATTTATAGCAGATTGCCTCTAGGGTGAAGTAGGTAAACAGCAGATTACATATAAAAAGAACTGATACTGCTAATTCAGCTCCCTGTGTTGTTAGCCTCATGACCCTGCTTTTGCAGGTCCCTTTCAATAAAATAAACTTTATCTGAAAGATAGGCATAGCTACTGTGCTGTCACCCATTAGTTAGTGAAGACCCTTGTTGTTGTCACGTAACTATGGATGAATTACTTTTTCAAAAATTCATGCAAATTTTAGATCATGATTTTGAATGTTTAGTTGAGTTATTTTCATTGCAACACAAAGTGTTGTAGAGGTTTACATAATGTTCATGAGATCAGCTTTCATATGACTGGCACTGCATGTATGTAATGCTATGTCATTTTTGGTTTTCAGTGCACTTTCTCAAGAAGAACAAGATGATGCTCAGCTCGGGATGGAAGGCATATTACAAATGGTCAGTACTGTCATTTAGCAGAACGAGTTTCATAAAAGATTTTCCTGACAAGTTTATAACTTGTTTGTCGAAATCCTTTATCTCATGAATGACACAGAAGAGCTGCCCGCTTCTACACTTCATTGTGGTAAGAATAATGTCAGTAATGTCATGTCCTTGCCTTGTGAAAAATAGCCGCTGTGGTTACTCTGTATTGAGGAGAATTATGTTACCTCCCTCCTCAAATATCCACAGGTCGTTTCCTTATATGTGGACTTAATTTGTGTTTGTGTGGTACTGTAGTCCCCTGAAGAGCTTTGCAGTTTAGTACTGTTTTTTACACATGCAGTTTGTTTGTCTGTGTTTTCAAGGCGGAGAGTCCTAAATCAGAGTGTTTTGAGTCACTCTCAGCCCTAGAACTAGCAGAACAGATCACCTTGCTGGATCATATTGTGTTCAGGAGTATTCCTTATGAGTAAGTATGTTATACAAGACATTCAAGCTCTCCTTGCATCACCCTGGAGTTATTTAATATGATCATCTCTTTAAAATGTCTTTGTACAGCGCATTTGCCTATATTGAGTCTAGTTGGGTATCTCAACGTGCCTTAAGAATACAGCTGCCCAGTTTATAGTAAGTTAGCAAGTTAACAAATTATACAGTAATTTAACTAGGATTTATTGGCCTGCTAAAACACCTTAAATTAGATGTGTAGAGGACTATAAGCCTGGATCCCAGCAGAATAGCTGATATCATTGGCAGCCTACATCTAGTTGATGTAGGCTGCCAATGATATCAGCTGATCTGCTGGGATCTAGGCTGTTTGATTTTATGGTCTACCTGAACTAACAATATCCTTGATTAATATGATTAGCATAAAACAAAATTACACTTAAAGAAATATAGTATTTGACTCAAAGATAACTTCCCATAGGGGGCTAAAGATTTGGAGGAGTAAAGCTCAGAGATTGTAGGGAACAGATTATGACATGTGGACATACAGTATGTGTAACCTATGATTTTGGATATTTTCTGTCCTGCAGGGAGTTCCTAGGTCAGGGCTTTATGAAGCTGGATAAAACGGAAAGGACTCCATACATCATGAAGACCACCCAGCACTTTAATGATGTAAGACGGTGACTTTTTATCCTGAGCAGTGATGTAGTGGTGGGGCTTATAGGGAGTTTTATAAAAAGTCTGTGGTACAACAGTTGTCTCTCTTGTTCAGTCAGGGGCAAAAGCCAGACAGTTTCTTAAAAAGTGGCCAGTGACCACTACTTAGAGTCCAGTACACATGACATCCCTCTGTAAGCTAGAGGGAGACAGAACTGAAAAAGAGGATTTAACAGACTTAATAATACAAAAGCATTCAGTAATCAAAAAGTGGACATGGAAAAATACAAGTAAGAGCAGTGCCTTTAATTAAAATATATTTCTACATTTTAAATACTGGATTCTCAATGCTGAAGAATCAAAGGACGAGCTGCATTTAATAGCTGTCTTTCCTAAAATTTCAGTCTATAAAGAAGAAAGCTTTCACAATCAAACTAAATATATATGATTATCCACATTAGATTGGTGGTGTATTCTTTTGCCCACTAATATCAGTGACATAATTTGGCATATCACTGAAGGCAGACAGATTATTGGACACATCTCTCATCTCTCTATACCTTGCTTCACAGATGAGCAACCTGGTAGCGTCTCAGATAATGACCCATACTGATGTGGCCTCCAGAGCCAGCTCCATTGAGAAGTGGCTGGCAGTGGCTGACATCTGTCGCTGCCTCAATAACTACAACGGAGTACTGGAGATCATTGCTGCACTCGAAGGCAGTGCCATCTACAGGCTTAAAAAGACCTGGGCAAAAGTCTGCAAACAGGTTGATTCTCCTTTCAGAGAGCTGCTGAAAATAATACCACATCTGTGTACTGAAAAAATTACTCTTTTTTTCATTATTTTCAGACAAAGGGACTGAGGGACAGACTTCAGAAGATTGTGTCATCAGAGGGACGGTTCAAGAACCTCAGAGAGACACTGAAAAAGTAAATATAGCCAGTGAGCAGAGGAAAATGTCTCAAATCAGTTCATAAACACTGTACATTTCTGCTTTGTCTGCACAGCTGTAATCCTCCATGTGTCCCTTACCTGGGCATGTACCTCACTGACCTGGCCTGCATTGAGGAGGGGACACCCAACTTTACAGAGGAAGGCCTTGTTAACTTCTCTAAGATGAGGATGGTAAGGATTACACTTTCCTAAAACTGGAATTTGGCACAAAACTCACAATTCACTGTGCCTTAATGGTCTATATAGCAGAAAAAACTTTAAAAACATAAAATTTGAATCTGGATGTCAGTTATTGAGCTGCTTAAATCCGTTTGAGGCACATATGCCATACTCTATTGAATACTGACTAACGGTCATCTAGGACTTGATTATGATGATCTATTTAGACATTGAACATCTATGCACACAGCCCCTGTTTTTGTCCATCTTTGTGATATGATACTACAATACCTAAAGTCACGGTTTCCAGAATTTTGTCTTAAATAATTTAATACTTGCACTGAATATCTACCTTTACTACTGCTGGAGGCCTAAACAATACTATTGAACTGGCTCTCCAAAAGGCCTGTACTCTGTGCATCTTTTTTAATGAGCTTGTTTCAGATATTTCCTTCGAAATACAAGCATGTAGCAGGGAGTAATTTCAGGTTATTGGTTAGAGACTAACAAGTCTCTTACCAGGACAGCGAGTGAACCCCCCACCCCCCTCACACACACACACACACACACACACACACACACACACACACACACACACACACACACTCTAGAAAAAAACATCATGTCTGAAGCATTCCAGTAACTTTGTCCTTGGTATCTCAGATTTCTCATATCATCCGGGAGATCCGTCAGTTCCAGCAAACACCGTACAGGATAGAGCACCAACCAAAGGTGTGTCTAATTAGATATTTGTAACGTGTAATTATTGTTAATGATTTTTTTAAGCAGATTTATATGAGCTGTTTACATAATTAAAAAAATATACTGAAGCCAGTTTAGCAGGAAAATGTGTTTAATAACAAACAATCAATATCAGAGTAAGTGTATAATTTTTCACTGCTTAACCTTCAAAAAATCCAAAATCTTTAAATTTAACTTATCTCATTCCATTCCAGGTGACTCAGTTCCTGCTGGATAAAAGCCTAGTGATTGATGAAGATACCCTTTATGAACTCTCACTCAAGATTGAACCCCGACTACCACCTGGCTAACTGCATCTTCTAAACAGACATATAGTTGATATATATACAATTTCTAGCTCAGAGCAACACATTCATTCATTCATTACACAGCAGGGGTTGTTACATAGAATGCCATCAATCACTGCGCTTGGGAAACTCAGGAGAAAATGTGCCTTACTGAAGTGTGTATTTAGTGAGCAGACTATAAAACAGTGGTACAGTTCTGTTACCTATTCAAAGTTGTCCTTACAACATATCAGTTTTCTGTAACACAAATCAAATGAACACAAACTAGTTGCACTAGTTTACACAGTAAGTTTGGGGTTGTTGGGGTTGTTGGGGACCCTGTAGCAAGTAATCAAGTAATTGCATAATTGAGTAACTGAGAAAGTCTGTGTGTGTGTGTGTGTGTGTGTGTGTGTGTGTGTGTGTGTGTGTGTGTAGACATGCTGGGTTTCCTAAACAGCTGGAGTACGTCACATATTTTATCTACTTTAATACTGTCTGTTTCACAGGAGACGTTATCTAACGCTTCGCTTTTTATCTTTTTTTAATCTTACGCTATGATAAAAAGGAAAAATGAAAGCTTTATGTTCTTACAGATTCTCTCGCATGTCAGAGCAAAAATCCTTAAAGTTTAAACACATTGCAGGTTTTGAAATATGCTCATTACAGTTTTTAAGACATTTTTCTTTCTCTTTACAATCAGATCCTGTCTTTTGAGTTTTTTAATGTTTATGATTTTGTACACAAAACTTTTTGAGCTTCACTTTTTGAGAGTTGGACTCAAGGGGTTCTTTCATGCTACAAAAGCATAGTGCCACATATTCTTGATATGTGGCACTATTCTTAATAGTTCCCGTCAATGTGATCAATTTTTCATATTCATATTTCAAACTCTATTGAGTGTATTAGTGAAATAGTAAGATCTTTGCACTATTAATTTATTATTAATTCAAAGATTTTCATTAGACTGTAATTTTGATTATAACATGAATATAGTGTGATTTCCCCTGAACTTAAAATTTTGTGCTTGTTTGATGTCTTTGGGATGTGGTAGGGATGGGTTATTGGGTCTGGGGGCGTATTTTTTGCCATTTCAAAGGTCCGGGATCTGCTTTCTTACACTGCTGCATACTTTGAAGTTACAGTTTTGCTAATGTATTTATAAGCTTAAAAATAAAATAAAAAATAAACTGTTCAAACTGTAATTCTGATGCACATTGTTGTTTTATCAAGCAGAAAGAGGACACATAAAATCATCAAAAAGAAAAAAAATGAACACACATTGTTGCCAAAATAAAACTTGCACACAGACTAATGCAAGTTCACTGAGAAGAGATCACTTGGAAGAATTGAGCATGATTTACTGAGATATTGAAAAATAATGGATTTCATAATTAGACTCATGACCCATCATGGCAGACCAGAATCTCAGCAGTCATAGGATTTAGGACGCCCCCACCCCCCACCCCCACCCCACCCCACCCCCAAAGTCTAGATGCTGGTGGTTGCTGGTGAAGATGAAGACTGAGGGTCTGTGAGGTTTAGACGGGGAGCAGGTAGGTTGTATGAAGGAGAGCCTGAAAGGGAGAATGACTGAGAGCCCATATTTAAACTATGCGAAACAGGGGTTGGTTTAACGATTGCAAGAAGATGATTGGACTAGATTAATGATGTCAGCACTGAGAGTGACAGTGTGGGAAAATGTCAGTAAAAAACATGGCACAAAAACAGAAAACCAAATAAAAAGTGGGTTGAAAATTGGGTTGCAGATGTGCAGCAACTGTAAGGAAAGCAGCCAAAATTGTGTGCCCTACATAAGCATAAGCAGGGTATGAGTTGAGCCATCGGCCATAATATTACACTCTCTCTCTCTCTCTCTCTAAATTCATTTCCCTCTCGCCCTTGCGGGGGTCTTTACCCCTACTTAAAGCTCGGTTCCTCTACCAGATTCCTGGGACCTTGAGGTTCCTGCATCTTTGCTGTTCCAAAGACTGAAGTCTTCTGGACAGAGAGTCTTCTGGGATCTGCTGGATCTTAATCAAATAAAACAAGCTGCACTGAAGTTTACCCATACCCATGCAGCTTATTAGCTGACAGTGCATTGGGAGGACAGTACTTGTGTACAAAACTCTAAGGTTTATACTGGGAGATCTAGTTTCTCTTGGTATTGGCTACAGTGAGTCTAGTTTAACTACCTATCCACATAGGATTTTCTCACTAAATTTTATCCATGGGATTTTTGTAATGTGCAAATATTGAATCCTCTAACTCAGGGCATGGCTGCTGCTGTACATAGCTCTCATGGTCACAGAAGTGGAACAAGAGATCATTTTCAAATATCAAGGTCAAACTGGACAGTGATATTGGAGCCTTGGTGGTCATGGTTAATCATGGCTCAGCAGAAAGCATACTATACGTCCATTGGCTTATAATTATTTCTTTCTGAACTTTTGATTGGCTCCGACCTTCTAATCCCACATGACGGGGTGGAGCCTTGTGTAAGAGGAGAGTGAAAAGCTGTTTAACAAGAGACCCTGAGCAAGAAGGCAGCAGCTTTTCTACAGGTACTGTATCTCCTTTCTCTTATTTCTCCTACAGAAAGCCTTCATTTGCTTCCAATACTTGGGAAAATTATTGAGCTGGTTGTAGAGCTAGTATTAAAGATCCAGGCTGTATACAAAAAAATTGCATGCTTTTGACATTCAAAATTAATGTGAAGTTTAAAAGCTATGGACAAGGAAAGCAGGTGGAAGGTGAAGCAGGATTTGATGATGATTTCAAGGTGATATGTAAGCAAACAACAGGAAGAAACGTAGAAAATCAAACAGAGAGTAGGTGCTTTTTTTTTTTTACATGAAAAGTTTCCAGTTAAAAGGTCACAGCAACCAGGGGAGGGGACAGTGATCTTAGAGCATCTGTAAGATCTCATAATTTTCAGTGTTGGTTAGTAGAGGTGGTTTCTCACAGGCTGATCTCTAGAAAGAACTCTTGCACTCTCTTTCCACCTGTTTTTCATCCTGATACATCAGCTCTCCTGTACACTTCACCTTCCAACTGCCTTGTTTCCATCTGTCTGTCCCACTGCCTTATGAGGTTCTGGTCTTATGACCAGTTCTGAATGTCACCGTCTGAGCCAGGCATGGCTTGGATCTTGACACTGAATCCTGGCAGTGCAACCGCCTTCCACCAATCTATAAATACTACGCCCATTGACCCACAGAGTGAACTGCCTTTAACCTACACAGAGAAAGGAAAAGCCTTAGAGTGGGACAAACGGAGCTCATAAAAATCATGTGACTAACTGAGTGACTTTTAATTTCAGGTCTGACTCTGATTAATAGGACTAACAACGACCTCACAGCTCCCCTCTATATAAAGACACACTCTCATGGACACAATCCACAGAGGATAAGCTAAAATTTGACCTTCCAGGCCAGGTCCATGAAACTAAATGAATTGCTTTTGTGGGACATTTCGACAAAATTAACAAGAATGATTATTAAAGCCATTTCTTTTTGAATAAATGTCGCATTTTTTGTTAGCTTACGGCTGACTTCTCACTGTTCAATAGCAAAGCATTAGTGTCATATGAAACCTGCCATTCTGTGTCATATGAAACCTGCCATTCAGACTGCGATAATAACACTAAGAGTGTTTGCCAGAGCCTCCCATGGTCTAAGCTTGATATAATATTGAATAAAACTTTTCATGGGTGAAAGGTCATTAGATAAGAGCAAGTTAGGCCTAGATTGTTCTGGGTATCCTACCTTAATCTTTAGAACTCTCACTACAATCACATCCCAATCCTCAGCCCTAACCCTGACCTGATCCTTTTTTGGATTTTTTTCGCAGTTTTATTCTACACCCCAAAACTATAACATCATGACAATGTGATTGGTCACTTGCAATGCTGAATTTACAGCAACATTTATTATGATGATCCAGGGACACCACAACATGAGGATACTAGATACACATCAGGTGTCCATTTCCACTTTGCCTGTACGTGTATATGTTAGCACCATTCACAAGTCATCAACAAAACCTTGCTTTTGTGTTTTTATATGTAGTCCTTTTGCTACTGAAAACCCAGCTAGCAGAAAAATGGCAAGCTCTTTCACACGCCTGATCTCCAAGCGCAATACAGCTGTGCTGTTGGCCGGCTTGGGAGCAGGAACAGCTGGATTCTTGTTGAGTGAAAACAGTTCTCTGGCTGCTGAGGCAAAGAAGAAGCTTTACCCTCCCAGGTAAGACAGGTCAACATTAGCACCACTAATGCCACCAAGGGGTGACCAGTTGTAAAAAGAACTTGGTTGGCTAGAAATCTGTTAGAACATTACCATTTGGCTTCCTTGTTCTATGACCTTAATAGTTTTTTATTTTTTGAAGAATTTATGATCTCAGTGCAACTAAAGCTTTACTTTGTAAAATATGACAACAATTTAAAAAAGGAGGATAAAACCAGGGGTGCGCTAAGATTCAGCCTACATTACCTTGTTATTGACAGGTTGTTACAGTATATTTACACATCGCTCAGTCACATCTGCCCCTCACTGGCTATGTACGGCAGGGGTGTCCAACTTCAGGTCTCAAGGGTCCTGCCAGTTTGAGATATCACCCTAGGTCAGCACACCTGAATCAAATGATTAGTTCATTACCAGGCCTCTGGTGAACCTTAAGACAGGCCATTTATATAGCCCTATAAATCAGCTATGTTGGACCAAGGACACATCTAAAACCTCCAGGACACCGGCCCTTGAGGCCTGGAGTTGGACACCCCTGATGTGTGGTTTCAAAATACCAAGTGGCAAATGATACAATTCAACTAGTTAATCTATGGGCATGTCTGAAAGACATGAAGTTCCTGAATGACATTCTAAATTGAGAGAAAACTAAGGTTATTTTACTCTACCCTAAAAATATTAAAACATGGCCTCTCACCAGAATCTTATGCTAGGTGGCATTACCTTAGCCCCCAGTAACAGTGTGAGGAATCTTGGAGTCATTTTTGACCAGGATATGTTCTTCCATTGATAACATTTGCAGGGATATCTTCATCCATTTGCGCAATACCACTAAATTGAAAATTAAGTTTAAAACTTTTCTTTTTGATAAAGCTTATAATTACTGCTGACTTAGTGACCCTGAACCTCAATCCTTAGTTCTGCTGCGTCATCTTTTCACTCTCTGGTGATGCTATACACCACTATTATATTTAACCATTAATAGTTAATGGCTCTCTCTTTCATAGCGCGCCTTTTGTCCTGTCTCTCCCTGCTCACTTCTATTTCCCTTTCCCCCAACTTCCCCTTGAGCCTGCTGGAGGCTTCTTCCTGTTAAAATGAAGTTTTTCCTTTATACTGTCATCTAGTGTTTACTCATGGGGTTGACTTTCTAATATTGTTGTGCCTTTACACTAAAATATTGTAGGGTGTTTACTGTTCAATATAAAGTGCCTTCAAGCATGAGTTGGTACTACACAAATAAAACTGAATTGAATAGAATGATGTCACAGTGGCTTTGTACATCTTTCATATACACTCTATGCTTAAGCAAGAAGAAAGACAGTCAAAAGTGAGGTGAAAGAGTAGGTTACATCATAGGGACTGATGACAATAAGAGATGTGAGGATTGAAGCAAAAAGTTCTTTCTGCAGTAGATGACCTTGACCAGTCAGTGAGTAGGTATTAGACTGCAATTATCTCCCTTAAAAACAGACAGACCAACTACGTGCCTCACATCACTTGCACATTTCATAAGAGTGACTCACTACAAAATGTTTCCATAACAGAAATAAGCAGAAGGTGACATCACTAGACTGTTTATGAACTGATTCATGTGTTCAAAGTAAAAGTACCCTGCATACTGTTTTGTATTTTCTATATAACAAGTTATTGTTTCACAGCAATTTTCCAACTTCTGGGATAAATAAGGGCTTTCTGATCTCATCTTATGCACTGAGCCTGCAGCATTAATAAACATGTGTGGATTGTGTCAACACAGTCCAACTAAACATCTGAGAGTTTCAAAGAGTACACAATGTCATGTCAGATATGCTGGCGATGTCTTGCAAGATCAGTGACGCTCTCACATTTCATCTGGGTTACCTTTGGCTCACTCTCACTTACTTTTTCACACTGTATTTTATGCTCTCCCCTTTTACTGCCTTTACCCACTCATCCTATGCATACATAGAGTACACTTGCTTCTCTGGTGGCTGAAGATAGATTTTTCTGATAGTGTGCTCATATTTAGGCTCCAGGATAAATTTGGAATGATTTGAAGCCTACTTAGTGCCACTGCATGCTGGATCAGAATCTAAAAGCACCTTAAGTTCCTAATAGTTTTACACAATATAAAGATTCAGAATTTAGCCACTGACTCCATATACTCTTTGTCCAATATTAGATTCCTGATATTGATGAACTCTCTGATTCCAGAGTTATAGTACTCTTACCCCCTAAATGGCAGCTAAGTTTAGCAGCTAGTTGAGGACAAATGGGAGCCACCAGTAGCTATTATCAACCTCTGGCTCTCTTTCATTGCATGTCTTTTGTTCTGTCAAATGGCTGCCCCTCCCTGAACCTGGTTCTTCTGGGGGTTTCTTCCTGTTAAAAGGGAGTTTCTCCTTTCTACTGTTGCCAAGTGCTTGCTTAGATAGGGTCATTTTATTGTTAGGGTTTTTCTCCATTATTGTATGGTCTTTACCTTATAATATACAGTGTCTTGGGGTGACTGTTGTTGTGATTTGGCGCTATACAAATAAATAAATAAAAACCCCTAAGTTAGCAAAATAAAAGAACAAAAATTACCTAAAAATCTTTCCCCCAACCCCAAACCAACAATGTACACATCAAATTGTCTATTTGCTTACAAATGAGATATCTCCAGGTTAACCAACTGGTATTCTGTACCACAGCTATATGCTAGATCAGCACTGAATACGTTGAAGGGAAAATTATGTTGTCAACATTAGCTGGAGTAAGAAGGAATATTATTCCAGGGGTGTCGTAACTCTCAAAACTTTTACATTTCTTCAATCCGTCTCCTCTTGAAGCTCTGATTACCCTGACCTGAGGAAGCACAACAACTGCATGGCCTCTGCTCTTACTCCAGCTATTTATGCCAAATTGAGGGACAAAGTCACCCCCAACAACTGGACCCTTGACCAGTGCATCCAAACGGGAGTCGACAACCCTGGACACCCTTTCATCAAGACAGTGGGTTGCGTGGCTGGTGACGAGGAGAGCTATGAGGTAAAACAAAGTGGGTTTTGTTTAAATTATCCACTGAATAACCTGTGCTTATCTTAATAATAATCAGTATATTGATTAATTGTAAATCTGGTAATACGTGAGAACTCAAAAACTGAGGCAGTAAGGTTAAAAAAAAGCATGCCTCATATCACTTGCACATTTCATAAGAATTACTCACTACAAAATGTTTCGACAACAGAAGATAGCAGAAGACTTTTTATGAACTGATTCATATGTTCATAGCTAAAGTATCATGCATACTGTCAGAAATGATGTGTCATTATACAGAGTGTAGTACCTGAATGAAAGTATGGTTGGAACAGTCTTTTTTCCCCATTAAGCCAGTAACTGTTGATTCTTTGTCATAGAGCTGATGATTATCCTTATTATAAAGGTGCAATTCCACACCGTCTATATCATAAGACATCAACTGTCAAAGTAAACTTCTGACTTCCTGAAACAAACCTACACTGCAGACTTTGTTTGCTGGTGCTTCTAGGTGTTTGCTGAGCTCTTTGACCCTGTCATCAAAGACAGACATAATGGCTATGACCCCAGAGTCATGAAACATCCTACTGACCTGGATGCCTCCAAGGTTAGACCATAGCTTCTTGCCACTATAATTTCAGTGCATCCATATTCGATTTCTACACGTATGAAACACTTGTCTTTGCCTTTGTCCTTTCCAGATAACCCATGGCATGTTTGATGAGAATTATGTTCTGTCATCCCGGGTGCGTACTGGCCGTAGTATCCGTGGGCTTAGCCTCCCCCCAGCCTGTTCGAGGGCTGAGCGCCGTGAGGTGGAGCGGGTAGTAGTGACAGCCCTAGCTGGCCTTAAAGGAGACCTGGCTGGACACTACTACAGCCTAGAAGACATGACGGAAAAGGAGCAGCAGCAACTTATTGATGTCAGTTAATCATTTCAGAGAAATGTATACGCTTTCCTTTATATTTAGACTTATGATTTAATGTTATTTGTAATTATTATTTTGTGTGAATGGTAAATTTAAAAATGGTAAATATAGAGATTTATGGGGTGGATGTTTCTTTGGCACCCAGCACTTTGTTGGGTATCCGTTTAGCTTACTGGTTAAACAGGCACCATATGCCTTACAGCTGAAATGCAGTGGCTTGATTTCAGTCTAACCTGCAGCCCCTTGCTGTATGTCTTCTCCTTCTCCTTCTCGCCCTCTTTCCTGTCTACTCTTCACTGCTGAACTGCCAGATAAGGACAAAAATAAATCTTAACAAAATATGTTGCTTAAATAGAGTTTAAAACTTTCCAAACTGAAATAAGGCTTTCAACAGAAGGTGAAGAAACAGCAGCTGTGGCTTTATGTTCAGGTCATCTGCAGGGATATCAACTGACAGTGAAATGGGATAAGCTGTACTCTTGCATAATACCACTTTGAACCACAAGATGGTGCAGCAACCCCGTGTAGCTTCTGTAAAGGCTGTTCATCTATATTTATATATATATATTTATTTATTTTTTGAGAATATATATTTTTAAATCCATTTTTTAAAGACTAATCTCATTGCAGCCTCAACAATACCTATTAAAAAAGACCAATGCCCTTTTATATATGACTCTTTGAAATCTTTTCATCACCAAATTGTAAAGAAGTCTTTCTTCCCTTTAAAATCTAAAAATCTACATCTCTTTCCTTCTTGATCCTCCCTTAACCATTCCCACCTGTAGGATCACTTCTTATTTGACAAGCCTGTCTCTCCACTGTTGACATGTGCCTTTATGGCCAGAGACTGGCCAGATGCCAGGGGGATCTGGTATGGTCTATTCAGTTCTTGTGCATGTCCGCTGCTGTGTGACGATGTATGAGTTATTATTGTGCCTGTTCCTGGAAACTGAGCCACTAAAACAGCAGGAAGTTTGATGCTGTGTTTTCCATTTGGTGTGCATAGCTTTTTATAAACGCATGTTTTTGCACAGACGACAAGTGTGAATATCAAAGTGCCTTGTGTCATGAGTCATCAGCAGTAATGAAAGACGAGTAGTTTTCTTGTTTTCTTTTCCTCAGGCACAACAATGATAAGACCTTCCTGATCTGGGTCAATGAGGAGGACCACACCAGAGTTATCTCCATGGAGAAGGGCGGCAACATGAAGAGAGTGTTTGAGAGATTTTGCAACGGACTCAAACAGGTACAGTGGAGTGTGATGTCAAACAGAGTAAAGGGATATCATTTTGATAATTAGACAGTCTTTTTTGTGGCTGCTAATGTTGCTGAGTTGTATCAGGCTGAAATATCTCAATTATTACTCAGTTTATAAACATTCGTGTTTATACACGAATTGTGTCAAATTTCATATTTGACACATCTTCATTTCAGTCATCAAAAAGGATTATTCTTTGTGACACATTAAATCCACTGTGAGGTGCAAACTCAGCTGTTGTAACTCTGTTTGGCCACTGGTTTAAAAAATAAATGCATCACACTCCCAAACTGTATATAAAAGATGGGCAAAGCCACCATTCCATTCCTGACAGGTTTTAATAACGTTTCAGCATTTTAGTCATTGTCATGTTGTTTTTGGGGACCAAAAGAAACCATATTTGGACAAGAGGGTAGAACTTATTAGCTAGTACTACCTAGCTCGATTAGCAGGTTGGATCCATTAACTATTCAAAGACATATACCTGTTAAGTAGCAGACTTATAAAATACTAGAATTTCACTCACCAAAATTATGTGCATTGGCTTGATTATGAGCCAGGCTCCAGTGGCCACTAGAGGAACTGCATTTCATTAATTTAGCTATGTTACTTCACATGTCAGCACTATCCAATTTTGGTCATTTGGGGCATCTGAAAACAAGTGTCATAATTCTGAGTCTTTGATCCAGCACTTTGAGTGTTTTAAAATTCTGTTTATTAATAAATAATTTCTGTTTGATGACTAGTTTACTTACAGTCTACGTTTGAAAAAGGGAACAAATGTTATATATTATCTATCCTGAATCATAATAAAAGAAAACTGCATTTATTTCATTATGTACTTATTTTGTTAACATGAAAACTCCTCAAATTTCAAACTTCTCAGCTCTCAACTAAAGCGCTGCAAAAAGTGATTATCTTGCTCAACTATTATGTATAGATAAAATGTGATTGGGCAACCATGAACATACTGTTTACAGGTGGAGCACCTGATCCAGGAGAGAGGGTGGGAATTCATGTGGAATGAACGTCTGGGATACGTCCTCACATGTCCGTCCAACCTGGGCACCGGCCTCAGGGCGGGTGTCCATGTACGCCTGCCAAAACTAAGCAAGGTAATATAATGACACTATAACACTATAATTTTAAGTTCTGTTCACTTTTATTTAAATATTTTCAATTTACGACAACAGTTGTCTCATGGGACTTCTGTCAGCTAATTTTTAAAGGTTTCTATAATCCAAATTCTTCCTCATGATCTCATCTAGAATTTTTTTTAAATCCCCCAAAAAACCCAACTTCTATTCATGTTATTATTTCTGTTCTTGAAAAAGAAATCTTTTAACTACAGTTTCAACATGTTATAAATGATTCCAACTTACAGGACACACGTTTCAGCAAAATCCTTGACAACCTGCGGCTGCAGAAACGCGGCACAGGGGGAGTCGACACGGCTGCTACTGGTGATACCTTTGACATTTCCAACCTTGACCGTCTGGGCAAATCTGAAGTGAGGAGATTCTTTTGTTGCCCTTTG